>NW_006442103.1:17121079-17134459 GCF_000325575.1 Pteropus alecto
CTCACTCCTCTCGTCTCGTCACCACTCACCATCCCACGGCCGCCGCATCGTCCCGATCACTCTCTCTCTCCATCTCCGCGGCCTTGCTTCGGGCTCTCACCAGTTCCCACAGGACCATTCTCAGTTCTCTGAGCCCTCGATCAGCAGTGTCAGGCCGGACTCAGAGCCGCCCGTCCCACCCCGCTCTAGAGCAGCCCCTGTTTAGTTGTGGTGTTGTCCTTCCTCTCAACAGGCACGGCCAGCCACTCACACACTCTTGGATACCGACCTCCACGGCCCTCTTCCAGCTCCTTGTAATGCAAGCAAAACTCCCTTCTTAGCACGGATTACCAGGACTTTCCCGCACAAGCCTCGACTGGCGTTCACAGAGTCCTCCAGTTCAACAACAAAATCATGACAACCATCTCTCAAAAATCTCTCCACCAGGCCTCGATCGCCGCCATTTCTCAAGCCACTGCACCCTTGTGCATTCTATTTTTGCCACCGGATATGAATTGACCCCACCCTCTGCCTCGACGGGCTACCGACCCTTTAAGACTTGGGGCACATACTTTCTCCTCGAGGGCGGCTGCTCCACATGCACTGCGTGAGGGCTGCCATGAGCAGTGCGTTCCACGGAGTTTTTGTGAGCCAGCTGCTGAGTTGCGTTCTAGGGCAGGTGTCCCCAGCTCCTGGGCCACAGACTGGTCCGGTAGGAACCAGTCACCGCCTCGGCTCCTCCTCAGATCGTCAGGAGTGAGATTCTCATGGGAGCCCCGGTCCGCAGTGCCAAAAAGGTTGGGGACCGCCGTTCTAAGGCACGAAGAAGATGGTCGAGCCGTCAAGGAGCTTGCCTTCAATTAGAAAAAGACATAAGTGTAAGTAACAAATTTATTTATTTTTTAAAAATCAATCTTACAAAGCACTGTAGGCGCGATGGAAGTATGGGCAGGACACGACAGACAGTAAACAAAGGAGGGAGTGGCGAATTCTCTCGGTGACATCGAGACCGGAGTAGAGACACCTAAGGAAATGTGTTAGAAAGGAGACGGCCTTGTGGAGTATGACGGGGGCGGGCAGTCCAGGCCGACGACAGCATGAGGAAAGTCCTGGCAGAATGCGACAGCGTGTCACGCTTCGGGAAAAGCGACTGGTCGAGGCTGACCTCGGGCGTGACATAGATAAGTTAGTCAACAGCTCAGAGAATAAGGAGGAAGATTTACCCACAGGCAATGACGAGCCGCTGCTGGGTTTTAAGCGGGGACAGACAAAATGTTCAGATTTGTAGTTTTTAGAAAGACCGTTCTAGCAGCAGTGTTCAGAGTACAGCATCATGCTCTGGCGCGTGGGAGGGGCATGGGGTCTGTGTGTCTATGTTCCCCGTTAGATTTTGAGCTCCTTGATATCAAGTATTATGCCTTCTCAGGGCCTAGTGCACTCATTCACCAGGCAGTGAGAGCGAGGCCGCTTGACACTGGTCCTGGAGCGCGGATCCCAGGGCCGGAGAGCCCAGCTCTAGGCCAGCACGCGCCGCCCCAGCTTGACGAGGCATCGGCAAGACACTCTGTGCTTCAGTTTCTTCATCTGTAAAATCCTGGTTTATTCAAGATCACCTTTCAGTTCTCTTTCGCTCTAATGTTTTGTAATCCTATAAGGGAGTTTCCTTTTTTGGAAAGTTTGCCGTCAATATTTAGTAATACAAGTAACAAATCTGTCTCCAGTTTATAGAGGTGTCAAGAGTGTAGTGCACCGTGAAGCACAAGTTGACCCAAAGGTTATGTAAATCACTCTCTGAAGAGCGAGCAAGGATTCTGGGTAAGTTAGTCACGCAGACCGAATTGTCTCTTCAAACGTTTATTCCTTTTTTGAGGGAAATAAATAGAATTGAGATTATTATTACTATAAGCCTTCAAGTGATCAGACAAATACATTTTGAAAACATGTGAAGCTTGAGAGAAACCCGAGTTTGATCCACCTTAACTTAATTCTCTATTTATTAGCTCAACAGAATATGCAGAACTCTGTCAGATTCTGTATGTCCCTTTCATAATTTCTGTGTCTTTGACTTAGTAGAACACGCTCTCGCATTTCTGCTTCATCAGTGTAATGCTGGTCCAATGACCAGAATTTAAAATTCAGGCTCTCTAGGAATAGAGCCAATTTCTACTGACCAAAAAAAAAAAAAAAAAAGCAAATGTTTCTCTTAGCTTTCACTCTATTTGATCTTTATCTTGCTGAGATGACAGTCTTCAACTAACTCTCTAAGGAAACATGTTTTTTCTTTTTGCCTATAATGTGATTTTACTACCTATTATCCATAGGTTTTCTTTTTTTAAGTTTAATTTTTATTAAAGTAACTCGTGAACATAATTTTAGAAATCTAATAGCAATTCCCATTTTTCCTAAGTTATATCATAATTTTTGAGCGAATCGGCATTCAGAGTTGACGTTATTACAACTATGTAAATGTTGGGGGGCTAGGCTAAATGATAGCATGATTATGTTCTCTATTCAAATTTTAAAAATATTCCTGGAGTTATTAATTGGCTCTTTAATTTTTTCTTAATTTATACAATCATTAAGTCTAAATACGCCAATAGTTCTGTAATTTGCCTCTCGATTCTATTTTCCTCACAATTACATTAGTTTTGTTTTTTTATCAAGACAATCTTTTCCCTGGAGCTTACCCTTCTCACAGTCTGATGGATGGGTAGCATTCCAGGCCTTCTGTTTTTCTGAATTAAAAAGCATGAAATTAAATTAACTTTGAGAAATTAAAAGTTTCCTCCATGTACTTCTCTACCATCATTTTTCTCTATTGACATTGGAATGTAATTATTTAAATTTATTAGAGATTTTATTTTTAAACTTTAAAGCTTAACATCATATTTACCTTTTCCTAAGAAATAATATTCCCTAGGTTTGAGCTTAAATATATAAACTATCTAATTCCTTAATATCCTATCTGTTCATGAAACAAAAGAAAATTCTCACTTTGACTATATTCTCATACTGAACAATGTCCCTGGGTTCCTCTTTACTGTAAAACAGAGCTGATACATTTGTGCCAGGGTATAACGTCACAGAGTGGCTCGTAAACCAGCCAAAGTCGTTTGGAGGCGATTCAAACAAGTCAAGCCTCCTTTAAAACAAGACTTTAGAAGAGGAAAAGAGTTCTGTTTAGTAGTTTGGTGGACACACAGAGGACTGCGGTGGCACCATCTTTTCCTTATCTTCTCTCTCTCTCTCTCTCTCTCTCTCTCTCTCTCTCTCTCTCTCTCTCTCTCTCCCACACACACACACACACACACACACACACAGTCATGCTCCAGGTGGGCAGGTAGAGCCTGCGATGCCACTGACTCCTCAGGCTTTGACTTAGCTGAGTGTGGACGCTCTGTTTTCAGTTGCTTGTTTTGTTCACAGAGAATGAGCTAACAGGGTAGATCTGGGCTCCAAATGTTGTCTGAACCAACCAGACGTGTCGCATAGCAGTTCCTCCTCCAGAGAGGGGCTTGGCCTTCTCACGATGCTCCTCTCTCCCCACCTCAGCCCCTTGGTACCCGAGAAGAGGCAGGACTGTCCCTGCCTGGTCCATCTCCTCGAAGCTGTTATTCTTTCTTAAAAACAAAACAAAACAAAACAAAAAAAAAACACGTTGTATTGTGATATAATATAATGTAGAAAACATATATAAACTCGAAAAAAAAAAACAACAAAAAAACCACGTTGTATTGCGATATAATATAATGTAGAAAACATATATAAACTCGCAAGCACAATTGTAAGGAAACTGCTCGATCATGTTTCCCAAACTGAAGAACAGAACCTTCCAACATTCCAGAAGAGACAGAAACATTTTCATAAAAGAAACCTAGATATGCTAATTAAAACGGGGCTGAGAGAGAGAATGGCTCTCCCATTCACTTGCATATTCCCACTCTATAATACAGCGTTTCTAAAAATGGCTTCATGGAAGACTTTCTAAAAAGTACTTGCGTTAATGTTCAAACACTTTTGAACATCAAATAATTTGGGGACATACTGAATGAAGGCCAGTCAAACAGGCTAATCCTTTAAGGAGATTTTCACAAATTCAGACTGCAGGGCCCAGTGCCTGAATACTCTGAAGTCCGGATAGGAATGGGGAAACTATTTCTTGTCCATTCTAGATATGTTTCTAAAATTACGGTAAAATATATAAGGGGCTCACTCTCAACAGCTCGTTTGCGCCTAACCCCCCTAAGAGCATCTAATTGCCATTTGTTGAACTGTATTTGAAATATATTCGGAGGAATAAGATTAGTAACCCTTAGGAATCAAAGGAATCTGGCCAGGTCACTGTGACATGATAGAAAGTTCTAAACTTCACAGCAAACTTTGAACAAAAATGCACTATCTGAAACCGAAGCCGGATATAATTTTAGCTTCTCTTTCATCTCATGAAGAAAGTCAAAATAACATTCTCTAGGAAAACTCCCAGTAAAAAGATTACTTCCTGTTCCTTCCTTTATCTTCAAAGTAAGAAGATTACAAAAAAAATTTTAAATATCCTGTGTGAGAAATAACAATGAAGAGGAGAAATGCTGTCATTCAGATGAGTTTCTCTGCCCCATCCCAGACTTAGCAGAACCTGGAGAAAATAACGTAAGAGTTGCTAAAATACGAAAATATCACCAATTAATTCATACTAAGTCTGAATGCTTTCCCATCCACTCCCCTCCCACCTGGTTTTTCCCTAAGGGTATCGAAGGGGAAAAGGCTAGCCTTACCTCAAACCCAGGAGAGAGGAGAGGGAATTGTGTACTAGCCTCAGAAAAATGGCAGATCAGAAAAGTGAAAGATACCTTTTGCTACCTAGGAAGATTTTAAACAGATGAGTAAACAAATTTTATGATCATTGAATATTAACTTCATTGGTGTGTAGGTCGCTTTGAATACAGGCAACGGATATCTGTTAAAAACAGATTCTGGAATGCTGGCCCGGCTTATGTGACGATGGCCCGACACCACTGTCTCTTCTTTCTTAAACGGTTACTATCGGAACAGCCACCTCTTGAGGAAAAACAGGGCAGACCGAGGTGATTTTAAAAACGAAGGCGGTCACTTTCGGAAACCGAATTCACGAATTTCAGCAGGTAACAAGTGATTACCAAACATTTGAACGCCTAAGTGTTGTTTTAACAAACCGTTTATTCGAAGATGTCTGGTGACAGACACAGCAAAGTCCGCAGAGCCAGCGAGCGCGGTGGCTGCAAGGGCGGAACCTGTCCCTGTCACGCCCCGGCCACGAGGCCTTGAACTCCTGACACTCTGTGCCTCAGTGTCACCGTCCCTACGATGAGAACGAATGACATCAACCTCACAGATCTCTGTGCACTTTGAATGCGTTCATGCCCATCACGCGATCGCAAAAGTGCCCAGCACAGACTACGCGCTCCGTGAACGTCAAGACCGAGTTACACTGACTGCGTCTGCTCGAAAATTCTTTGTAGGAACGAATAGCCTACATTTTGTAATGGGGCACAAGACTGAGACTGCACTCACACAGACCACAGATCTAGAAACTCTTAACAGTGGTTCCTAAAATCCCCTGTCTCCTGGAATCCTTGTTTGCATTAGAGATTGAAATCTTTCCGGCTAGAACCTGTACCTATCATCATAGAGCTAAAATTAAATATAGCTTACGAGTGACCTTTTCTTTCTTGGCGCCTCCTCTTGTTCATTCTCCTAGTCTTTCCCCTTTCTCCGCTGGTATAATTTTTTTCCAAGCAATATAATTTGAGTTCCAGTAATAGTATAGGCATCTAGCCCAGCGACTTTACTATAACTGGAACTCAAATTATATTAAATATATATATATATACACACATGTGTATATATATATGTACACTTTTTTCAAAATATATATATCTTGGAGTTAAATAGATTATAGAAATCTTATAATCACATATGACACTGTTACTGGAGAAAACACATTCCACAATGGCAAATAATTGGGCCTAAGATTATTAATTATAACAGCTCTGTTTCTTCAGTTCTCTTTGAGTAATTAAGACAAATACTCTTGCCTCGGTAAACAGGGGTGATCTTATGGGCCTGCTTGCAGGCTGAGTGAAATGGGGCACACACCCTAACTTGGGAAGTTCACTGCCAGGTTGCCCTTCTGAGTTAAGTGGTTACCAAAGGTTAAGTGGGATCATCTCTCCAGATTATCTGTGCACTGACCTCTAGTCTTGCAGTGATTTAAAATCCTTACACCCTACAGGGGCTTCCCCACTGTGATTCATGGCTTGGCTACGTAATAAAGGGGTGATGGATCACACCTTCTCCCCTGTTTGGTGCTGCTTCTACTGAGTGATTTGAAATGCTACAGTTGTTTTAGATGATTGTCAAGCCAAGCAATTTAGGCACACTCTTGCTGTTAAGACTGAAAATCAAACTCCCCCTTATAAGGAAACATACAGTAGTCGATTTGCTTATCGAATATAAAAAACAATAATATCCAGTTGGGCACAGAAAATAGACATAAATTCCTGGTGCGCTGTAAGTATTGTATCAGCCAGGCCATGATGCCCCTAACGTGATCCCTCTACCCAAGATGGGATCTACCTCCTGCAGACACATCCCTGTGCAGTTCTCATGCCAACGAGAGCCAGATGGCATTCCAATTCTTTCTCCAGAAGAAAGAGGAGAAATCAGGAAATAGTTTATTTGTAGCTCGATTCCCAGCACTTAGCCCAATGCCTGGCACGGTGCCTGGCATAAAGAACACTCGGTAAATATTGATTGAATGAACAAATAGGCCGCCACCCCCACAGCCAGTATCCACCGTGACTTGGGATGGATTTAGCCTCCTGAGGCTTCTGACATGCCTTAAACTCAGTTACCCAGCCTGCCCCTCACCGTGTTGGCCGACCGCCCCAGCTGGCCCTTCTGATCCAGTCATCTGCCCCTGGTTTCCTTTCTAAACCCCCTGGGAGGACCACGGCATAGTCTGCAGCAGCAGCTGATGGGCTGGGGGTGAGGTGGAAAGGGAAGGGGGCCAGGCCTTCTCCCTTGGGTCTGACAGCTCCTTTTCCCTCAGCCAAGGCCGTTTCCAAGGTCTCTTATTTTGCTCAGGGACCTCGTGATGAGCGCCCCTGTGTCCTGAGGCGAGAATGCCCTCTCCCCAAGGCTTCGCCCTGCTCCCTGACTCATTCCTGGGACCCTGCTGCCAGAATCTTCTCCATATTATGACTCAGTTTTGACTCTTTTTACCATAAAGTATTTTACTGTCATCTGCTGTGCAGTTAAAATTCCAAGAGTGAAATCCACATTAATATATTTTATCCCGGATTTGCTCAAAGCTACGAAAACTTGAGTTTCCTCGGTCTTTCGTTCTCGGTTTTCAGCTAGCTAATCTTCTCTTTCTGAAAGAAATGAAAGTTTCCCCTCGCCCAGAAGAAATGCTCCTTTATTTGACTTTTATGGGCTACTCCTAGTGGTGTGTTGAATTCTGTCTCCCACATTTCTAATAGATCTTCACGGTTTCTTTCCTTTCCATTTTATTTGTCTTCCAGTTTCTACCATATCAATTAAGGCTTCCTCTAGCTCTTGCCTCCCTCGGCTACAGCAGTACGTCCTCCACAGTGTTCTTATTATAGCAGTTTATGCTGGCCCTGGCCCTGCTTGCCCGTGGGGCCTGGGACACGTTGCTTTCTTTCTAATCCTCTAATAGGCATATTATAGTATATGCCTTATAGGGTCATTACAAATGTAAGCACATGTCCTAAGTTCCCACAGGTTATAAATCCAGATGCTAATTAAAAATTCTTTGTTCTCATTTTTAGGAGATTCACGTTGAGGTATTTTAGTGTGGAGGGTCGTGGATGTGACATATAAATATGAGATAAGGTTATCACCCTTGTTTGTTGGGAGCTTGCACTTGAATAGCAGACAATATTTTCTTAAAAAGATCTTAATAGTTCTAACCCTCTCCCAGATATTTTGAGAAACCCACAAAATGAATGAACTGAATGAATATTGACTACGTTGGGTCAGTCACCGATCTCAGCTCTGGGGACACAGCAATAAACACACAGACCTGGACGTTGCTTTCATGGAATTTGAATTCTAGAGGAGGAAAAGAGACATTTAAGAAGATGAAGAAAAAGAAGAAGGAGAAGAAGAAATGTAAAAAATTACGGGACATAAAATGGCCATGAGCGCTATGGAGAAAAAGTTGGGGTAGGTGGTCTTAGGGGTCAGGATGACAGTGGAGTATCCGGTTCATACAGATGGTCTCGCTGACGAGGTGTTGTTTGTGCAAAGGCACCGAGTGAGTCATTAGTGGGCAGATCTTACCTGTGTTCTTGAATCAGTCTTGCCATCATTTGTTGCTAAAATTAGCTCAGCCAGACACCATGATGCTGGCTCTGACAGCGCTACGGCGAGCGAGAAGCCCACACCAGCGCCTGGCTCGGAGCCCTGCAATGTTCCCCTATCAACAATGCTTTTGAAAAACAGGAAGTAAGAGAGTCCATTTTTTTTTAGCATTAATGCAAAAGGTACAGTGTTACTGAACTAACCGAAGTCAGCTACTGTCACCTTGCTGCACGTCAGATGAAAACTTTTTCTGCCACCACAGCTAGCCCCGTGGGGCAGCTTTTGTGGGAAAAAGCAGGGCAGAATGGCCCCTGTGCCAGCTTCCTCTCTCAGAGTGTGAAAGGAAAGGTGTTCTTCCCTGGTGCCCACCGGGCGACAGGCTCTGGGGCATCGCAGAGTTTCATAAAATGGTTTTTCCCATCGCTCAGAGGCCCTTCTCTGTTTTCTTCTGGGAAGACACACTCAAGGAAGCTATGTCAGGCCCTGCCCCCACGACAGCCAGACTGGCATGGTCTTCCAGGCCTAAGCCTCGCCTGACCACTGCAGACTCCTTCTTCAACAAGCTGTGCTCTCCCCGGGGGCCCCACTATACCTGCCAGCAGTCTGCTACCTGTGGAACTGCCCCCCAGACGTGTCTATCCATGACTAAAACGCTACTGAGTCCAGGATTTGAGTTTTTCCACCAGCAAACTTCTCAGCCCCTTGTGAGCCAATGGATGCTAATCATTACTAGTGGGGAAGGGACATTGTCTTGCCCTGCATCACAGACTAACTGTCTTCATTATGGCTCAGCTGGGACTTTGTATCATACAGTAACTAGAAACACTATTTATAAAGCAACTGACATAAATCTTCTATTGAGTAGATGCTCAAAAATTAGTAACTATTATAATTATGTAGGTGGTTGAATTATGGGGAATTATACATTTATTCTTCATAATTTTTATTTTTCAAAATGTTTCATAAAATTACATGTCATATAATCAGAAGCAAGTTCTTAAAATTAAAAAAAAAAAAAAAAGAACTCTTCACACATAGCTGTTCCTTCCCCACCTTTTCATCTAAACTACTCAGAAGAGTCTTCTTACACTCACTCATTCCACTTCCTCGACTTGCTTCTGTCTGGTTTCTGCCCCAACCATCCCTCTGAAATTGCTCTCATTGAAGCCACAAACTATTTCTTAATGTCATTCCCTCAGGAACATGTCAGTGGGCTGGGGAAAGAAGGCACCCTCAGGTAAGTGATACCTTGGAGTGTGAGTCGAAGGGAGGGGACAGGGGAGCAAGAGATGAGGCCATTTCACCCAAGCGAAAAGCATAATCCAGGACCAAAGCTGAATCCAGACACTCACCTTGTCCAAGAGTCAGGCCGTCTAGTCAGAAGCCAACTCATCTAAGCAGAAGAGGGAGTCCAGAAACAGGTCAACTTCAAACAGGTAATAAGCTGACAAACCAAGGTAGTCCCAGAAGGAGATGGCAGCCAAGGGGAATTCCAACCTCAGCGAGTTACCAGCTGCACTTGGCTGGGCTCTCCTGGGAATGCCTGATGGCATGTCCTAACCTACGAAGTCACTTTGCAGAGATGAGAGATGGGCTCCCAGGAGCACTCCTATGCTGGATATGTCAACAAAGTGCCCGCCACACCCAACTTCCTCTTCGAGATGAAACTGCCCCACCCACAGCCCCCTGTTCTGAGAAGCAGAGCTAGATTATTCTTTACAAAGGGATGGCAACTGATTGGACCAGGGATTGGCCCCCTGACATTAGGGCTGCTCCTCCGAAAACCAGGGCATGAATGGAAAAGGTGGGTTTGGTCAATGAGATTTTCTCCTTCTGGAATTTGAATTGAGAAACATGGAGATAATGAGGTAGTTAGCATGGAAACTGAAGTTCAGGGTATGCCATGCAACGGAGTAGGGACCGTGCAGGGCTATGGTTATACAAACCAAAGCTACGAGGAAGGAGAGCATCATGGCGAGAAAGCAGAATTTCTAAGTATGCAGCAACTATGCAGAAGAGAGAATAATAAAGAGCAAACAGAATTTGCTAGTTGGGGTAGGATAGAAACGAGAAAACCTGCAAAGAGTAGCTGGGAAACGGTGTACTGCTGTTACAAAGATGCTGTTCTCTGGCTCCACCAAAAGCCACTTTCCTGCCATCCAGATTTACTAAGGCCCCTGTGTCTTCATCAGGCCAAAGCCAACTTCCTGGGCCCCCTTGCTAATGTTTGTTGGGCACCTACTATGAGCTAGGAATGGCTGCAGGTGTTTGGGATCCATCACTGAACAAAACAGGAAAGTAATTACAACAACTCCCTCATTACTTCGGGTAGGGTCTCCGTTTCAAAGGGCCAAATTAAAAACAAACGAACAAACAAAAGAAAAAAGAAAAAAAACCCCAAACCGTCGTACACTCACTCTGTCCCACGGTCCAGTTGGTGAGGTCAGCCGTGGTGTCATAATGAGTCTGCTTCCTCTCGGGAACACGATTCATGTTTATCCCCTCTCGTCACTGGGGTGGTGGCTGGATAATTAGGAGACGAAGGAAGAATAGAAGCTGGGAGATCGGACGTGGAGAAAGTTAGCTGACGTACGACAATGGCAGCCAGGTGGCTGAACGCCCAGGCTTTCAGTCAGCTGAGGTTCAAAATTTGGCTCTATCACTTATTATTGATCTTTGGCGAGTCAGTTTTCTCAGCCATCACTTGAAGGTAAAGGAGTATCCTCCTCATTGCATCGTTGCGAGAATTAAGTAAGAAAATATATGCAAAGCATGTAGCACAGTGCCTGGCCCCGAGTAAGTGCTCGAAATAAATGATAGCTGTTGCTGCCGGTGGTGTTATTATTCGTATCTGAATGTGCTAGGGGGAAGATTAGACGGCATCCTACACTCAGATCTCTCTGGACCAGAACCTGGTACACTTGTCAACGTCCCCTCGAGCTGGTGCATAGCTTCCCAAGTACCGTCGAGCGGCAGAAGTGTCAACAATGCCAGAAAGATGGGGTGCAAGAAACTGGTAAGGATGGAGACTGTCGTTGCCCAGAAAAGCAGTCCGGACGGAGGAAAACGATCAAGTCTGAAAGCGACGTCTGCGGCAGCGACTCCGGTGGGAGCAGCCGGCTGGCTGTGTGGGAAAGGTAGAAGGGTGCAGGTGTTCTTTAAGCGCCTCCCTTGTCCCCTGTCCAGGGGCGGCGGGCCGGGGGATGTGGACTTGACGGGTCCAACGGCTCTGGTTGGGAAGCAGCTCATGGAAGTAGAAACTCTCTTTTTCCCATCCCGAGAGACTGGAGTGGATGGAGGAGGAGCGGGCAGGGAGGGGCGCGCACCATCTTGACGAAGCCGTCAGTGCCAGGACAGAGTCATGCCTGGGGAAGAAGGCAGAACAGAGATGAAAGTGCCACAGGTGGACTGCCGGACACGTTTGCACATCAGGTGGAGTGACAGCTGCTCTTCAGGAAGCCCGGGTTGCTTCGCTGGAGGTCCAGGTGGTGCCAGAACACATGTGTCGGAGAGGACCGCAGACTGGGTTTCGGTGGTAGAACAGCCAGGTGGCTGGGCCGACGCTGCATTCGGGCCTTCCTGGCGGGACGTGCACCACCCCCTCATACCGAGGCCTTCCTAGTCTTCCCCGCCTCTCTGAGTCGCTCCCAGGAGGTCCTGATCCACACAAGGCCAGCACGCAGACGTCTGAAAGAGAATTTGGGCTGATGACTGTAACGCTCAAGCCATAGTCTTCCAGGACTGCATCCCTCTGCTGCCCCTCGTACCCAGGCTGAGGACAGAGGCCACTGCTCTGTGGTTCTGCTGCTGGCTGTGCAGCTGAGGGTGCACCGGAGGCCGCGAGACAAGGCGAGCCACCTGCACAGCACACGCTAAGCTTCCGGGTTTGTCGTGGCTGCTCCGGGCCCCTGCGAACCGAGCTGCTGTCATGCCTTAGACCCTCTAGGCCTTGAAAACCTCTTGACAGCAAGCCATTCTCCTTCCCAAACGGGGACAGGCCTCCTCCTTGGCCGGGATGGCCCCCTCCACAGTGTCGCCGGCACCAGTCCCAACAGCGTAAGGCTGAACCGACCTGGGTGCACACAGGTTAAGGGGACACACTCCGGAGCTGGACCACCCACATTCAGATCTCGGCTTCTACTCCTTAGCAACTTCTTTACCTGTGTGACCTGAGAGGATTCCAACTAGGTGTCAACATTATCTCTCTGTCTCAATTTCCTCATCTAAAAAGCAGCAATAATAGCAGCGCACACCTCACAGGGTTATTAGGAGAATTAAGTGTGTTCATATAGGTAAAGTCCTGGCACGAGCGAGTTCCTGCGGATGCTCGAGTGAACAGAGGTGAGGGGAGTCTGGAGTCGCCTCGAAAATAGTGTCAACCTCAGCACATCAGGCCAACTTCCTTCTCTTTCTCTGGAGGTCAATACTAGGTCAGTTGCCCAGAAAAATAACAAAATGCTAGCAAGCGTATCCTGGAATGTCTAGGTGTCCTCTGGAGTGACCAGGGGGGATCTCTCGCTCCAGAGTCATAGACACCCGACGACAGTGAACTTGGTCCAGAAATGCCACACACTTCGGGAGACCGTGTTGAAGGCGCTGGTGCTTCAGGGGACCCAGGGCCGCTGGAGTAGAGGATGAGTGACCTGAGGCGTAGCCGGGCAGGGCATGTGTGGAGCTGTTCGTGGTCGGAGAAGCACAAACACCATCCGCTAGGAAGTCATGCAGCGTCCTGGTCGTTTGGTGCTGCCGCTGGTCAAGGGGCATCACGGTCTCTATAAACTGTCTAGACACTTCTAGAAAGCGATCTTTCACTCTTTGTCTTCCAGATGCAGCTAATGGAGGGGGAGCAAAGTTATAGCGGCCGAGAAAGTCGACCTTCATGGATGCCAGAACTGGCCCCGGAGCAGCACCAGGGGACCAGAGAGGGCCAGGACCTCGCCATTCCTAGCAGAGGCCCAGTTCTCTGCTTTGGTCCTTCCTAAAGTGCCCCAACGCCTCCTGGAAGAAGCGTGGACTTGGTGGATGCCAAGGCCT
>NW_006442103.1:17134469-17163934 GCF_000325575.1 Pteropus alecto
CCTGCTGGGCGGCAACATTATGGGAGTCACCAGATAAAATATAGGCCACCCCGTTGAATTTGAATTTCAAATGAATAATTTTTTCATATAAGCATACCCCAAATGTCGTGTGGCATGTACTTACATGAAGAAAGAACGGGGCGAAGGGTTATAGAAGGACGAATTAGTAGCTGAAGGGTGGTCACGGGGATGGGGGGCACGGCGCAGGGAACGCCGTCGGCATTCATGTAGTGGCCGGCTGGGTGGGGAGCCAGAGGAGGGAAGGAGCAATCAGGGGATCGTTTTCTAAACGATATCAATGTCTAACCAACGTACTGTACACTTGAAACTAATTAAAATAACTAATTTTTTAAAAAATCAAATTATGAAGAAAAGGGTAGAGAATCGGCAATAAATGTAAGTTTTTGTGGTGGAAAAAAAAAGCATTTGCTGTTTATCTGAAATTCACATTGAACTGGGTGTCCTGTGTTTTCACTTAATCAATCTGGTAACTGCCACTGGGGAGCATGGTCACGGCAGGGGATCAGATGCACGCAGCCTCCTGATGAACTCCAAGGGCAGAGATGCTGCAGGGTTCTGGTGCCCTCACCTCAGGGGGACCCCACGATGCCAGCTCATTCGGTCCAAGTCTCCGGGAGCGAGGCAGGTCTGATACTGACACACTCCGTGGACATCAAGGGCTCTGGCCTGTCCCAATGGTACCCACAGCGTATAGCAGTACAACATCCTGCTTTCCCAGCAGACATGAGGAATCCTATTTACATAAGTGTCCTTTTGTCCCCAAACATAAATCTTGTCTCTCCATAAACTTCAAGTCTCTGGGAGCGGGGCAGGTCCGGTACTGACACACTCCGTGGACATGAAGGGCTCTGGCCTGTCCCAGTGGTACCCACAGCAATGGTACCCATAGCAGTACAACATCCTGCTTTCCCAGCAGACACGAGGAATCCCATTTACACAAGCGTCCTCTTGTCCCCAAACATAAATCTTGTCTCTCCATAAACTGCCGGAGCTGGATTACAGAGCACGGCTAGGGGGAGGGCTCACCTGAAGACAGAAATTGCGACCGGCTCTGACAATAGGCATTGCAGGGCTTGGCAGGGTCTGACCAGCAACCTGTGATCTCAAAGCCGGCAGCCCCGAGGTCTGATTCGCCACATCTACAGAGCAGATGCAGCGGCCACCATCTGAGACCACAACTCCCCACTTGCCTTCTGGAAGCTGAGTTGCAGAGAATCAGCAGGAGACACAGCCTTATGGATTGAGGGACAGCGTCTGAGCTCACTCCCTCAAGTGGGGGCACATAGTAGTCGACAGTAGGGATGTGGTATAAAGCTGGGTTTCTTAAGCTGAGAGAACAGTCCAGAACCTCAGACATGTACCCATAGGCACACACTCCAAAAGCCAGGTCACAAAGACGTACTTAGACAATCCAAAACGTCAAAGCAGCCTCCGGAGGCAGAGATGAAAGAGAGCGAACCATCAGCAGGTCAACGTGTCCCAAGCCGGCACGTGACTAGCCTCCCGCGGTGTATTTTTTGACTCCTGAGGTTCTGGCTGAGGAATGTGGCTGGTGACAGAGGCTTCTGTGAGCTTAGAGATAGTGTCAGGGACCAGGCCTAACTGTCAACACCACTGGGCATTTCCAGCCCTGCTCTTGGAGTCCCCCGCTGTCCCTGATTCTGTGAGACACCCTCGTGGGGTTGTCGCTCTCTATCCTCTCGGCTTCTGAGACTTTGCACTCTTCTGCACTCTTCTTTCCTCCTACCTGCTCTTTTACTCTGTCTCCTTCAAGGTCTCGTCTTCCTGCTTCTTAAATATTTACATTCCTCGAAGTCCTGCCCTGGACCTGCTGCTCTTACCTTCTCTTTCTTCCCCTGGTGCCTGGATGTTCTCATTTGCGATCATGCTTCCAACTAAGAGCGTAAGTGCTTGAAATGTGGGTTGTGGAGACAAAGCACTTGAGTCTTTTCTTTTTTTAACTTGGGTCTTTTTTTGCAACTTTGAGTGAAACTTGGGTGTTTTGTTTTGTTTTTTTTTTTTAAGCTTCCTTAGGCTTCATATCTTTATCTACACGATGAGGATACGTAACATCAAGCAGCTTGTAGGGCTGTTGTGAGCATTGAATTTTAAAAGTACGTAAACTGTTTTGCACAGTGCCTGGCATAGTAAGTGCTTGATAAATGTCATCATAATAGCTTAGTTATTACTATTTACAATGCTGTTGAATCTCAGATCTTTGTTTCTAGCTCAGTATTTGCCCAGGAACCATAATCATATATCTTTCTGTCTCTTGGATGTTCCAAAGATACCTCAGGTTCATTGGGTCAAATATAAAACTGGTCCTTCCTCCTTCCCAACCGTCTCTCCTTCTCTACTCTCTGTCTCGACTGTCGCAACCATCATTCATCCGTCTCCCAGGCTGGAATCCTGGAAGTCATCCATGGCTGCTGTTTTTTTCCTTGACACTTGCCATTCACCTCTCCTCATCAAATCGGTCATTAGATTCTGTCAATTTTTATTCATCAACTCTTTTCACTTTATCTTTTTCCTCTATCTCTTGATAAAAACTTCTTGATGGGGTACTGATTCAAGGCCAGGGCCCTGCCTCTGAGGAAGTTCACGACTTTGGTGGCAAAGGCAGACTCCTGCAGTGGGTTATGCTATTGTTCACAATTTTCTCTGTCCCCTCCTCTTGGGCTGGTAGGAGGAACATACATCTTGGACCCATTGACATCTGGCTTGGCAACTGACTTGCATTGGCCAATGGAATGTGAACATATGTGACATGTGACAATTCTGACCGGGTCTGAGCAATTCTGAGCAGAAGCTATAAGAGTTATCATGTGGTTCCGCCATTGCCCTTTTTCTCTGCTGTGACACTACCATGTCCCCAACAGGGCCTGTTCCTTCAGCCTAAATCACAAATAAAAAAGACGAAACAGGGCACCAGTCGATACATGATATACATACAATATGAACGAGAAATAAAACTTTTTTGCTGTTAGAATATTGGGATCACTTGTTTCTGCATCCTAACCTCGGCTAAACTGACCGATGCAACTCCTTTCAGGATTATTCATAAGTATTTGAGGATAACGCACAATGATGCGAGATACAAAGCTAGATGCACTTCCGGGCATCACGGATTCTTCGCACGAGAAAATCTTTCTGGTCAAAGTTCTTTTTGACAAAGTAAATTTTTACCATTTCGAAGATGTCGATGTGAGTTTCCGAAAGAGGCTAAGAAAATCAGACATTTAAAAAAAAAATCCGTCGTGTGATAGTGTAATGGGAAAGGGAACAAAACGAGAGCCGACTGAACTGAGAGACATCAGGGACTCCCAGAGCTGCTGAGGGGAGAGGGCATCGCTGTGTGTTTATTTATGACCCACTTCGACAGACGGGAAGAAATGTCAGCAGTCTGAGGGGCGATAACATAGTTTGATAGAAAAAAAGCTTCAAGTTGCCAACTCTACCGCAAGGCCCAAATCAGCCCGGCCATTTCTAGGGCACGTATGTTAAGTTGGTGACAACTGCATCAATACCGATAGGTAATAACAAAAGATCCCATATATTGAACTATGTTAATGTGTCGACAGATGCTAAATGGAGCGATACTTTGCTGGTCCATGTGACAAATTTGTGTATTAACAGGGCTCTTCAAGCCTCTAAAATACTCTTGACTTGATTCTAAATACTTAACGATTAATATTAAAGCAGTTTCTAAACCTCAGCATGTTGACATGCAGGAACAGATCATTCTTTGTCGCGGGGACTGTCCTGTGCACCGCAGGATGTTTAGCAGCATCCCTGGCCTTACTCATTAGATTCCAGTAGCACCCCCACAACCAAAGATATCTCTAGACGTCACCCAATGTCCCCGAGGTGTCTTCCTGCTCTGAAGGAACGACTTCAGTGGTGGCAAATGAGAAACCATGGCATCCTCAACTGCATACCTCTGGTTTGTTGAATCAGTCTGGGTAGTTAGCTCTTTAGCTCACAAGTCAATCCCCATTGCCCCATTCAGGACAACAGCTGTTGATCCCGTGCCTACTGGAGACAGTAAACATAATTTGCATAGTCGGTACAGCATGGAGATTAAACACTTGACTTTGGCGTCAGTCCGGTTTAGAATCCTGGTTCTGGTTCTATTCATTTGTGGTGTGATCTAGGGTGTTTCTTTACCTCTCTGCCGTAGTGTCCCCAACTACAAAAAGAAATAACATGGCATATATGAAATATCATAGGGTCATTGTGAGAATTCAGTGAGTCAATGCTCAGAAGCAGGCGCTTAGGGTACAGAAAACAGTCAGTGGACGTTTTCTGTTATTCTTAACCCTTCAACAACCCTGCAACATAGGCAAATGTCATCTCCATTTTATACACGTGGAAGTGAATATTCGGGGAAATCAAGTCCAAAATCACACAGCTGCTAAGTTACTTGGTCGGCAGGAAGAGGTATCACGATTCAAACCCCAGAACTGAAGTGCTTCTCACTGCGCCGCAGACAAGTTAAACCTGGAGGAAGGGTTCTCTCTCGGGGATAAAAGTTGGAACTTGTCCGCTTGGCTTGTTGTGTTCGTGCGAAGTCGTGGAGAGACTCACTGGGCAGGAGTATAAAACGGCCCTTGCCACCGACTAGTTGTGAGAACTTGGGCAAGTCTCTCGAACATCCTGAGGCTGTTTACTCATCTGCAAAATGGACACAAAAACACCTGCTCTGGTTCTTCACGGGGGGTGGGCAGAGCGATGTGAGAAAGCTGGGTGCAGCAGAGCGCCCTCGAACCTTGTGTGCCCGACAAATGTGAGACTGGAGGCGACGCTCCCAGCAGCTCCGTGTCACACGGTCGCACGTCTGAGGCGCCTCCTTCCCGAGGCTGGGCCACTCGTCCTGGGCTGCAGCGGAAGGCCCTGGAGGCCCAAGTGTGCTCCGTGGGCTGAGGCTGGGCATTCTTCCCTTGGTGCCAGGGTGGGCGGCCGGGGAGGTGACCCCCACGGGGAGGCAGCAGCTGCTGCTTATCTGAAGTTAGTCAGCCACCCAGACAGATGAGGTGTCCGTGGTGACCTTCCTGCCTCAGTGCGTGTGGGAATCTGGGGTTTCCCAAAGCCAGGGGGTGGGAACGTAAACAGAATGGCCCCTGTTGATGCTGTGGCCTCGCCTCCTGCCTCGGGCTGCCGTGGCCCGGGAGGGGCATGAGAGGCCGTGGGGTACCACTGCCAAGGGCACACAGGGGACAACGCTGGGGCTCTGGGTGCCAGGGCCGCTCTACGTCCTGGCACGACTCTGACTCCCCCAGAGGTGGACGCTTCCTGCCAAAAGTCCCACCACGTCCCCCTTTGCCGTCAAGGCAGCAGGTCAGAAATCCATCAACCTGGTGGAAATGCCTTCCGTCCCTCGTCCTTCAGCAGGGCTGCCACTGTGTTCCGTAGACCGCTTCCTGGTTAGTCATCTGCAGAGGACAGGCAGTCTTCTTTCTAGCAAAAGGGGGCAAACAAGAGACGGTTGGGGAGACGTGGCTGTCTCAGCCCCCTGTCGTGCGTCTGCAGAGGGCTTGGCCCAGGCCTCTCCATTCCTTTCAGTGACCTGCTCCACATTTTCGCCACTCAGGGTGACTCTGTGGCAAAATGGTAAAGCATTTTTAGACCATATTCACACTTTTGTGCTCTTTTCTTAGTCTTCCTCTCCACCCTTATATTGGTGCTCTGTACTTAACGAATGTGTCAGACACCGTAAAGATGTTGGGGACAAACGCAGCCAGCCGGCAAGATGAAGTTGATGACATTCTAGCTGGGTGGACAGAGCATGTGCAGAACCCAAAATGAGCAGCACAGCGGCCCATGGTGCGTGACCTGGGCCGCGCCCTACCCCTTGAGAGGTGCCCTGTCCCTAAACACTTCTGCCTGCTCACTCACCATAAAACCTGTCACATAAGCCTTTCCTCTGAAGCTCTGCTTTTTTCCCTTCCATAACTGCAGTCTCAACTGATAATTTCTTAAAATGACCTTGGAGACGAGAGACTTAGGTTCGTGAGTTCTGCCACTTAACTCAGCTTCCCTGAGCTGCGGTTCCTCACGGGGAATATGGGCCAGGAATGTGCTAACAGGAACATCCAGTCATCTTTACTCCGTGCCGGCCCCCAGTGCTGAGTGCTTTTTGCAGTCTATTGCACCTAATCCTCATAAACGTCATGAGGTAGGGGATATTTTTGTCCCCTTCTACCCTTCTCAAAGGATTCTTGGGAAGTCTGAAGTATAAGGCAATCACAGATGTGCTTTGTCACCATTAAGGGTCAGTGCAAAAGGGAAATAATATCACCACGATGTCCGACAAGGGCACATGTGATGACTAAATTGATTTATTTGATGCCACTGCGATTCTTGGCTATCCATAACTGACTGAGGCTCAAAATTTTTTGTGTCTGTCTCTCAGACAAACTGAGCAAACGGCAGTAGTATAATAAAAAACATTGTCATCATGAAGTGCCAAACCACCCAGGGGAAAATTCCACAGATGTGACCTCGAACCTCTTAAGTGTACAGTCCAATGATCACCACTGCCTGGAACACATAGGCAGATAACAGAGTACCAGTTCGGAACCAGCTCCCGAGGAGACCCTGGGGTTGTATCAACCTGACGGTCTCACAGAGGTAAGGGTCTTTCAGGAGGATAAGCTGGGGGAAATTCATGAGCTTATAGCAGAATTCGTAATTGGGGGTGGAGCCACTAAGTCCCTCGGTATTCTCCTTGGAGAGATCACAGTATGTTTTTACTCCAAACCCCCATTCTGGGAAATTCTTTAAACATGATCTACTCACTGTCATAATAATGACGAATTCTGAAATCGTCAATGGCTGAAACCACGGATGTGTATGACAAACTAGTAGGAATATGCGTGTGTGCTTACGAGAGTGTGAGAGTGGCTTCCCCTACTTGGCAAGAAGGGGCACTGGGTCCCCCCGAAAGCAGCCCACGTGGGAGAACTGACACCAGAAACAAATGAGGTGAAAGGGGAGAGCTGTGGTTTGATGCTCACAGATCGGATGATAAGCAATGAATAAGAAAGTCAATGAGCTGAAAATGACTTGAATACAGACACTCCTAGGGATTATACCTGCTGTAAACGACTGTGGTGAGCATTGATTTAAACTCCCTTAAGGTGCTTTAATATCCATTCCTCGCTCCCACAGTAGAGGTGGTCTACCTCAGAGGTTAGAGCACATTGTGTGTTCTAATCCAGGTTCTAGCAGATTTTGCCACTTACGAGCTGAATGATGATGGGCAAGGCACAGTTTCTTGAGGCCCCTATTTCTTCACCTCTCACATGGGAAGGAACGATCTCATGGAGTTCCTGTCGGGATGAAGGAAAATAAAACGTGGCAAGTGTTTTGCATTCAATATTTAGCAAATGATGGCTTGGCAGTGTTTTACAAGGGACAATACAGATGCCCGGAGAAGTCGACTTCCTGTTCTGGATCCCCCCAGTTAATCACGGGCGGTGCCAGGGGTCAGGTCGCCCAGCCCTGGTCCAAGGCTCTTTCTCCTCGACCACGGGGAGCACCCATTCCACACGGAAATAATTTAGAGGTCACACGTGATTTTTCACACGTAACCTCTTTAAATGGCACTTCTCTGCCAAATCCACCCATTAGCAAGCTCAGAACTCTGAAGAAAAGGTTTGTGTGGGAACTTCTGGGAAATCAGTCTAGATCTGGGATGGCCTGAGGAGACCCAAAGCGCTGTGTGTGAGAGGGGAAAAAAAAAAAAAAGACACCCTGTCACACACCCTTCAATTGTGGACATGTAGATTATTTACTTTGTGGATTGATGTGACACAATCTTTAATCCCAGTTGGCTACCTCTGCCACTTCCCTCCGCCATGCCTGGGTGTGCGCTCGCGCAGTGTAAACTCCGGAAAGTAACGCAAAACCGGGAAAGTAAATCTGCTTTTTTCACCTCTCACCCCGCATCGGCCTCCTCCCCTCAAGCTTTAGAAAACCAGAGATAAAGGCGTTTTCCATCGGCTGCAGTCCAGGTGTGACATCGGCTCATCCAGGCCCTCAGACGAGTTAGATCGGTTCTTCGGCCTCTGGTTCCTTATCCGTAATATAAAAAGAGCATTTACTGAGTGTCTACTTTGTGCCAAGTGCCTTCAGTTAGGTCACTTTATTTAGTCCTTTAAAATAAACCCTATTCAATAGGACTTTTTATCTGTATTATGTAAAGTACAACATAAAGGTACCAGGAAGCTAAGTAAATTGCCCCAGGCCCAGGTGGCAAAGAGGAACCTGAGCTAAAATTTGAACCTAGGGCCATCTGATTCCAAATTTTATCTTGAACTCAGTAATCCAATACACTCTGTAATGCTCCTTCCTACTCTAATATTATGCTGTTCTATGATCAGTTAGTCAATAGTTGGCTGAGTTTGTCACAGTGAGTCATTCCTTCATGGCTTAGGGTCTTACGCTGGGTAGGCAGAGGTTGTGAGATTTACTACATCCCTCGCTTGGTCAGCTATTACATCAGCCGTACACCCTCATGTTAGAAGACGTACTTTTTTTTACCATCAATGGAAATTTGATACTTGCCTTCATCTTAAATGCATCTTCCAAGAAGAGAAACATTTCCTTAGAAGACCTTCCCTTATCTTTCCTTAGAAGCTTAATATTTATAGAACTGACTTTACCTGCAATTATTGAAGGCTGTTCATTAATAAACCACAGATATTTCACATTTACATATTTAAGAGATTCTAACCCACATAGACTCAGGGAGTAGTATGAAGGATACTCAATTCCTGGGAAGGGGATGGATGGACATAGTGGTGAGTAGCACAGGACAGGGAGCAACCAGCTAAGCCACACCGTCATGGAGCCACAGAGATCTGTCCTTTTCCCTCCAATTCTCAAGTGCCTCTGAAGTTGGACTCAACTAAGAATGTACATAACGCGCCTCAACTGTGACTTCACTGCGTAATTGCTGGGAGAGGGAAGTACAGCTCAGTGCACCCCACTCTGCGGGAGGAGAGACAGGAATACCCACCGTGACCTACTCCTTCGGTCGTTAGCCACGGATGCCATCGAGCCTCACATTGTAGTTACGCTCTCTGAAGTGTAAATGGGATGGTGTTTATTTGGTTGTTGCACCCGAAGGCTAGCCCAGCGCCTAGCACATAGTAGGTGCTCAATAAACTTGTGGGAAACAAATGAACAAGATAAAACAGACTCATAGGGAAGATAATTAGGGGAATCTAGACTATCATTGGATTAAACGTAATGTAGCAATTTAAATCTACCTAAATCGTGTGGTATTAGCTTCTTGAGAGCGGTGACCATATTTCACTCACCTTTGTGTGCCCAAGGATTTAGCCTGGTATAATAGGGGCTCAGCCATTTCTGTGGGATTGAATCATCTGTAGGGACTCCTATGAGTGTAGCAAAAACACCCTAGAAGGTGATATGGAGGGATGAGATAGGATTAAGTGACTCGAAGGTGATGCTGCTAAGGTTGATAATGACGATCATGTGCTCGGCCTTGGTGGCGGTGGCAGACGAGGATGCTCATGGAAAGGGATGATGCTGGGGCTGCTGAAACTGCAACAAAAGTCGCTCAGGGAAGGGTCGTGATGACCGAGTCCTCTCTCTGCTGGTCCACAGGTGCCAAAGTGAGTCCGTTCGCGCCGGCCCGTTAGGGAAGGTGATTCCCCAGCTTCCCACTCAGTTTTGCCTCCATCATCTCCCGACACTCCAAAATATCACCACTCTCACTGGTCAGGTTATTTTTTCTTTTTTCCTGTTCTTATATACAGCCACTTCCTGCCTACAGCAGCCCTAGGAGCGTCTGTCCTGAACCCAGTACCACATCCCTCTTCCTCCTCAGTGACAACTTCTCTGGGGGTTGGGAGAGGCTTTCTTTACTCTGCCCAGGACTGCGCTGCCCTCCTCAAGACGGCCATGCTCAGGGATTCCAAGGTTATTCCCTGTTCCACACGCCGATCGCCATGGCTGACAACGTCTACTAAAGAAAAGAAAACATACTTTTTAGTCTTTAGTGGGACACGTCATTGTGTAAGAAGCCCAGCAGTAGGAGGACAGAGGACTTAGTGATGCTTCGTGGATTTCTGGCTGTGGGGTCAACTTAGAGATACATTCCAAGTTGTCACAAATAGGCATAAGCAACGGCTTCGGTGGGGGTGAGTCGGGCTTATTTAAAGTCTGGAGGAAGCGGTGTCCTACATAGATGAACAAGACAGACAGGAAATATTCCTGAATGGAGCAAGAATGTGAGAAACACTTGGATGAGAAAACCGAGACAAAACAAAGACATGCAGAGAGCTTTAAAATCCACATTGAAGGTTTTGGAAGATAATGATAATTAACATTATCTAAGCTCTTCATATGTATTACTCTATTTAATCTTCGCAGCAAGCCTATGAGGTAGATATTAGTATCATCCTCACTTTACGGATGAGAAAACCGACACACAAAACTGTAAGAATAACTTACCCAAGGCCACATACGACTAAGTGGTAAAGACAGCTGGAATTTGAAGCTAAGCTCTATTTTTCACTAACGTTTATTTGGCACTATGTACTAGGTAGTATGCTTTAGTCTAGATCTGGGGTGACCTCAGGAGACCTAAAAGAGCTACGGGCGACAGAAAAAAAAAAAAATCCTGTCGCACAACCTCTTTAATTGTCAGCATGTGGATTATTTACTCCGTGAATTGATTGACTTTGTGATGTGTGTGATACGATCTTTAAGCTCTTGTCTTTTGTTTTGCTTTCCCCACATCTCCTTCCCACAAAATATCTGTATCTACACACTGTAAAGTGTGTATATGTTGTGGTATTTATCTGCTCAGATGCGATTCAGCATCGGTCTTTAAGGCCATGCCTCGTTCTTACCTCTAGTAGTTAGCATAGGTCCGTCCCATCAGCTTTTCCTGACAGGAAACGAGTCAGTCCTTCCATGTTACAGACGGTGAAAGTGGTTTGGAGAGGGTCAACGGCTTGAGCAAGGTCGCGGGTCAAGTTAGCGGCATTTGGCTTAAATCAGGATGAATAACCTCTGTCCCTCCAGCCTGATCCTTGGAGGGTCTGCCCGTCCCGGGGCGCGGGCCGCATTCCAAGCTGGGTCATCTGGTGCACGCCGCCCGTCTGAAATTCCCCTTGCGGTTTCGCTCACATCTGGTGTTTTTCACTTCTCTTTCTAAACACGTGCTTTGATCCTTCTGCTGCTGCAGCAGAAAGATGTCCAGGGTTCCAAGGAGCACAGTTAGCTTAGCGAGACGCGAGAGATACTCCCCTTGACAAGACTTCTAAAAATAAACAGCATCAGAGCCTCACCGTGTCATGCTTGAAGCGCTTCCCGGAAACCCCCAGATTTACAGCCGTCTACACAGTCTCTACAGCCCCCAAACCTCGAACGTGCCTGGACTCCCAGCGCCCCAACCCCGGGTCCTCGCGGATGCCCAGCAGGTTCGAAGTCCTGTCATTCTTCCTCCCGGTCATTCTCAGGGTGGACAAGGATGACACGTGCTGAAATGTCTTCCATAAGAGTTCCAGGGTCATATTTCTCTATCACACTCACTGATCTGAGAGCTATGCATATTTACTTCCACAAAAACCTCATCTACGACTAGCTTTCTTGTTGTATTTATTTTGTCAAACGTTATTACTCATTCTGTCCCCTACTCTAGCTTAGTAAGTCCGTTTCTTAATTGTAAAAGCATTTTTCCATTATAATAAGAAATTTTAGAGAAATAGAAAAGAAGAAAAAAAGTCCACAATCCTAATATTCTAACATAACCATTATTAATTATGTGGTCTGTTTTCTTCCAGGCTTATTTTCCTTTACGTCGTGTGTTTTTTGTTTGTTTATTTGTTTTTACATAGCCAGAATCACAATTTACATTCAATTTTTGTGTTGTCTTCTTCTCACTATCTAATATTATATCATCAATGTTTTCTCATGTTGCTACATGATCTCGCAGATATAAAATGAAAGGGGAAGTATAGGTTTTGGCAAAGGGAGTGGGCGAAACCCATCAGTGATCTCCCGCAAAGAAATGCATTGTAACCATCATCCGCGGGGACTCAATTCTTCCCTAAACTGCTGGGATTTAAAATGGGAATAAGAGAAGACAGAGCTGAGTACGAAGAAGCAAAACAGTCCCAAATTTTTGAAAACGAAAGATTAATTTGAAGTCACAAATGGTTAAATTCAAGATTCGAGACAATCGAACCTCCCTGTTGAGATAAGTCAGAGGCAAAGCTACATGTCTCGGTGGCATCATCTACCTGAACAGTCTCCAGAAAAGAACAGGTATGGCCAGAAAGAGGGATGTTTGGGAAACACCTACCTCGGGAAAGAACATCTCCCCCGTGAGCTTGGGAAGTTAGAAGCTACATTGCCCACTGCGTTCTCGGAGGGTTTCGGGGAAGTGAGGCGGGGGGCGGGGGGCGGGGCCATTGTCTGTATCAGGGGGGAACTGTCTGGCTTCCTGTGTTCTCCACTTTATCTCGTCCCCCTTCCTTCTCAGCTGCCCCATCAGACACCCACTCCGAACTAAGACGTTCTACTCCAAATGGACTAAGTCATCCTCCTTCAATCTCCCTGCAATCAACCTTTCCGTCCAACCTCTCTTGCTCTTCTTTGCTGAGCCCCCCAAACCCAAAGCGTCCAGCCAGCTCCCCTGCGCCCTTTCGCTTTCCACCTTCGCCCCGACCACACGTACAGGCCAGCGCCGAGCGGCAGCGCCCTCACTTAGCAGCCACGGCGAAGCCTTCTTTCAAGAACTGACCCTGAGGACAAATGCTCTGCTTTACTTCTTCAGAGCTGCTCTCCCGACACTAGCGTCCCTACTGTGTGTCAGGTACTTTAATCCTTACAAAAGTGCTGGAAGGCGGGTATGGCTCTTCTCAGTTACAGCTGAGGCGATGCAGCCCAGGACTTGTCTACGCGACGATACGTAATATTGTAGAGATGCGAGAGAATTGAGAAGACACGCAAAAGCGCAGGAAAAAGGACAAAGCAAAATTAGCCATAATCTACCCTCCCCAAAGAACCACTGTTAACGTGTGCGCGCGCGCGTGTGTGTGTGTGTGTGTGTGTGAGAGAGAGAGAAAGAGAGAGAGAGAGAGAGAGAGAGAGAGAGAGAGAGAGAGAGAGGGAGAGGACAACCCATAACACAGGTAGGTCTGGGATCACACCATTTCTAGTGGCTTGCTAGGGTCGCCACAACAGCGTACCACAAACTGAGTGGCTTAAACAACAGAAATGTGTTGTCTCACAGTTCTGGAGGCAGGAAGTCTCAGATCAAGGGGCTGCTAGGGTCGGTCCCTTCTGAGGCCCATGAGGGAGACATTGCTCCCCCCGCCCCCAGCTTCTGGGGGTTTGCGGGCCATCTCTGATTTCCCTTGTCTCCTGCTGCCTCATTCCAGTCTCTGTCACCTTCACACGGTGTTCGCCCCGTGTGCGTTCTGCCTCTCCACATGGCATTCTTTTTATAGAAACGAGAGTTCTAGCGGAGTAGGGACCCACCCTACTCCAATATGATCTCATCTTAACTTGAATAATTACGAAAACCCTATTTCTAAATAAGGACACGTTATGAGGAACCAGGGGTTAGGACTTCGACATATGAATTGGGGTGGAGTAAGGACACAGTTCAACCCAGAGCAACTGTCTATACAATATTTCATCTTACCTTTTTTTTTTTTTTTTCCCCACTTAGCATTCTATTGTGAACACTTTCTGGGACAGGTCAATTTCTGTTGAGGAGAGGGTCTAGAATGTGCCAGGGGCCTGTGTTGGTGGAAACGGGAGGCCTGAGTGGGGCACTATGACGAGGAGCAGCCCAGTGCTGGGGCGTCGGGGGAGGGGGGCGGGCCAGCAGCGAGAATTGCGTATGGACGGGGCAAGAGAGCGGTTGGGACGCTGGCGCTCGTCGCGGCTGTCCACCTCGCAGACTTTCTGAGGGCTTCTCAGAAACATGTGCTGGAGAAGGAACGCTGCCAGGACCGCCAGTCCCCGCCGTGACCGGCCCCCACCCACGCACCGTTATTTAGCTTGGAAGAAATCCTGGAAGGAAGACGCAAGAGAAACCATAGAAACAGTCGAGAGGGAATCAGTGTGAGGGAAGTCTTGGAAGGCGAATGTAGAAGACCCGTCGGCTAGGAAGCGCTCTACTGCGATAAATAAGAAGTCCTCCACTGAGCCAGAGAAATGTATTTTCACGTTCTCACCCTCGCTCTCATTTTTCTGCAAGATCGTGGGCCTTTCTACTCAGTCTCTCTCTACGCTTCAGTTTCCTCCCATTCATAATACCTAGTCATAGGACGGTGAGGATGAAAATGAGGTGGTATATGGAGAGGCGCTTCCTGTAGTGCCTGGCATGACGAAAGCACTTATCCATTCATTCATTCAATAAATACTGGGTATCTACTGTTCCAGGGACTGTGTTGAATGCTAAATACACAGGAGTCAACAAAACTGACATGGTTCCCATCCTCGTGGAACTTATGTTTTGGAAAGAATGGGAAATATCGAGCAAATGAACAGACAACTGAAGTCTAGAGTGATCAACTGTACATATAATTTGAAGAAGAAAACTGACTTCTAAGATGGACAAGTGGGAGCATCTAGTTTGGTGGGGGCGGGAGAGGAGGCACGTAGAGAGGGACCCTCTGAGGAAGTGGTAGTGAGCTGAGGCCTGAAAGTCAAGTTGGAATCAGCCAGATGGAGGAGTGGGGCTGGGTGGGGAAGAGAGTCCCAGGTAGAGGGAACAGGGCCTAAAGCAATAAGAGGCCTGTGCATTAGAGGAACTGAAAGAAACTTCGGTGTGACTTGACTGCGGGGGGCGGGGGGCGGGGAGAGGGGGGATTCAGAGAGACATTGGGGAGAGGTTTTAAAAGTCAAAGGTTTAGAGAGGTCGGGGAGAATGAGAACCGAACGGGACCCAGGGATCTAGCAAGTGGGAGTCCCCCGTGACCCGACCAGTGAGGGAGCAGGCTCACTGCAACGCGAGGGTGGAAGCCGGGTCGCACAGGATGAAGAGGCAGCGTGTGGGGAGGAAGTAAGGAAGAGAAGGAAGTGAGCAAATATTCTTTTTAGAAGTATCATGACGAAGGACAAGAGAAAGTTGGGGGAGAATGTCTTCTTTGTTTATTTTTATTTTGGATGGGGGAATTTGGGGGCATTTTTCTACTCTGAGGAGAAGGATCCGTGGACAGAGATGAAAGACATGAAGAGAAAGTAGGACCAAGTCTGTTGGTAGGAGGCCTCGTTCCCATGGGTATTCTGCCCACAAAATAGAAAGTGGCAGACTCTGGTGTCTTGATAGGCCCACTGGCCCAAACAGTGTGACTTATGTAAGCCCTAGCCTCTCTTGGTTGTTAGAGTCTCCTTGCAAAATGTTCAAACAAATTTGGTATTCAACGACTTTCACCTTAAAGGAAGTTTCTTCCAGAACCTTCTGATGTAGTCCTACCTGGGCTGACTGAGCTCTAGGCTTGCTGCACAGCCGTCCCCTTCACACCCTAGGGGTTCCCTTCACCTGTCGGGTTGGATGCTCTGGTTCGTGGATTCCACGTCTTCCTCTTTCTGGATTTACTCTGTTATTCTGATGGACTGAATCCTCCAGTAATTTCCTAACGAAGAGGGCAGGGAGGATCTCACAGATGCCATCCGTGCCCTGCCCATTCTGTCTTGGCACCTACCACACCCATGCATTCTAAATTATCAGCACCAACATCTCTTTGCCCGAGGGCTTTTTCTGGCTCAGGAATCAACCCCTCCTCCCTGTCAGCAGCCCTTAACCAACGACTGACAAGAGTTAGTAGGTAAATACCCCAGTTTCATCAGGCCTATTTTACAGGGGTCTCCAGAGTGCCTCAAAGGAATCGAGTTCCAGCTGTTCTCAGTCACTAGCCGGATACTGGCTCCTTGATTCATCCCCCGCTGCCTTATGGGTATTCCCTGGACTCACCTCCCACATAAGCTACTTTTTCTCTTACATCTATTTTTCCATCTCTTATCTTTTTGCTCTACTTTCTACTTTCCAAATCTTCTACTGTTTTTTTTTAAAAATTTCCGCAGTCATATTTAAATTTCTAAGATCTCTTTTTTTGTTCTTTAAATGTTCTTTTTAAAAAACAGCATTTTTAAAAATTTCATGTATGTAGTATCTGTCTTATCTCTCTGAAGATATTAATAAATTTTTGTTTTCTTTTTCTCTCAGAGATACCGCTGTTTTCGAATGATCTTCGAGACTCTTCCCGCCAGCGTGTCACGTTCCCAGAGAAAGGTATCTTAATCTCCTGGCTCGATGTCAGGGTTGTATGACTAATGTAAGAAAAGGAGGCAGGGTGTCTCTAGGTAATGTTTTTTCAGTATTTTGTCCTTTCACACAACTATGCCTGGTCTTCCCTCTGACTTACTCTCCCACTGTGAGAAAAACCTCCATTCTTTGGTCACTGTGTGGAAGGGGCTGTCTGCCTAACAGCAGCAAGGAGAAGAGGGGGCCTGGGGACTTCGATCTTCTCAAACTGACTTTCGACTCATCCTACTGTTTTCAGCCACAACTTTACCAGCAAAGTACTGACAACAGTACCTCAGCCACCAACTGCTGAGCGCATGGAGGATTCTGAAACGTAAAGCAAGTTGGATTCAGCTTCCTTGGGTCTTTGGATTCAGTTACCACTCAATTATCTGCGTTCCAGCTTTTAAAATTATCCTGCTCTTGGCCCTTTCAGATTCTCTGTCCTTGTTGGTTTATTCTTTAAAAAAAAAAATCCTTTACCTAAATTCTTACTTGCTTACGTATGCATCAAGAAACTCTAGAAACACATAAGACTAGTAACAGAGCTTGGTCGTGGAGGGGAAGAAGGTGGGACCTGGGCCAGTGGAAGGCGTGGGTGAGGGAAACTTTTTGCTTTGTGCCTTTTTCCAATTTTTTTTTTCTTTTCTTTTCTTTTTTTTTAAGTTTTAGAACCATGTGAATGTATTACTTCATCAAACATTAACTTCCGATGGAGTTCTAGGAGGGAGTAAAACACAATGCATGTGTTTATTCTGCTCTCTTTAACCAGAAATCTCGAGTGCTGTTTTTCTAAATTAGCAGCTTCAATGTTGAGACCATGAGAAGCTTCCCAACCAAGAGCCATTCTAAGCAAATTCAAAAGCCATAAACAAAAATATGGACAAATTCGACTCCACCAAAATTAAAGATTTCTGTGAGAAAAAAAAAAAAAGAAAAAAGAAAAGAAAAAGAAAGAAAAGAAGAAAGTCAGACACCAAAAACAAATTGGGAAAAAACTGTTTAAAACAAATATGAAAAACGGCTAGTTTCCTTAAAATATAGCGTTCTCACAAAGGAATTAAAAACAGATCCAAGTTTAATAGAAAACAATAGGCAAAGGACATAAATAGAACACTCTGGTGAATCAACACAAATAGCTTTTAAACACAAGAAAGATGTTCGACCATACTCATAGTTTTAAGAATGACCATTAAAACAATGAGAGACCATTTTTCACTTATCAGAATGGCAACATTATAAAAATCTGATTCTAAATATTGATGAGGTGAGGCTATGGAGAGATAGGAAGTCTAAAACATTTTAAATACGATTAAAAGTTAGTGCAGTCTTTTTGTACTACAGTTTGGTACTATCTGTCAAAATTTTTAAACTTACACCCTTTGACCCAGAAATTTATCCTATGAGTATGCTTTCCCGGAGCGTGAAGACATATTTAAGACATACTGATAAAGATACTCATTATGGCCTTATTTGTAGTCACAAAAACTGTAAGCAACCCAACCGTTCACAGTAGGAGACTAACTGTATAGATCATAGTGTATTCGTTCTATACACTGTATGGAATACTCTGCAGACATTAAAAAGAAAGAAGCACCTTTATGTTTATGGCATAATCTCCAACGTGTATTGCTAAAGTTTAAAAGCAAGATATGAAACACATGTGTATGGAATGACCCCATGTGCGTCTGATAGTTTTTCAAGTGTTTTTTCTTAGATACATAGACATGCTCACATACACACAGAATATCTCCGAAGGAATAAATAAGATACTAGCAGTTATGGCTACCTATAGAAAGGAGAACTAGGAAAATAAGAGGTCAAGAAAGGGAAGAAAACTGGCTTTCCTGTTTCTTAAATACATTTTTTTTTTTTTTTTTTACTTTTTCTCTTTTAACCAAGTGCATTTTTTTAGTCATGGGTTTTGGTTGCAAGCAACAGAAACCAACTCTGGTTAATTTAAGCAGAAAACAAATCTATTAAAGGGAACTGGATAGTTTACAGGTTCTCCAGGAGGGTTGGAAACCGGGGTTTAGAGGTTACATATCCAGAAACGACTTCTAGAATCAGGTTGCACAACAACTCTGTGAAGACATCAGTGCCTCCACCACATGGACACCGCTGCTAGGACAGTGGACATCCCAAGTCTGGATGCTGGTTCCTGCTCTAGAACCACCACCACTGAGGCATCTGGAAACTGAACGTGGCTATTACAACCAACGCCCCTCTCTGCGGGGCAGATCCTGGCAATTTGACGTGAGTAGTTCCTGAGTCAAAACAAAGTCCAGTACAGATCCTTATGCCTGTGCCTAGCTGCAAGGGAGGCTGGAAAATAAATTGCTGATATCTTCAGCTTCTATAGTGGGAGGTTGCCTCTGTATCTCATCAAGTCTCATAAAATGGGGAATGTTTCAAATATAGAGAGTTTAGATACCTGGGGCGAAGCAAAGGAGAGAGGGGTGGGGAAGAAAGAAATTCTCTCCTGACTCCTTTGAGACAAACTCACCTTCCCAGGTAGGTCTTTTCATGCACGATATTCAGAATCATAGGTCTTCAGAGTAGAAAGGTCCCTATAGGTTATTTGGTTTAGTGGTCTCGTTTCATCATGGAGAAATCCAGATGCAAGTTAAGTTTGGGGAAACTCAGGTTTCCCAAGATTACCCAGTGAGAGTTGCTGACATCATTAGGGTGTCCCAGTCTGGGTCCCTATTCTCCGCAGGACCTCTGTGTATAATCAACACTTCAGCAAAGGGTCTCAGGAAATATCAAGATGCAGATTTGTTTCTGGTAGAGCCTCTTCTTGAATAGCTGGTGTCATTTATTACAAATATTATGGAAACATTTATATAGGACTTTTAAGGTTTAAATTTATTTATTTATTTTTTAATTACTAAAAGTTTACTTATTAAAAACAAGCAAATGATATAGAAGAATTCAAAATATGGCAAAACCCTACCCTCATCTCCATTCTTCTACTCTCTAGGAAAAATCAACGTTAAAAGTATGGTGGGCATCTCTCAGTTCTTCTGTGTATATACACATATATTCCGATTTATTTGCAGATATATGTAACACGTATATAACCTTTTATAACTCTCCGTCTCACTCTACATGTACAATGGACATAACTGAGCCCCGGAGTGGCTGTGTGCCAGTAAGTTCCTGGCAGGTTGGAAAGCCACACACGAAGACACAGTGTCTGAGGAGGGGCTGTCACGCACCACGGAACGCCTGGTAATATGCTGATATTTTTGGTCCAGTGGGCCTCAAAGTGTGACTTCACCTCATGCAGAAAACTACCAACTTTATCTTCAAACTGCTGCAGAGCGTGAAGACACCTCCAAAGTCACCTAGTCCAACTCCATTTGGATATAGAGAGCTAATTCCTGGGAGGAGGGCGGGAGAAGGCGGTGAGGGGCCTTGTCCAGGGTCAGTCGGCCAGGGGCAGTGACGGCGTTGGAATGTCTTTCTCCAAGACCTTTGCTCATGGCGTTGCGCTGCACTGCTTTCTGCTGCGAGGGGGAAGCAGTGCTCCGTTTGAAGATGTTTGGGTGCTCAGACCACACGGTCCCTCGGACACCAGTGCTCCGAGGCCGGCGGGACGAGGTGCCCGCGACCTCGTCCATGGCGATGTGCTTCCGCATGCTATGGGCTTTATTAGCTTCCAGGAAGTCTTTTCTTTGGAACCACCTGTCTTGTACTCTTCAAACTTCTCATGGCACTTTGCCCTCTTTACTCCTTAAACAGAGCTGTATTATTTGCTGAGGACCTGGCAGAATGTACCAGATGGATGGTGACAGAAGGGAGAAAAAAAGACAACCAGGTTTATAGGCGCCAAATTCATTTATTCGGAGAATGGTCATTTAGTGCTGAAGAATGAGGGTGGGGGTGGGGTACGAATCAGAAGAAGATGTACCTCTTGCCTTCTGGGAGTTCGTTGTCTAGAACAGTTACCTCCAAGCTCTTTTCACTACCCCACTCCATCAGAAAGACTGAGCATGTTCTCCCAATAATTGCATATTTATTATAAACGAGATGTGCTCTGCGGTACTAATTTTTAAATATTGGCAAAGCGTAATGTTCTCAATGTTTTAGCATAAAGAATAAATAGAACAAGCGTTCACTTGCTTTCTTCCCACATCTCCCTTTGTCACCGTGGGCACCCCACTTCAGAGCCCGCCGTTCTAATGGGGGAATCAGACGGACACCCCACAGCGCTGTGACACAAGATGATGTGAAGAAGGCACCGACTCAGGGTTGGCAAAGTATTCTTAGAGCATCGGGATAGCGTCGCCAAAGGAAAGGGGAGATGAGACTATACGGAGACGTCTGGGCTCAGGGCTGGGGTCAGTGCCAGGCGCCGTTTCTAGGCTGGTGTCCATGCAAAGACCCTTGATGATGAGACTGCGCGTGAGCGCCTACCTCTCCGGACCTCAGTCACGTGAGGGCTTCATAAATACCACGTTAGGGACGGACACCCGACCCACGGCCCAGAGCCACCCCTGACAGCAAGGGCCCTGGATGTGGAGTCAGGGGCCTGGGCGAACCCTGGCTCTCTCACTAACCTCTGCAGCCTTCAACCGCTGTGAACCTGAATTTTCTCATCTGTAAAAAGGGAACGAGGAATGTCTTCTGGGACTGCTAACGATTCCTAACCTAACATTTGCCGAGCTTCTCATCGTGCCAAGTGCATCCCACGCGTCATCTCGTGAAACCTTCGTGACGACATGATGAAGGCGACGCTATGACTGTTCCCATTTCGCAGGCAGGAACGGAGCTGCAGAGAGAGGAGACCATTTGTTTGTATGGTCCACGCAGCTGGAACATGCAGAGCCCGAGCTCGGAGGCTCGCTGGACTCTGGAGCCCATGCCCTGCCCCACTCCGCTGGGCCGCTGACCCCACAGGCTTCCTGCGGGGCAAACAGGGACCAGGAGCAGCGAGGTGCAAACACAGTACTGTGACACAGGGCGTGAGATGCAGTCCCTGTCCTCGAGTCTAAATGCAAAACGTGCTTTTCTACACGGCCCTGAAGCTCAGAGAAGCAGGATCCGGTTTAAAAGAAAGGTTTAAGAGAAAGAGAACTTTAAAGTTAACGTCTATTTTAAGTCCCACAAAGCAGTGTGGGACAACCTGGGAGGAGCAGCAGGTTGGGATAAGGCCGTGGGCTCCTGCGTACCCTCTGACTCCAGGTGAGGTTTAAGCTGGGGTTACTCAGCTGTTAGGGGCCCTAATCAATGAGCTCCTCAGGGTCTTCTTGTCTGATTATCCACAAACTCCATCCTCGACAGGCGCTGCAGTGAGGACTCTCCCTGCTGTCCCAGGAGAGCCCTGGAGACGGGCCCGAGGCCGGGGCCGTGCTGCTCAGGTTGGCGAGGGCCCAGCTCGGACAAGGCCTGCGGGGGCGCCAGGGAGGGTGAATGGGACGCCGCCAGAGCTCCATAATTATAAGGACACACTGCAGAGGACGTTTCTGTTGTGGTCGGTCCCTCTGTTTACTTTGGGCAGTTCTGTCCTTTCTGAGCTGACCTTCCCAGCTGAGATCGCCCGTTGTCAGCTGGGTAAAGCCAGAGCCTTGCAACCTATGGGGTGTTTGAATCCTCTGTGGCTCCGTTGTTGGAGGGGGGCCAGGGCAGCTGACCCCCCCCTTCAGGGAAGTGAAGCCAGGGCTGCAAACTTGCTGACAGTGGCCGGAGGCCTGCGAACCCAAACATCCTCCCTTCTTCCGCCTCAGCTCCGTGTAGCAATGACAAGAAAACAAAGCCACGAGCTTTCCAGAGCAGGGGAAGGCTCCAGCCACTCCCTTCCAGCCGTTCCCTCCTGCCTTTGGCTCACAGCCACGTGAGGACAAGGTTATGGCCACAGCTGAGAAGTGCTGACGTCTACATTTTGGTTGTTGCTTAAAAAAAAAAACAAAACCAAAAAAAACCCACGCACACGCTCTCCTTCATGGCTTAGAGCTTCATATAGTTGATGCAAACCCTTTGCTTTGTTGTGTGTTCTCGAGTTCGAATGATATGAATGTGGTGTTTCAGAAAGAGAAGGAGAGAAAGCTCATCAGTTTACTACTTTTCCTGAACTTTCCAGTTTCTTTTGGCCTCTGAAAACCAGAATAGAGTCTTTTATGCCTAAGATTAAAAACATCTGGTCATCTCATTTGAGTAAGGCTGGGCTGAAGCGGGCCAAAGCCAGGTGGCAAGGCCTGCCTCCTTGAATTACGGAATTTTGAGCAATGAATGGGGCTAAAAGTTACTAAATCCCACCTCTTTGTTTTACAGATAGGAAAACAAGCCCAGAGAGGTTTGGACTTGCTCAATGTCACACGTCTTATAAGTGTCAGAGGTGAGGCCGGAACCCAAGAGATTCCTGGGAGAATCTCACTCAGTCTACCACCCTTCACATGTACCCAAGCACAGGGAGGACTGAGTATTTTTAAAAAATAAAATGTTTCTAAATATTCTTAATTCCTCTATTCGACACACCCAGCTATTTCCACCTTTGCATATTCCCACCCAGATCTTATCCACCAGGTATACCTCTCCACATATTCTTCCTCAGGAAAAGAGAGAGACACGTGTTTACAGAGCCCCTGCTACAATGCCAGGTGTTTTCTCAACATTTCCTCGTCGAATTTTTACAGCAATACTATATAAGGGATGCACTATTCTACCTGCTCCACGGAGGATGAAATCGAGATGACAGACACTCTTGCCCAAGGTCACGCGGCTGGAAAGTGGTGGAGTCAGGATGCGATCCGGATCTCCCAGATGCCACGACACCACCCTGCCACAGCTGCTGTGCGCGTCACACTTTCCATCTTCACGCTTGCCCACTGTTGAAATTACGACCTAGTTTTCGTAATTATTACTTTTGTGGATGCATTCCTTCATTCACTATTGACTGACTACATGGCTACTCTGTGCCAGGCTCAGTCAATACACTGAAAAATAGAGTACTGAGCAGTATACACGAGTCCCTGCTCTCACCGAGCACAGCTTCCACAGGGAGAGTCAGACAGTAAGGCAAAGAAATAAGTCGGATAGGGAGGAAGAAAGCGAGGATGGGGACTAGGAAATGCCTGTTTCCTAATGACCATCCTAAGTAAGATGGTCGGGGAAAGAAAGTTCCTCTGTGACATGTAAGCTGAGATCTGAAGGTGGTGAGGGAACAAGCCAGACGGATATGTGGGAGAAGAGCGAGTTCAAAGTCACTGAGGCAGGGGGAGACCTGGCCTGTTCAGGAAACAGTCAGGCCAGCGTGGCCAGGGAGGAGCGCAGGAGGAAAAGCAGAATGAGAGCCAGACAGAGAGTGGGAGGGGCCAGAGGAGGCGGGGCCAGAGGAGGCGGGGCCAGAGGAGGCGGGGCCCCGGGCCAACAGAAGACACCTGCTTCGATATCAAATGGGAGAGGACTTGTGGACACTTCTGAATAGAGGATGGATACGTTTACGCTTCCTAAAGTGTTCCTACGACTGCTGCGTTGAGAATAGACCAGGGACTGAGGAACAAGGGGGAAAGCAGAAAGACCAGTTGGGAGGCCATCGCAATAATCCAGGCGAAAGACCGTGTGACTTGGACCAGGGGTGGTAGAGAATGCGGTGATGAGCGATGCACTTCGGGGTATATTTTGACAATAGAGCCGGTATGACAACCTGCCCTCTTTCCACATCATGGTGTCACAAGCATTTATTTTAGAGATGCAGGTTGTCCCAGCTGGTGCTATTACAGGTAACATTCTCATTAACAATACCACTCACGCTTTTTGTGTGTCTGATTGCCTTGGGATAAACTTATCAGGAGCTGGATGATGAGTCCGAGAAAGTAAGCATCCCTGGGCCTGTTGCTACATGTCGTAGGTCTGCAGCAGGCTCCGTCGACGGTGCCTTTAAGAGCTTTCATTTTAAATGCTCCAGAATCCCTCCCCTGCCCTCGGCATCGCTAACCCTCTCTCTCACTATGGTTTTCTTCTTTTTCTCCCTCTCCTCCCTCTCCTTCTGGAGAACTAATAAAGGGGCAGGGTAACGAAGACGGACAAAGGTTAGGGCCGGCCACAGAGAGAGGCAAGAAAAGACAGGGAGGAATTCATTTTTTTTCTTGCCTTGCAGCTCTGAGAAAGAGCCAGCTGCTTCCCTTAGTCAGATGAGAATCTTCTTCTGTAAGAATCAACAAACTAACAAGACTGCTTACTTAGAGACCTTTTTTTTTTTCCCCCTTCTGGGGAGATCAATGGACTTAACAATTTCAATTATCTGTCACAATGTCCCCTGGTGCTGGATCAAACTGCCTCCTCTGAACAAACATTCCTCTCACCACGGTGGGCAGTTTGCCAAGCTTTCTGGTTTCTTTATTCCCCTCCTCTGGCAGTTGGGTCCCCCTTTCCGAGGACCTCCCTGCTTCCCCCAACTCCAAATTCCATTTGCTCCGTCCTCCTTATCCAATTTCATCCTTAATATGGAAGAAAAGATTTTAATCATTAAAAGTGGGGGGTTTTCTTAGGAATTTCAGGATCTGTTTGTCTATCTCTGCTGATCCTAAAATTCATATGGAAATGCAAGGGACTCAGAATAGCCAGATGATTTTGAAAAGGAACAAAGTCGGCGGACTCATGCTTCCTGATTTCCCAGCGCACTGAAAAACGGCAGGAATCGAGACGGTGTGGGACTGGCATTAGGACAGACACACAGATTGATGGGACAGAATTAAGAATCCACAAACAAATCCTAACAGTTACAGTCAATTGATTTTGACAAAAAGGCCAAGAGCACCGAATAGAAAAAGAATCACCTTTTCAACAAATGGTGCAGGGAACATCCACACGCCAAAGAATTAGTTTGGACCGCGCCCAAATACCATACACAAAAAAAGTTAACTCAGGACGGATCACAGACCTAAATGGAGGAGCTGAAACTATAAGACCTTTAGAAGAAAACATGGGAGTCGGTCTTTGTGACTTGGAGTTAGGCAACATCTCAGATACGACACCCAAAGCACGAGGGACGAAAAAAAATAAAAAGATAAGTTGAACTTCATTGAAATTAAAACTTTGGTGTTTCAAAGGACACCATGAAGCGAGTGGAGGGACAACCCATGGAATAGGAGAAAATATTTGCAAATGATAAATCTGATAAAATATTAAAAATTCTTACGATGCGATAATAAAAAGACAAACAATGCTGTTTTAAAAATGGGCGATTATAATAGACATTTTTCCAAAGAAAATATATGAATTGCTAATAGGCACCTGGAAAGTTATTAGGGAAATGCAAATCAAAATCACAGTGAGATACCACTTCTCATCCACTAGAATGGCTATAATTTTAAAGAGTGGACAATAACGAGGTGTGGTGAGGATGTGGAGAAATCGGAACCCTCATCCATTGCTGATGGAAAAGTGAAGTGGTCAGCCACTTTGGTGAACAGTTTGGCAGTGGCTCTAAATGCTAAAAATAGAGTTACCGGGTGAGCTAGCAATTCCAACCCTAGGTATCCGCCCAAGAGAAATGCAAACATACGTCCACACAAAGACTGGTATGGGAATGTTCACGGTGGCTTTCTTTGTGTACTCAAAAATGGAAACAAACCAACTGATGAATGAATAAACAAGATGCGATGTAGCTATACAATGATATATTATTTGGCAATGAAAAGGAATGAGTGTAGACACACGCTACAATATGGATGAACCTCGAAAAACATTATGCAAGGTGAAAGAAGCCAGTCACAGAAGACCACCTATCATGGGATCTCGTTTATGTAAGATATTTAGAACAGGCAAATCCACAGACACAGAAAATAGATTGAGTAGTGGTTGCCTAGAATTAGGGGGAGCAAAAGAGTGTCGGGGGGGTGAAAGTGGGCGATGACTGCTCATGGGTACAAGGTTTCCTTCTAGAATAATGAAAGTGTTCTAAAATTAATTAAGGTGATGGATGTGCAGCTCTCTCTCTCTACCAAAACGCACTGAATTGTACACTTTAAACATGTGAACTTTACGGTATATAAATTATATCTCGATTTTTTTTAAGTGGCTTCTTGTTTACTGTTGGAAAAAGACACCAGATTGTTCCACTCGATGCCCTCGAAAAATGTGTTCACGTAACGCATGAAGGAGCATGCTATGAGATTGGCCTAAGGGTTGCCGGCAATAAAAGCTGGAGGTGGAAAGGGGCCAGAGGAGGATGGAGCAAGGGATGCAGGAGGGATGATAAAAATGGGTGAAGAGATGCACCCACAAATGAAGGCGTAAATCCTCTCAAGGTTAGACAGCCAGGCGGGAAAGAAAGAGCAAATGTGGGAGTGGACTTCGCAGGACGTCTTCACTGCAAACTGTGTGGGAAGGGGAGGGAGGGTGCAAAGCAAAGCTACAAAGCAAATAATTAAGAGGATGAAGACGCCACTGATTCACTGAGCATACAATGCCGGGCAGAGCTGCCTGGAACTATTCGGTAAAAGCAGACGAGCACCGTAGCCGGCTGGAAAAAGCCACCATGGTTACTGTTGTCAGATGTGTATCAAGGCAAAGTTATAATGCGATTCTGCAAATAGTCAGAAAAATAAAAGGTTAACCCTCCCTACAAACAAAGCCATGGATTCGCATGAGGTAACACCTAGGAAACTGCCCCTTTGCTTAAGCAGAAATCCATGTGTATAATCTTATTCGTACAGCCCCTTGCATCTCAAGAAAGGTATTTTTAGTATCCAGAAAAGTTTGCCTTACATTAGAGCTTATTAGAGAGAGATTGGATCTGGAAAGTGCCCACTTTTAAATAAGAATTTAAAAATAAGAATATAGGGCAAGTTAAATAATACAACAGTAACTCGTGTCTAGTAAGATGCACATGCGCACACACACACACACACACACACACTACCATCCCCCAGTGGTTTAAAACAAGATGCAAATCACACACTGTCAGCCTCTTCCTTGAGGGTCTCGGCCCCGCCTCCCCAGAGCCCACCTCTTCTTCACAGCCCTGTCATGTAGGGTAGAAGAGAGACAGAACAGCTGTGACCAGTGCTTACTCATCTGTACAGTCACCAGATGACGACGGTTATAATTATTAACATGTGTAAAGGGCTTTGCAGTGTATAAGCCACTGCCATGCATTTGATTTTCATTTCATTTTCATCATCATAGGACTCTCTCCGTTTTTGCCCCCTCAGATGAGAAAATCGAAGCTCAGGAATGAAGTGACTTGCTTAAGATCCCTTACTACTTTCTCCTCTCATGTGTAAAAACACACCCAAACCTCTCTCAATTAAAAACTAAAATAAAATCCACTCTGTTCTCCACATACCCTCCAGCCAACCTATCCCTCTTCTCTCATAAAGAAGCGCTTCCGGAAAGCAGCTCACGCTCCCCGTCTCCCCCCCTTTGCATCTGTACTGCTAATGCCCCTTGTCTGAGGAATGTAGTGCACCGGGCAGGGCAGGGCGCAGGCTGAAGGATCGCACCTGGGCGGGGCGCAGGCTTGGATCGCACGCAGTCATTAAACACAACTCGAGGGTTTGACGAGGGAAGTGTCCTTGACCACCGAAGAAAGGGGCCAGCTCCCGGCCAGCGTGCAGGCTTGGGCAGCTTCTAGGCCTCCTCGGCGCTCCAAGGAGCTTTCCATTCTGTGGCTACTCTCCCTTCCTGTCCTCTCTGAAGGGGAAGAGGGAAGGAAGAAAGGGAGGGGAGGAGGGAGGGAGGGCAGTTTCGAAACAAAGTCACGTGACCACAAACTCCATCCCCTTCTTCATTAGGGTCGCTTCCACCTCGCTGCCGTTGGGGTTGCAAAAACAGAGGCCACGTGTCCAGGACTTGCATCTCTGGCCTCGTGAGAGAGGAAGATCCCTCCACTCCAGAACTGTTCCCTTCACCTCCCATCGAAGTCTCTATAAATTCTCCATTTAAGCGCCGTTAATGATCTAGACCTTGGAAGATTTCCTGGGTTTAAGGGTCTAAGGAAGCTGAACCTGACAGCGGGCGGGCAAGAGAGCGGCGAGGGGCGGGGGCGTGTCTGAGGCGTGTTCGCCCACTTCCTGGACCCCGCGGCCGGGCCTGGTCACGGACAGGACAGAGAAGGCTGATGCAGAGAGCCCAGCGCGTGCATTAATGGTCTTGGATACAGTTAGCTCTCTCTCCCCTCCCAGCTGCACTAACCGTGCTTCCTGTTCTGTTATCTGAAGTCTGAGTCTGGCGGTCTGTGAAGACACAGTGCCTGCTTCCAGCCAAGCAAAGCAGCCTTTCCTCCAGAGCGAGGCGGTCACCCCTGTCCTCGGCCCTCTGCTTCTCCAGCTGCAAAAGCGGGGCCTGCGCCTCTCCCCGCCACCCCCACCCCAGATCCTGAGATAATGAGCCACTTGGGGGCCATCATTCCGAGGAGTTTGCAACCTGGCCAGTGTTTAAAATCGACACTCAGTTACTGCACGTTTTCCCACACTTTTCATCCCTCCCCTGTAATTCAGGCCACTGAAGAATTAGCATCTCCTTTGATAGCAAAGGGAGCCAACTGCAGCAGTCAGGGAATAGGCCACGGCGAGATCACACAGCGGGCGAAATGTGTGTTGGATGCTCCTGCCTCCTCCCTTTCTCTTGCTCCCTCTCCTGAAGTCGGGAAAGCATCTGAAAATACTCATTTCCAACTTCTTGTGAATTTAAAGTTCTCTTGTCTCTCACAGGGGCTTTATCTGCAGTTATTAAAAAAAAAAAGTTTTGGCCCCTGCTAGAAGTAGCCTTGCATACCCAGGACCTCCCTGCTCGTGGAGCTGGACCCCGTGGGGAGTCCTGTGAGATGAATATCCACAGTTACTCATGTCGGGGACTTTCCCCCAGCCTCGACCTCTCTGCTGGCTTCTCTGTCCTCACCCACCTTCTTAGGCCGGTACCTGGTGACACTCATGGTGACCCAAGAAGGCTGGCCCAGGGGAAGTGGAGACCGGGCTGTGCTGATGATTTATGAAGCCCTGTGGCTTCTGCCTGCTCCACGCGGCCGCTCATCAGAGGGTGCGGCTTGGGTCGCGCGGGGCCCTCAGCAGCTTTGTGGTGGGTATCGGTTTGTGCTTCCTCCCCCTTTGCTTTCGATTCAGTGCTTTCCTGTTGCAGTCTGAGCAGCTCATTTTAACCGCAGCCCCACAGCAGCTACCGCTGCGTGCAAGCTGGGTCC
>NW_006442103.1:17163990-17164770 GCF_000325575.1 Pteropus alecto
AGCCAGCTGGAAATCGGGAAAAAATTCCAAAGATAGAATGTCACGATGAATAACCATCGAGAAAACAGTCCCGTAATTTAAAAAGTATGCTCCAGTTCACTTTCAGCCACGGTGAGAGTCAATCCTGATCTGAGTTAATTCGTTCCAATACGTTTTCATTAGACTATGCCCTTGAATGTATTTATCAAAGGAATAAGAACTGCACAGGATGTGAGCAGGTTAATTCGAGAATTAATTAAGTTCAAGGGGGGTGGGGGAAGACACAGAGGGGACAGGGGTCAAATACACCGTGACAAAAGGAGACTAGACTTCAGGTGGTGAGCACACAGTAGAGTGTACAGATGTCGCAGAATAAAGCTGTACACCTGAAATTTATGCAACGTTATTAACCAATGTTACCCCAATAAATTTAAGAAACACGTTAAAAACCACAATGAGATAACACCTCACTCTCGTCGGAATGGCTATCATCAATAAGTCAACAACCGAGTGTTTGCTAGGATGTGGAGAAAAGGGAATCCTCCTACCCTGCTGGTGGGACTGCAAATTGGTGCAGCCACTATGGAAAACAGTATGGAGTTACCTCAAAAAATTAAAAAATAAAACTAACATATGACTTGACAATCCCACTCCTGAGTATTTATCCAAAGAAATCCCAAACACTAGTTCAAAAAGACATACGCACCCCTATGTTCATTGCAGCATTATTTATAATAGCCAGGATATGGAGGCAACCTAAGTGTCCACTGATAGACAATCGGATAAAGAAGGGGAACACAG
>NW_006442103.1:17164782-17179067 GCF_000325575.1 Pteropus alecto
AACCAATGTTACCCCAATAAATTTAAGAAACACGTTTACTGACTTCAAAAAAGAATTAATTAAAAACTAAGCATCCAAATTCAGTTCTAATTCAGGAAGAAGAAAACTGACTCTTTCAGAGTGGCATTTCGGTGAGCCGTGTTTGAAGTCCTGTAACGGACTGTCCCAGGTGAAGGAAGGGGCGTCAGTGGGGCCTGGACGAGGAAGCCGGGTGTGTCTGGAACGTGGGTGTCCGGCAGGAGCGGGGCGCAGAGCGGGGCGCAGACCAGGGCCAGGTCAGCAGCCTGCTGATTGTGAAGGGTTTGTGGGCCGTGCCAAGGACAGTGCGAAGCAGCTAAAAGATTCTGAGCCCAGGGAGGCAACTTTATCGAAATCGCATTTATAAAAAAGCTTCCTGGTGACTGGCAGAAAATGATCTAAGGGGAGAAAACCCGAAGGCGGGAAACTAGCAAAGATTTGCACAAACCCGGAGGCGATCACTAGGCCAGGTGGGGATGAGGATAAGTGGGTAGCTTCGAAGAAGTGAATTTTACTGAATTTCGTCGTTGATCGAACGTGGAGGGTGAGCGAAGTGTGCCGAAGACCCGTGAATAAGGCAGGAAAAAATCATGGAGTTTGAACACCAAAGGACCACAGCGGGTCTTTCAAAAAGGTCAATAGCATCCGATGCTGCTCAGAGTCAAGAAAGACAAAGACTGAAATTTAGAAATATGGGGGGCATTACCGTCCTTAGAGAAAGCCCCTTAGACACAGTGGGCGCCAATGCCATATTAGACTGGGTCGAAAAGAGAAGAAATGAAGAATTGGAAAGAGCAAAGGCAGACAGCTCATTCGGCAGGGTGTACATACTAGTCCCCCTCTCTCAAATGCCCTCCCTCCCCGTTCCTACTGGGTAAAATCTTCACCCATTGCAGCACTGGGCTGAAGTGAAGGGGATTTATAAATAAACAAACAGAAATCCAAGGAATATATATATTTTTTTCCAGAAGCAAATTCAGCCAGGGCTGGAAGTCAGGAAGTGAGTGACTTATTCCATGCTCACCAGACAAAAACTTTCGACCAATAAAGAGGCCTGTACGCTCTCTGGTGCCAGTGTGGGGGTGTCGGTCAACATGACGCCAAGAATGTGATGCAATTCTTAAGAACAGGAAGAGGTTTAGCCGGAATGGAAAGAGGACCCGGACTTGGGGGTGGCGGTCGACAGGGTGGAGTGGGAAAAGGAGTGTTTTTAATTTTTTTCAAGAGCAGAGCCAGAAACGAACTGACAAAAGCGGAAGGAATTGAAAAACTATAACCGAATGTCTTTCTACCCACTCTCTGTAGCAAAGCAGACAGAAAAGCCTCAGATTCAGGACTGGCTCTTTTATCATTTATCAGGAGAGAGAAAACACCGGCCCCTCGAGACTCTCCTGAAACACGGGGCATCTCCCTGCATTTTTCTCTTCAAGCCAAGAGCGGCTGTTCTGGGTACAGGTGAGAAATTTGATCTGTAAGCAAGGACAATGGCTGTCAACCTCAGGAAAGCACGTACGCGGGCACCTCATTCGTACGCTGTTAGAAACAGCTCAAATGTTCGCCGCTGATGTTCTCACAAGGTGTAGGAGCGCAAGAATATTTTCGAACTCATTTGAATAACGAAAGAATAAGAAAGATTACACAGAGACAGTGTTTGCTCTAAACGACACAGATTCTCTATGACATATTTTTAGATACTTTGAGGAATCATTCTTTGGACTTAGCTAGGCGTCTGAAATGGAGAGAATCAGGCCCGTACGACTTACTTTCCATTAACTAAAACAGTTATTTAAAAGCTGGTGTTATGTGAGATCTAAAAATCTGAGGTTCAATGGAAGAACATGGCTAGGGGTTTCCAGTCAAATCATAAACATGAGATTAAAGGAACAGCCCAAATTATTTTCTTGAGAGGAGATGGAAAAGTCAAAATATTATTTGAAATTAGTGAATGTTTGTTACGGTGTTTATGATAATAGGATTTGCCTTGTCTGTCACTTAGAGACCATCATTTTTTAAAGAGGCTGTTCCCTTTCCAGTATCCTTGCTTTTCTCTCATGGAAATGCTACTTTTAAAAAAAAAAAAAAAAAAAGCCCTTAGAGAAAGTAGCCAAGAGCCTTTGGACTGGAGTTTTGCTGCCCTCTGCTGGGAACACTAAGTCATGGCCTGAGGAATGGGCCACGCTAAAGGATCCTAAACACCGCCCCATGGCCAGACCAGGGCACGGCCCCGCCCGGAGTAAAATAATTACAGAACTGGGCTGCTAGTTTCCAGAACGGGCAGGCTTGCACTGGTCACAAGTGTTTTCCTTGGACAGTCAGAACGGTAATAACAGCGATACCGTGTGGAGGTTCACGTCACAGTTCATAAAACGCTCACAATCATTATTGCATTTGTTACCTCCTTTCATTCTCCAACGATCCACTGAAATAGCCGTAACAGGTACCATCCCCATGGACAACTGAGGCGTGGTGACTAAATAACTTACCTCAGGTCTCGCAGCTGCAGAGGGGCAAGCTGGGTCGAGAAGCCAAGTCTCCTGACTCCCCCGTTTAGTGCTTTCTCCCTTTACTTCCACAAACCACTGCGGCACGTGATGCCAGTGATTTGTCTCTGTTGCAGCTTCTCGTACATCTCCATCCTTCTTCAGCAATGTCCATTTTACATTATCGTGTTCACCTAATTGATGAAAACAAACACGCTGCTTTGCATATGATTCGGGCAAGGCTATCTATACTGCTAGCGAAAACAACAAGAACAAATATATTTAAATAAATCCCACGAGCAAATGGATGGACCACAGCAGAACTTCTCAAACGTTTACTTAGTTCTTTAGTGGCTTTTCCAAAAATCTTTGGCAAATAGTTTTGTAATATTAAGTCCCAACTCTGCTACCGGGGAAAACTGTGTTTGAGAGATGAAAGTAGAGCGTAAAGATGAAAAAAAGTCAAGAGAAAACAATTTGAGAGTCAAGGTATTTTATTTTAAAGTTCCAAGTGTGCGAATAAACATCCCAATCCAAGTGGACAAACAAAAGGCGTACGAATTGCTATGCTCTTGTCTTTACTTCCGTAGGTCTCACCCCTACCCCCTGCGCATCCAGCCCAATGAACCTCATTGTCCACCTGCACTCCTCACAAGGGACCCGTTAGGAGAAGTCTGGCCGGAGCAAACTGCCATCATTTGGTCAAAACTAAGGCTTACACCAGTTTAACTTTAGCATGGTTAAAATACGTCTTACTTTACATGGCACATTGGTCAAGGCATTTATCATTGAACCGGAGTCACTTTTTCAGATGTCAGATTGGTAAGGAGTGACATGAAAAGCTAACTTACTCTAATCCACACAACATAAAAGCGACCACAGATATGACGGCTCTGGTCAACAGGAAACCTTTCCAGATCAACGTCTGCCAGTCTGTTTGACGTTGTTTGTCTTCGAGTCTAATCTGTCTCCATGCCTGAACTGCCTCCTTCTTCACCCTACTTTTCAGCTGTTTCTGCCCTAAAGAATCTATTTATTTCATTTGCTGTATCATCTTTCTTCCTCTTACCTGGTGTGGTCACTATGGAGAGCTAGGACAGCATCTTCCTGTTGGTCCTCTTTGGCTTCGAGTTTTTAACGTACCTCTTTCCTTTCCCATTCCCGTTGGGCCTATACCATTTTACTCCACTTTTTCTCCTTCCATTCAAAGTATATGTACATCCCTGGCTTACAGAACAGTCCAGTTCCAGAAAACGTGTGCACACATTTTTGTAAGTCGACGCACTCATTCTGCAAATATTTGCTGAGTCCCTCCAACATGCCAGTCATCAAACTGAGTGCCAAGGATTCAGACACATAAACACAATAGAATTGGTCTTTACCTCGGGGACCTTACACGGTATATAGCCGAAGAGTCAAATAAGGACACACCGACGGCTATTTGAAATCAGTCGGTTCTATGCTGATAAGAACAAGTTGTCAAGTGAGGAAGAAATTATAATTTCTCTCAGGCTGGAGGGAAGGAGGGTGAGGATGTTAGGACAGTTTTACAGAGACAGAGCTGTCTTTGAAAGGTGAGAACTTCAGGAGGTTGAAAGTGAAAAGGATAGGGGTAAGGCGCACAAAAGCATGTCCTGGAGAGAAGGTACCTGAGCCAAGGCTCAAGGTTAAGTGCTCGACTGGTCAGAGGCTGGATGATTTTGTGTGGCTGGAACACGAGGTGGTAGCAGATGAGTCTGGAATGGTACAAAGGGTCAGACTGTGGGAGGCAGACTGAGGACGTGATCCTTTATCATAAAAAGACGGGGCGCGATTAGCTCTTTAAGAAGACTTCTGGCGTTAACATGACAGTATCGGGTTGAAAGAGGAACGTGGGTAAGGTAAGCAGTGCGGGGGCTACGTCGGCCAGGACGCCTCGTTAATGCGAGCGCGAGTCCAAGGGCAAAGGGAAAGGGAGTGATGGATGAGAAACTTTTGGTATCCAGCGAAAACAGATTCTGGTTAACAGCTGAGAAGTGGAAGGAGAAAACGTGGGAGTCAAATGCAGTTCACAACTTGTAGCTCAGGTAAAGGGGATGGCAGGTGATGCCCCCAAATTGCAATACAGTGGGAAGCACAGGTTAGGTCTTACCTTTGAGAGTAATGGGATGGAGAGGTTTTAGATGCACTTAAGTATTTAAGAATATTCAAACACAGATATCCAACAAGCAGCAAAAATATTTAGGCCTGGACCTCAAGTTTGAAGATAGGTATACTCTGGAGTTATCAATAATACAAGTGTTAGTGGAAGCCCAAATATAGAAGACAAACCAGAGGAGCTTGTTTTTGAAGAATTCTTGCAATGTTTGATTTTTTATAAAGGGATTCCTTAAAGCAGGGGCATATCTGTATTTTTAGCAAGAGATCACACTATGCTATCTTTTATCAATAAAAGATAAATTAAGATTAAAAAACAAAGAGTAAATGTAACCGTTGATTTGAAGCTCTTGCTTACAGAAGCAAACCTGAAGCATCACATTAACTCCTCAGTAAAGACAGCATCTAGGGAAATGAAGTAAAATGAAAAGGGATAAGACCAGTGAGAGAGAACAGTGGGGGGAAGAAAGAGAATGGGCGAAAGGATTAGGAAGGGGAGATTTATTTTCAAAAATTGCTTTGCTAAACCTTGTTGAAAAAGATGTAGAAAAAATGTTGAATTAAGATCAAATGAAAAAGTCAAACCAAGAATGATAAAGGACAAACAAGAACTCGAGGCAAAAAACAAACAACAAAAAACAAACAAACAAACAAAAAACATTAAAAAGGAATACAGGGAGAAATGACAGAAAAGTTAAAATAATATATGACTTTCCCAAAAGGAAGCTAACTAGTCACTTGACAGGACAAAGCGCCATGGCAGTGCTTAAGACAAACATGTCTACAGGATTATTCTGGAGTAGTGAACACTACAATGTGCCGGCCAGGTGGGCGTCTAGCAGTCCTGGATTTGAACCTGAGTACTCCGACTCGCTAGGTGGCCTGGGGCAAGCTGGGAAAAGGGTTATGAGGATTGTAATAATACATGTAAAATGCCTAATACACAGTGCTCAAATAAAGGTTATGGGAGGAAAACAATTTTTTTTTCTAATCAAAAATATGGATTCAGTTATAGCACTTGAAATAAACTTTATTAGAACCAAGCTATTGAATTGCTTGAGATTGTTTTTATACTGCTGGGTCAAGCTTCTCTGTAATGAACGGAAAAGGATGTGAGACTCGATTTGCCCTTTCTATCTCGAACTGTCACACATGCTATACATTCTCCTTTGGGGACCTGTGCAAGCTATTTGGTTCGAGCAGTTAACGTGCAATCACAGTGACACCTGTGCAGCCGCGGCTCTTTCCTTTCTCGCTGAGCTTCTGCGAAGCCAGGTGGAGTTGCCAGCTCTGCTGAATATTCTAACCAAAGAGCCGTAATTGTGTGGCCACCGACGTTCAAGTCCTTAGTCATGGAAACTAAGATGGCATTTAAATTCCGAGATGTCTTCTTTTGTGTACATCACTAATAATGTGTGTACAGAAATAATTATCCATTTGTCTGAACTTGCTTTTGCAAGACTTCCTAATAAAAGCAGAAAATATAAATTTTAAGATCCTTAAATGTGATTTTGAGGAACTGAGACCAAAATTTTTTTCTGTACAACCAGACTTCTAAATATACTATAGAAAATATGGTAGAATTTTTTTTTTTTTTTTTTTGTACACAATCTTTCAAGAACGCATCTCATCCACAGTTAGTTCAAACTGTAGAATTCTTCCAATTCACCAGTTCTGGACAGTTTTCAAGGCTTCTGGGTACTTACCTTTGAGTTCTACCTCCTACATATCTGGGGATCTTAAGTGGGGGACCATGGGCCACGAGGTCATGAGCAGGCTACGTGGAGTTCTTGGATTCCCTGGCAGAGAGTGTGACACTTGATACGTGTGTACGCTTGAATGTTTTTCTGGGTAAAGACACAGACCCTTTATCAGATTTTTAAAGGTTTTCCAAAAAGCTTAAGAACCACTGTTAGACATTTAAATGAACAGATGTATATATAATTTGCTAAATTTTGCTACATTTTAACATCCATGAAATTTATTAAAGCACATAAGGAAACCGTGTTACAACAACTAGAAAAACTACTTGTAAGAGTAGCTCTACATTTTCACTTCCTGGTAATTCACACGATCTTAACCCACTGTGATCCGACGTCTATCCCCACGTCTCTGGAATTACCTCTGCCTGTATGATTAAGTTCCTATTTGTTAAATTCAAAGTACCTTTTTGGGTACTCATTTATCTGACCTCTTGGTGGCACATAGAAGAGCAGACTGATTTGAACCTGCCTAGGTTCAAACCTCAGCTCCATCGCTTCCCAGCTCTGCGACCCTGGACAAATCAGTGAAGTCTTCTGTGCCAGAGCGGTAGCCTTCGTAAAGTTTCTTCATCCATATCACGTGAACAGTACTCACTTCAAAACGTCAACATGAGAATTAAATAAGCTAACAGAGCATCATGTAAACAGTAGTTATTTGGTATCTGGAATAACTCCTTTCTTGAAAATCACTTGAACCCTGTCTCCTATGTCTTATTAGTTATTTGGTATCTGGAATACTCTTCTTGAAAATCACTTGAACCCTGTCTCCTATGTCTCGTTCTACCTTTGATGACTTTTCAGTTCCACCTTCCTACTTCCAAGCTTATCCCCCTGTAATACATCCTTTACGCTACGGTCACAACGGCCATTTGAAAACTATAAATCTGACGTCATCTCTTGCCACTGACATTAGTGTGGTCTAAGCTCCTCAGCACGATAGACAAGACTTTATGACAGTCGCCTCGCCTGGCTCTTCCTCCAGTCTCAAATGCCTACACTTACCCTCGGGTTATGTTGAGCCAAGCTAATTACAATCCCCCAAACATGCCTTATTCTTTTAACTCGTGACTTTGTACAAGCCACTGACTCCGTCTAGAATACCCCATTTGCCTCTTCTTATCACATTCCCTCCCAAATTAGGTGTCCTTTCCCAGTGTGTCCCCCAAAACCCTGGACAGTGCTTATGGCATTATATTTCAGAGGCCTGTTTGGCTGCCGATACATTTCATCTTCGTTTCCCACCATCTCCAGTAAAGAACAGAAGCAGCAGCCGTATTATGACTGTTTTTTCTCTCATTTTGCTACCATCGTAACCTTAAACCGTTTTCCTATTCCTTTGTCATTCCATACCCCGCCTTCTCCTTTTTTAATTAACCCACTGAGGTTAGGTAGAAATACACCTGGAAGGACATGTGTGCATAAATAAACTAGGTAACAAAACTTCACACTGAAGGAAACATTCTAGAAGTATTTATTTCATTGCTGGCCACTTGGTTACAGCATGCAACTCTCGACAACGAGCTGCCACGCTCCCTGTGCCAGGAGCACCGGACGCTAGGGCGCCACTGCTCAGGTTTTCCCCCTTTCGAAGGCTCGCGTTACCACCATCATTACTCAGGGACAAGCCTTTGGGACCGAAAAGCACTTATTCTCTATAAAAAGTAATTTCATATTCCATGCACAAAATGCCAACTGGCACATTTAGGTCCAAAATGGAAAGACAAAAATTTTATTCTAGTTCTGTAAATTATCAGGAATAAAAGTGTTTCTCCTTGCCTTGTTAGAAGGAAATAGAATTTTTTTTTTCCTCTATCAGGAATCAGGACAGTAGATTTGATGACCCCACAGCATTATAAAATTGCTCACTGGTTGGAGTTTTTTCAGGATGTTAAGAAGTAAGAAGTTGGCTCATTTTCCTGTACAATTTAAAGAAATATTTTCAGTATATGTAGGAGTTATAGGTCATAGCGCAGACCCTTGTGACATATCTAAAAGGCCTATCCTCGCATTTTAAAAATTCTGTCTCAGAAGGTACAAGGAAATCCCCATTATCCCTGAGCAAAAAGGGGACAATCGCAGGTCCTTTTATTTGTGAACAGAAGCCACTGTAAATGAGTTCTCTATGTCTAGAACATTCTCAGAGAACTTCTACAAACTGAAGCAGGTGTGGGGTGCTCTGAGAGACGTTCCGGGTAAACGTATTTAGTAGTTTTTGTCACTCTGCAAAAACTTAAATGTAATGAACTACACAGCTGAACGTTCTCCATTTTGAAATCTGAGACTGTCCTGAGAGGACACTTAAGGGACATGAAACTATTGGGCACAAGAGTTTTTAAATTGTTAGCAAATTGAGGCAGGAGGAAAGAGAGTGGGGGAAACGAGCGGGGACAGTGAGGAAGGGGAGGGACAAAGCCGCAGTCACGGTCTGTTCTCATTGAGTCAGGGGCCTCTGGCTATCTGTGTACTATCCTCCCTCTTTAATTAACACACATCAGATGCTGAAAATAAAGACTGTCCCAAACTAACTTAAGTCTTTTAAGGAATAAATGACAGAAAACATTTTAGCTTCTTAATCAAGGAGTGCTATAATATAATTTCAAGGCATCTTAATATAATTAATTTAACCCTAAAGCAATTGTGCAATAAGCAAAATACAAAAGGGGAACAAAGGTTAACTTCCTATCGGGGCCAAGAGACAAGATCTTTGCAGCACACACAGCAATGAACCTTCACATGCTGGAGTCTTGTTGAAAAGGCCATCGAAAACTCAGATTACGGAAAATCACAAATGTCGCTGACAAAAGGAATGTTGATTAGATCGTCAAAAACTTCCCAAAGGGCTTCCTTCTCTGAAGGAATTTCAGACTGCTGCTAGCACAGGTTGGTTAACCCCAATCTCACTGATGGCTCTGTTAGAGGATGAAGATGCCCCAGTAAGTGCAGCTTTAAAAAAATGTAAAACACTAGGAGAGGAAAAAACAAAATGCAACGACCTACTGTTCCCTAACGTACATACGGCTTAGCACCCAGAGAAAGCGTCTGCCCCCAAAAGAGACTTTCTACATGGGGTTAAGCTGCATGAAAGGAGGTGTGACCTTTCATTTTCAGGATGTGTCTTTTCTCGCAAGGTCTTTAGAGGCGGAAGTTCCAGTTGGATTCTAATACATATCTCTGTGAGCTCGGTTTCCCGAAAACATACACCTGTCAGGTTCTACGTTCTCCCTTGCCAGTGACTGGATTCGCGACTTCACAGCCACCAGAATCGCACATACACTATCAACATGATGAAAAACACGGCCACGGCTGCGAGTTTGGCGTAAGTGGAACGCATGTTCAAGTACTTCGCATCCTGGCGGTATTTCTTGGACAGACTGGACAAATTGTTAGCCTTTGAATCCAATGCTGTCAGAGGAGAAAAAAGGAAAACGTTAATTAGTCCCTGGGAATTTACCAAATGTATTAAGCCATAAAAGTAACCAAAATGAGTGGCACTATGCGAAACAACCATGAAGCTTAAATTACATCGCTTTTAAGGGTAAAAGGTTGTTATGTACTGATTAACTCACAAGCCCAAAGTTCTGTAAAATCTACAGTGCATTAAAAATGATCAGACCAAACTAGGTTCAAATCTTTGAGGCTGTACAGTGAGGTGGTTGAGAGCACAGGTTCTGGCCTCGGGCTCTTTGGTTCAAATCTCAGCTGCACCAGCCACGAGACGTTGGTCAACTCGGTCCCTCTAAAGACCCAGTTTCCTCATCTACGAGATGGAGATAACGACAGTAACTATGTCAGGGAGCAAGCACACACGAGAACGCCTGGAACGTGAGCACAGCACCGGCACATGGTAAACATCTGATGTAAGCCGACATTAATCATCTTCACAATCTTTCAAGGGTCTAAATTATATTCTCTCAGATTCTGAAACATAATAATCCATGTAAAATAAGACTCAGGGAATCAGAAAATTCAGTGAACCAGACACTGGGTGATAAGCTGTATCTCAATGGTGACTGCTGCCAATTTTCTAAAATTCTCCACATAGGACAGACTATTAGGAAGCTAAAGCTATCAGAAATTATATTTCAACAGACATGAAAAAGCTGTAACTAAAATATAATAACAGATACTAGAAAACCACCAATATCTACCAAATTAAGCTTTTTAGAATCTTAGTTTTTTCCCACAAGGACGTTTGCAATGTTGTAATCTTCTTATAATTGTTCACTGAGCCCTTACAGGAACAGCCAGATGGACACAAGATAGACTGGACTAAAATATATGGTCCATTTTAATAATAAAAACAAGCTCTCGGTTTGACATAAATGAATTCTAATCACACTGTTTAGTCCTTTAAATTTTTGAAAAACTATTTTGTTTTCCTTAGGGAATGCTCTGGAATATCTGGAGTTGCCTAACAGAGACTGGTTTTGATTAAGAAATGTGGCATTACTTAATAACACAGGCATGATGGGCCACTTCTCAGTGAGTGACTTGGCTTGTGAGTAAGAAAAACACCTCGTCACGTAAAGAAACAGTGAGGGGGTGAGGAAGAACCATGGCGACGCTGCGGGACACCTGGAGCCAGTTCCCTGGAGCGTACAGTCCGCCGGACAGAGGTTTGTAACTGCTGTTGACCGTGCAGCCCCGCTGCCCAGAACAAGGTCTGACATACAGTCAGTGCTCGATAAATAAATATTTGCTAAATGAATCTAAATCCACTGAGAAAAACTGGTCAGAGGAACAAGTATCAGGTCACATGAAGTAAGTAATAGTTAAGAGAATTCCTTTACATAGGAACACTTAGAAACACGTGATACCGTAAAGACAAAGCCACTGCTTGGAGAAGTCATTCGGCATATATTTATGTTATAGGCAACATGTAAAGTGCTAGAGGATACAACGATGGTCAAAATGTACATGACCCCTATATTTGTGGAATCTACAGTCTGGTAAGGTGACATCTTTGAATGAAAAGACAAAACTGTGGCTTAAAAAAACAGGTATATGTTGGCAGGAAAATAAGGGCATAATTTGATGTTGCTGAAAGAACCTATAGGGATTATTCTTGGGTCTTAAATGCAAAGTAGACTAGCTATAAAACTTTAAAAATCTGAAGGAGAAGCAGCGATGAAACATGGATTCTTATTACGAAGAAGCTTATTTAAAGAGGAAGAAAACGTTTTTTTGAGGTAGGCTAATCTTTTCACTGTCTTTCACATATGCTCTGATCAGATATATCTTCTCTTAAAATACCACTCTTCACTCCTTCCTGATGTATCAAATTTCAAGAACTCTTTCCTGTTCACTTCACATTTATCTACTTACTTCTGCATGTTGATAGCTCTCACTCTCTATAGATCTATTTAAAACTATCATACACTGAAGACAGACAAGGTCTCGTAGGCCAACAAATTCTGCCAGGCACTGGCAGCGTGACTTTTAGCAAGCTACTTCACTTTTCTGAGTCTCTGCCTCTTTATCTATAAAGCTGGTTTGATACTGCCCACTTCACATGGGATTATTTTAAAGAATAAGTAAGATATATATGTAAAGTCTCCCTACCATATTGCTTGCTTAGCACAAAGTAAGGGTCCAATTGATGTTTGTTCCCTTATACCATCTATCAATTACTCTGTGACTATGTTTCTTATCTTCTCAATCAGATGAAGTTACTAAAGGGTAGAAAAGTACCTCTTGTTCACTCAGTATATCAGCTTTGCAGCAACCAGCAAAGCACTAGGTGAGAATCCTTCACATTTTTGATAAACTGACCAATATATAAATTTTGGATTAAAAAAAAAAAAATCCTGTACTGGTTTACTTTATCCCAGGTAGAAACTGTAAGTCTGTTGTGATGAAAATTTATACAGACTCTCTCACCCAAAATTTGATGTTTAGAGAGTATGAAGCTATATGCTGAATGACGGCTATCGACAAAAAGGTTAAAATTCGCAGTATATAGTAAAGAAAAAATCCATTTATTCATGAATATGTAGTGAGGTTCAATTCAAGAAATAGTCATTAAGGCATCTACCTGTAATCAGTACTGTGAGAGAAATAAAAAGTATACGAAATAGATATGAAACACATAAGCACTACCCTTAAAGAGTACATGTCCACATTAAACACTCAGTAACATTTCAGTATTAGGTCAGTATCTATTTTTTTCACATAAATTAGGTAAATAAGTACACACATGCATACATGTGCGCACGCACAACTCACACCATTATGTACTACACACACACACACGTACATACACACACATACCATTATGTGCTAAAAAACATTGGCGCTAAGTGCTTTAAGAGTTTGAAGGATAAAAGATCTGTGTGATGTGGGCCGTAAGAATCAGGAAAGGCTTCTTGGAAGAGGCAGTTCTCATCTAGATTTTAAAGAACAGGTTTAAGATGGTGAGGAAGTCGACCTGGGAGCCAGAATGTTTGTGAACTGGGGAGAATGAGGGCGTTTGTCATCTCTTTATCTGCCATTAAGAAGAACACAATGCCTTGCACTCAACAATAACGACCGAACGAATGAAAAGCACGTTGAGACCAGACTAGATCTTTTCCTGCAGTCACAGGTTTTCAGAGCTTTCCAGCAGAAGAATGCCTTGATGAAAATGGCATCTTATAACATTTGATCTGGCAGCAGTCAGGTCTCCCAAAGTGGCTGCTCAGGAAACACTGCGATCGACGATTTCTGTAAATATTTCCTTAATTTTGTCAATCTTTTGGAAACAGTAATTGCTTCTGATATGGGATGAGACCTTTATACTGTGCCAACTCAACGAAAACTAATCATGCTATGAAAAACCGAGTCATGTTAGAAGCTTTGTAACGTCATCTCGTCTGAGATGAAGTCTGAGAGTGTTTGACAGAGCCTGACAGCATCAAGGCACCCCGTACCCCAGCAAGCCCCCCTTGCCTTTGGCACGGGAACCACCCTTCGTAAGGCTCACACTGCTTTTAGGCACCTGAGAGCGCTTCCCCTCGCTGGAGCACTTCTTCGATGTTGGCCACCATGATCCTCTGCACGTCCTGCAGCTCAGTGTTGATGGAGCCTAGGTTCCTCCGGGCACGACTGTCAATGTAGAGCTTCTTGGTTTTCTGAATGTAGGTATCTAGAAGGAGGAAGAAAAGTCACCATCAAATCCATCAAAGAACCGAGGCAGAACAGAAGTTCGGAGTTTAGTCCTGGATTGCAATCCTCCATGGTTAACCACCTCTTGAATGAGAATCTAAATGTGGTTTCTTTGTGTAAAGATATAACAAGATGACCATTCAGGAGAAACGTCCTTTGCACACCTTCGAATTAGAAGTAACTGCTATTGGGACCCTTAGAGAAATTAAGACCCACTGCAGTAAGCCTGTTCTGAAAGCAGAAATTCTCGAACTGCATCCCATGGACCTTTAGGGTTTCATTATTTATCTCCCGAAAAGGACCAATCTAGCTGGCACCAATCTAGCACTTTTACAGCCTAATATGGCAAAAGTGTTATTCTATCATTAAAAAGTTGAAAGAAATTATCCTAAAGTATTTTTTTTAACATATACTCCCAATTTCACTCTGTTCATAAACTTCAGGTAAAACAAACATGTGACAGGGAGTCTCCCAAAATACCACTATAAAACTGCAGTCTTAGTCATGGTTAATCCATGTCCCTATTTCTTAGAACTGTGAGAAGAATGACTTACTGTTAAAGATTATATTCTCAACATTTGGAATAATCTTAAATTACAGGTGCTGGATGCCTTCCATTTGCCACTTTAGATCTCCTCTCCACCCTGCTGCGCCAGCTCTGGCCTTGGGAAGCTGACCTGCATGGACCACATCAATGCGCTTCCTGCCCCTCAGCTTCCCATTAGGTTCAGCCAATGGGGAGCCC
>NW_006442103.1:17179087-17180022 GCF_000325575.1 Pteropus alecto
AACAGTGACATTGGGCTATTTATTCCCCTAACTTCTCCTTGAGAAATTACCTTGGGCTGGCAGGACCCTTCTGCCAAAAGGCACCACTAAGGCTGGCTTCCTCTATTAAACTCCTCCTTCCTGTTCCAGCTGCTCCCTTCTCGCATCCCCTCAGGCCGAGGATGGTGAGACTTGGTACCTTGTGGTTCACCTCCGACCCATTCATACCTTTGTATTAAACCCTTTAGGCTCATTTGCGTGTACCAACTATGCCGTGTGACCTTGACAACAGTAGTCTTATTTTTTTCTTACTAGACCTCTACTGTCTACAAAAGTAAGATTTAAAAAAAAAAAATACATTAAAAAAACTAGCACTTAGAGAGTTCATAGTTATGAAATACTGGAGTGTTTTGCTAAATTTTGTTTATCTCTAAAAAGCAAGATGACCTACTTATCTTGCAAACTTTAAACACTTTAGAGATTCAGAGACAGTAAAAGCCAATTTCTTCGAATAAAAATGTCAGCGATGTAGTCTGATCATACCTGTGCTCATTTCCTCTGCTACCTGTACTGAGGACTTTTCCTCGGATCTACTGCCAACAGGTCTGCCCGGTGACGAGTCTTCCTACAATTCTTTCCAAATATGGACACCCATGCTCACTACTTCTGCATGTAGTAAATGCTATCCCCCAATACCATATATCTTCCAGCACTTAAAAAATATATATTAGATAATCTTATTCTTCTAAAAGAGACAAAACACCATTCTGATTCCCAAATAATGAGTCTTTCTGTGAGTGTGTGGTATGTGAGTACGGTTTATGGTGGGGGTGGGGGGTGGCTTAAATAGACCAAATCCACTCATAAAATGGGCTCTAGGAATATTTTAAATCTCAGTTATGATACCTGCACCCATTTCCTAGAATTCACATATTGTAACTTCCATAGTATGTAAT
>NW_006442103.1:17180172-17217703 GCF_000325575.1 Pteropus alecto
ATGCCAATCAAGCAGATCCTTAGACACAGTTCTTGACCCTAATGAAGAATCAAACTGAATAACAGAAAAGGGCAAATGGCAACAAGTTCTCTGCGGAAAAGATCAAAAGACCAGAGTAGGAAGCCTCGTTCATTCAAAAGGACAAAAAGAGGCGGAATGCAAGAGGGAGAATTCAAAACTTCAGTACGTGAATGTCAGTAAAATTGTGTCAGGTTTATATCAGTGTAACAAATAGCTTCTCCATAATTATTCGCTTCCTGGATAGAGAGGGTCAGGGGCAAAAACTTACCAAACTCAATAAAGGAATAGGGTCTAGACACAGTGGGCACCTTCTTCCCATGCTGTTCATCAAACTCTGAGTGTAAATCTTCTAGGTAGGCGAAAGCCAACTTCTTAGGGAAGGCGGCTTCACACAAAACCAAGTAACACACCCCTTGTTCAATAATGTAGCTGGAGAGACAAAAAAAAGCAAGAAACAGTTGTAGAATAACAATATCTGACAATCTGAAGCAGACTCTCGGAGCCATACACACTGCAGCCTATGCCCTTTGAGGCTAATGAAAGCAATAAGCCAGTTTCAAACCACAAATCCTTGGAACCAGAAAGCAAGTAACTTCCCATTATTAGGAGTATATTCCAAAAAGGAGTATTTAGACATGTTTATGACAATTGTTTATTCATTACATAATTCTTCAACTAAAATATCTTAATACTTAAGACTTTTTCTTGAAAACTTGGAGCTGTGACTTCATCCACCCTTTGATTATGCACAGTAAACTAGTATACGCTTAAACTCTTTCCAGCTATAAGAAAAACAGTGAAACAGAATTTTTGTGGGTACTTAATAGTTGGAAGTTAAAACCACAATAGTTACTGGGCACAGAAAATAATGACCTCAGGACTAATAATATTCCCTAATTTCTAGGATAGGAAAACTCTGTATCAACTGGACACTATCCAGTAACAGAACTGACTTTCCCTTGTGAGAGTGAGCTAGCTCCCTGTTATTCTAGAAGCTGTTATACGACCGCATGTCTGAAATATTCTTGGAAAGAGGTTATTCTTGGAAATGTCTTTTTAGCCACGGTACTATTTCTGCAAAAATTACATTTGGAAAACCAATATCAATAGCAAATAAAATCGGTAGCTCTTTGGTTTAAACGGGAGTTTATGGGCCCAAAGCACTGCACATACTCCTACTCCTGCCCTTTCTGTGTGGCTCCCAGGGCACCCACCCTAGGACCCCACAGAGTCGTGTTTATAATCTACTGTATGATCTCTCAGGCTCTTTAAAATGATGATGACGAGGACGTTGATAATAATAATGCTGTTGTCCCAGCTCTTGCTTGGGTACCTGAGTTAACTGGTCTCCTTGCCTTCAGTCTAGACTATCTTCTAAACCACCAGTGTTATTCCTAAAAAGTAAATGCAACCATATTACTCTGCTTAAAAACTCTTAACACTTATAAAACAAACTTGCATTCCTCGGTATAGCTTTTGCAGCCTTCCAACACAAGTATGGGCCACATTCCATCATGTATCCTAATACACCAAATGACATGCTGTTCTCCAACAAGCTAGGCTGGTCCACGTGTATTTTCTAAGCCTAATACTCTTTGATGTACCCAGAGAAACCTTGTTAATTCTTCACGTGCTCAATTCTACTATAATTTTTTTCTGTGAAATCTCTCTTTATTCTCCCTCCCACTATCCCCTTTCCTCAAACTTACTCCCTACATAGGGAATTTATTGCTTTCTTCTCTCTGTTCCTAAAGCATTTCATTTATATCTCAATGACACCACTTCTTGCCCTGAGGTTTTATTACAGTATAGTTGTTTTGCATATGTGTCACTATGGTAATAAGCTCATTAAAAGCTATGGACATTAAAGGCAGGACTTAATGTGTGGTCTGGCAAGAAATAAATCTTTAAGAACTAACTCTTAGATGGAAATAAAGGATGAGACAAGATTATAAAGGCCCTAAAGGAACCAAGCAAAAGAAAATCTCTCTTCAATTCCATGAGAACTTTCCTAGGTCTTTGTCCCTAACCTATGGTAGAGATAAAGATACTATACAATTAAGTGCCTATAATTTTTTTGATGTTAAAAATTAGATTTATAAAAAATGTTTTCTGTAATACGCAAATTAGCATCTTATAAAACTTAATATCCTCTACTTTAACCAATAGGCCAAGGTTTTTTGTTTTCCTTTGTATACTTGTTTGCTTGTTTTTAATGTGCAGAGGTTTTTTTTCCTTTTAAGTGAAACACAACAGGTTGCTCCCAGGTCTATATTATCTCAATATCTGAGTTCCTAAAATAGCGAGGTGATTCGGCTAATCCCTTTTTATTTTCCTCTGATCTTCTTGTCCTCTCTTCTCTTTTTTAATCCTTCCTGTTTTATCACCTTCAAACTTGACATGTATTAAATATTTAACACCAATTATAAGTGGATGATTTGAAATCTAATAAAGTCCCTTTGATCCCTTTCTCAGATGTATGTATTATCTATAACCACTGACTGAGATGCTCTTAAAAGATCTTCTTAATTTTTTTTTCTAAATAATGACACTTCTTATTCTCTACGTGCCAGGCAAGATGTTAAGAGAAACACATGGATTTTCTCATTATCCTCATAAAAATATGATTATTTTCCCTATTTTATAGAGGAAGCTGAAGCTTGGAGAAGTATATGTGAGCTGTTCAAGGTCATGTTGTTAGTAAATGTTTGAGCAAGGCTACTAACCTACCTGTGTCTGGCTCCAAGAAGTTCCTAAAGCAAAAAGCTATCTTTTATTGCATGATGGATGCAGCATTCATTAGGGACAGGATAACAGGTTAAATTATTGTATGCAAGTTGAATAAACAAACCAAGATTTCAGTTTTGCAGAATTAGAACCAGGGAAGTTGCTTCTGTAAAGAGACCGCAGCTTTAAAGTTATCTTTACTTTTAAAAAAATGTCACCACTCTCATAGGTGTTACATTTACTGCATTTCATACTTAAATGATCACAAAGAAATCAGGATCATACTCACTGAAAAGCCATGGGGCCAGCTTCCAGGGTACACCTGGTAGGGGACTGTTCATTCAACTTCCGGAAGAGCTGCTTAGCCTGACTCTGGTACTGTTGGAGGTCCCGGCCAGACTGAAAGAAGATAGCTTCATTCAAGAATTTTCCACACACAAAAATACCATAAAGTAGTGCGAAGCATCAGATCATGAGGACACCATGTAAATAAGGTCCTTCACTTACAGGTTAATAGCATTCATTTTAACAAACAATCAAACAAAAAAGGCCTACTTTTAGAGCAAAAAGGAAGAACAAACTCCTTGTTGAAGAAAATGGCACAAGTTACTTGCTTGGAAGCAAAGCTGTGTTTAAGGCCAGTGCCCCCTCCACGAATGGACCAGCGCCTCCCCTGAACCCACCACAGGTGCAGAGTCACCGGCACGGACCTGCACAACGTGCTCGACACTCGGGAAAACCCTGGGGACAAGGAACTGGTGAATCTCATTTTCATGCTGGCCTATCAAGCAAAATCTTCCACGAAGTGTTACAGTATTGAGCACTGCAGTAAAACAAAATATGTGTACCCATGACTGAAAGTTATTAAGAACACTGTAACTGCAAGTACGTAAAAATGAACAATAGTAAGAACGAAGACTGGAAAGTCAAATAACCTTTACTGATAAATCTTTTTGGTTCCCAAGTCTGGATAGCAAAAGTTCGGGTAGCAAGGGATACATGGAAACAAAATTGAAAATAATAATATTCGGATGCTAGAATGATAGGTAATATTTCCCTGAACAATTTTTTACTGGTTTTACAATTCTGTTTTTTAAAAAGAGGGGAAAAGTCTATGGGGAGAAATAGCAGCGTCGTCAAGAATAGAAAATCATACTTCACTAACATACTAGATCAAAAAGGGAAAAGAAGTACATGAAGAACGGGAAGCAAATATACATTAATTATTCATCTCTACACTTTTGCCATGGGATGGGAAGGAATTATTTTATTTTTGGATTACTTATTTTTGGTTGGAATGATAGAACAGTCTCCCCTTGTACATCTTTAAATAGAAAAGTGTTTATGTGAGGTTTGTCAGTAACTGGTTCTGGGGTCTAACTCTGAGAAAGTACAAAGTGAAATCTTTAATTCTAGATAGTGAACCACTGAGCTCAGACTAAAAATAAAGAACAATCATAAAATTGTGTAAGTGGCAGACAAGCAAAGTACAAGTATAGGATTCTAAGCTATATTTAAAATGGAGAACTGGAAATGCAAATCGAAACTACAATGGGACACTACCTCATGCCTGTTAGAATGGCTATTACCAAAATGACAAGAAATAACAAGTGTTGGCAAAGATGTGTACTGTTGATGGTAATGTAAATTGGTATAAATACTATGGAAAACAATATGGAAGTTCCTCAAAAAATTGAACTACCATATGATCCAGCAATTCCACTACTGGGTATTCATCCAAAGAACATGAAAACAGTAATTTGAAAAGATATATGCGCCCCTATATTCATTGCAGCATTATTTATAATAGCCATGATATGGAAACAACTTAAGTGTCCATCAGTGGATGAATGGATAAAGAAAAAGTGGAACATTTACACAATAGAATACCAATCAGCTATTAAAAAAAAATGGAATCCTTCCATTTGCAACATCTTGGATGGACATAAAGGGCGTCACCCTAAGTGAAATGAGTCAGAGAAAGCAAATACCATATGACCTCACTTACATGTGAAATCTAACAAAACAAAACAAATGAAACGAAACAAAACACCAAGCTTAGAGATACAGAGAACAGGACTGGTATTGCGGGGTGAAATGGGTGAAGGAGGTCAAAGGTACAAACTTCCAGTTATAAAATAAAGAAGTCATGGGGATGATGTGCAGCATGGTGACTATAGTTGATAATACCGTACTGCATATTTGAAAGTTGTTAAGATAGTCAATTTTAAATGACCTCCTTACAAGAAAAAAAAGAAAAAAGTGTAACTATGTGTGGTGATGGGCGGTAACTAGACTGTGGTGACCATTTCATAGTACGTACAAATATCAAACCGTTATGTTGCATACCTGCAACTAATATAATGTTATATGTCAATTATACCTCAATAAGAAGTAAATAAAATAAAATGGTAAAGTGGAAATTTAAATATGAACAAGGAAGTAAATGAGCAAGCATGAGGTGAACCAAGGGAGTTAGGCAGAGACCACTAGAAGCATCGATTTGGAGACTTATCTTTTAATACTGTCCTTATGGCAATGATCTGTTATAATGCTATTCACTTGAGAAATAGCTCTACATCAACATATATATGTATATATGTATGTGTATATACGTCTACATACACACAGTTTTAGGTACTAGCAATATTTTAAAATAATTAACATTATGGTATATATTACCATTATCACATTAACCAGTATTACTTATATATATATATATATATATTTTTCCCATGACTGGTCAGCTAGCAAAGGAGAGTAAATACTATCACATGCTTTGAGCTAGTGCATGATATCCTACGTTTCTAAATTTGAATGGTACTTGCCAGTCTGTTTGCTTCACCATGCCATTATGTGGCATTTGGAAGAGTTCTGACCCCACAACAATAGATTTTTTTTAAATGCAAATAAAGTTGGAAATGGTACTAAAGTACCAAGAAATAATATCAAATTAAGAGAAGAGAATATGGTTCATTTTGAGATAGAACAGAAAGGTAGATGAAAAAATTACAAACATCTGAAAAGGAGAAACAGCAGGAAGGAAGAAATCCAGGTTTGAAGAGATAAGTTTATCTTCCATCTCTCTACCTACCTTAGCTCTACATTCCTAGTTAAGCACAGAGTGCATAAGACACTCTGCCTATGTTATTTCTTGATTTTACTCTCTAATGTATTATTAGAACAACCACTCATCTCCAATAATAAGGCAGCTTGTACTGTGACTAGTTCCTAAAATATGGTATCTATTATCAGTGTTAATAATTGAAAAAGTTGAATTATTTGACCTGGACTTAAGTACTTAACTATAAAATTATTTGGTCAAGATATCCATTTCTTAAAAAGTTACTTCTGGACTCCTAAGAAGTAAACACCTTGTTAAAAAGTCTTAAAATAAGGCAGTAAAGTGTAGCAGTTACGTACTGAGGCTCTGATCTGGAGTCAGACAGATACTAATTAAAAACCAGTGGTTCTCATCAGCACTGATTTTTTCACATGCCAGGTGACATCTGGCAATGTCTGGAAATACTTTTGGTTGTCACACCTGAAGGGAGGGTGGTGGCAGTGCTACTGGCATCTAAGGTGCAGAGACCAGGGATACTGCTAGACATCCTACAATGCACAGGATTTCCTACGGCAAAGGATTATCCATCCCAAAATGCCAATAGTGTTGAAGTTAAGAAACCCTGATAAAAAAATCATTCTGTTATGCTACTTATTAGATGTGTGGCTTTACCCAAGAGACCTATATTCTAATCCTCAGAGCTTCCTTATCTATAAATGAGGATAATAAAAGTACCTATTGGTACAAAAGTGAATGAAATCATGCAATTAATAGGCTTAGCACAGTGCTTGGTGTAGTAGACCCTCCATAAATGTTCTGTATACTATTATAATAGTAACAATAAGTCTAGACTTGATATTTTTGCAGATATTAAAAGTTTAAGACTTTATCATTCACAGCCAACATTTCTAAAGGAAATCACCATGGAATTACAATCACAAAAATATTTTTGTGTCAAATTTCTTTCCTTGTCAATTAAACAAAGCAACTCACCTTGGTAGACTGATACCTATTTTGTAATTAAATTAAGAAACGAACAATAATATGTCAATTAATTTTTAAATAAAGTATCAAGGCAGAGAGTTAAGGGCCTACTAAGTAGACATCAAATCCGCTGTATTCTTTGCCTATTTTGGAATTCAATGCAATAGTTGAGAAACTGACCCGATTTCTCCCTACTTGGGAAAATTATTTCTCAGTCAAATGACACATCCTTCAAGGAAAATTTCCTCATACCATCTCCCCTCTTCAAATGTCCCTGCATTCATATTAACACTGTCACTCCTGCAGAGTGGTCCTAGAAAACTCTTAAAAGAGAAAAATATTTCACCAATGAAAATCTGGGGCATGCTTTTTTTTTCCCACATTTTATATCGATGTTTAAACTTTGTTTTATTGAACAGAAAACATTTCACTTGGTATGACCTGCAACTTTATAATCTGTATCACTGCTCTAAAAGTAAATATATTTCCACATCAAACCTAAAAAGGCATATAGCCAAAGAGAAGCTTTCCTTATTACTAAATACTACTGTCAGTTTAGATGTCATTTCTTCTGGGAAGACGTACCTGATCTCCCAAATCAATTTTGGTACCTTTCCCATGTACAACCACAGACCCTTCTTCCTCTTCCATAGAAGTTATACTACATTATAATCGTTTGTTAGTTATCTGGCTTTTCCACCAAACTTTACAGAAATGAAAGTTGGGAATATGACTCCTAATCCTATGCATTAGCACCATGCCTGGTAAATTTTATGTGTTTAATAAGTTGTTTGTTTTTTTTTTAAATGAATATATGAATGAAAAGTCCAAGAACAGACATGTGAAAAAGTTTTTTCTACAACTCATCTTTTTTTTAGGTCTTGAGAGTTTTCCCCTAAAACTACTTAGGTTGCATGAGAAAGCAAAATAAAATTGATTACTTTAAATAAGTTATAAAAATTTAATTGTCAGCCTCTCTTCTTCAGGGACCTCCCGACCTTGCTCCAAAAACTTGTCTCACACCAGAAATTTTCCTTGAGATTCTAAGGCACGATGTGGTTCCCTGTCAAGATATCTGGAGTTGTTTTTTAGTAAATTCAATACATTTTTTGAGCACCTACTAGCATAAAGCTGCTACTGTAAAAGCTATGGGAAACGCAAAGATGACTAAGATCTGTCGTTTGCCTGCTAAGAAACTCTATTAAAAGACAAAGAAAAATGGTACGATACAGGTGGAAAGCGTAACGGGATTCTAATTCCAACAGTAGGAATTTATGGACGGAGGTGGGAATTGGGCATAAGCTTGAAAGAAGGTACTGTACCGAAGTTCAAAAGGTGCCTATACGTGGCAAATATCACCTCATCCACTTTCAAAAGACAGCGAGCTAGGTCAAGGATCAGGTGCTAAAGCTGAAGAACTCAGGAGCTAATTTAACCCATTACCTGTCGGTCAACCTTATTAGCAGCAGAAAATTAGAAATCCTGAATTTTAACGAAGTTCCTAAACAGTTACAGAACGCTGGACGATCACAATCAGCTGAACCTACCCCGTTTCCAGAGAGTTGAGTTTCGTTTTGTTTTGTTTTAGGAGAAACAGGTAACACCCAAAATCTACCTCTGCCTTCAGGACAGATTGCTTCTAACAGGTAGAAGAGAAAAGGGCACTTCGAGAGGGGCGGGAGTGCCTGGGAAGTCGCAAGGGTCTCCCGGAGTCCCAAGGAACCCGGTGCTGCGAGCACAGCATTCCAGCAGGGACTTGGCGTCGTGGGGATCTCACCTGTTCGTCCTCCTGCATCGAGGCGGCCAGCGGGAGCCCGTCCGCCACTCGGGCGATCATCGTGAGCAACACCATCTTCACAGGTTAAAGGGACCAAACACTGGCCCGCAAGGCCGTCGGCGTCCTCCCGACTTCCTCCGCCGCTACAACAGTTAACTCCTACCTCGGTTCCCCACGGTCTAGCTGCTTGCGTCTTCGCTTCCCGCTGAGGTGGCCGGAAATGAGCCCCAGAGCGTTCCACTACCGGTCCCCAGAATTGGCTTCCCGCCGAGAATCACAGCTACCGAAACATTGGTTCCGACTGCAGAAACTCCCAAGTTCCCGCTCACTTTTCTAGATTTCGTGGCACACGAACTGGAACAGAATTTTCTAGTTCCTGATACTCTAAGTTTGGGGAGAAGACGGGGAAAGATGATGGGAGTTAATGGGTACTTAGACGAAGGGTATGTAAAAAAACTAAAATATCAGGCTACATATTTTAATATTGTTTTCTATTTTCTATATTACATATTATATACATATTTTCTACGTTCATATTATTTCTAAGCAGAGGTTTCCGTTTGTTCGTTTGTTTGTTTGTTCATGCCGTATCCCGGTATCCTTAAACAGTTTCTGATAATAAATATTTATTGTAGGTGTGAATAAATGACCAAGTAAAGGGCCTCAGAAATCACCTAAGTGAGTCACCCTTTCAAAAGCTGGGATCTCTGTTACATCTATCATGAGAGGGTAGAAGGGTAGCCTTGCTAGAACTTCCAGTAACTGGGCATTTCACTCCCTACTGGGGCAACTTCTAGACAGTTCCACTTGACGAAGCGTTACTCTCTCTTTTCTTTGTTGTCCCCATCTCTAAAATAGGCATATTATCTGCCTCTGGGGATTTTTATGAATATTAAATGAGAAAATGTAGGTGCACAGTTTTTGTAAACTAAAAAATGAAATTATACAAATGTATTTATTACTTATATTAATAACAACTACTGTTTATTGAGTGTTTCAATTGGTATTTGCATTAACAGAAGCACTGCTAAGTGCTTTATGGATACTAATTATTTAACCTTTAATAGTAGAGACCTACTATTAAACAACCTACTGGATTGTTTGGATAAAAAGCCTTAGAGAGTAATTTTTCCAAGGTGACACAGGTAGTAGTAATGAAACAGGATTTGAGCTGAGGTTAAACTCCAAAGCCCCTGCAACTCTGTCTTAATATTTAATCGTAAGTTAAAGAAATTATGCCTTTGTTACCTTTTTTATAGCTCTACAGCTATTAGAAAACTGGTATTATTTCCGGAGAAGATTTTGGGAGGGATACCCAATAACAGTGGTCCCAACCTTTTTGGCACCAGGGACAGGTACTCTTATGAGAATTTAATGCTAGATGAGCTGAGGTGGAACTGAGGTGGTATTCCTAGCTCTGGGGAGCGGCTGCAAATACAGATGTAGCTTGACTAGCTGGCCTACTGATCATCTCCTGCTGTGCCTACCAGTTCCTAATAGACCACTGACCGGTACCGCTCTGCAGCCTGGGGGTTGGAGACCCTTGCCCAATAAGACCTAATGCTTGACTCCACACTAAAGCCGAGATAAGATACAGATAAGACAAAGAAATTGGTAGTGCCATTAACAGATAGTGAGAAAGTGAAATAGAAGGCAATCCTTGCTTTTGGAGGCTAAATTGGTAAAATCATAATATCTTAAATTTAGAACAGCCCATACATATAATGTGATCTAACTTCCCATCTTCCCACTCGGCAAGATATGCCTTCTACCATAGTTATTTTAAAAACTGAATGCTTTCTTACAGATTAGTAAAACGCTAATGCCCTGAGCCACCTGTCTTCAGTTCCCCAAATTATTCTGGTTGTGGCGCCTCAATTCATCTAGATCAGGTTCTGATTGGTCAGTTTCCTTGCCAGTCAGCTCCAAAAGCTCCTCCTCCTAGTGGCCATTGGCTACTCTGGAATTCAGACCGGCCCCGCCTCCACGTTGGCGTGCGCCCTTCGGCCACGCCTCCAGTCCGCTGCCGGCTAAGGTCTGACTGGGCTGGGAAGCGACGCCGCGCTTCGAAGTGGGGACACTGCCCGTGCTGGAGGTTATTTTGAATTCTCATCCCTGACTAAACCTTCTTACAGTGCGAGCTCCGTGAAGGGATGAATTTGTCTTGCTCATTCTTGAAGTCGCTCGCAGACCTTACCCGGTCCAGACATTCACGAGAAAGTAGAGATTTGGGGGAGGAAAGAGGAGAAAAGAACAAAGTGCGCATTGTAAGTAATGTGAAAGCCCCTGTTTACAATAATTACTACTTTAAGTAGCCTGCTTCAAATATCGAGCCTTAGCAAAGCCTTCTTTCTAGAAGCTACCTCATGAAACTACGTCTTTCATCGTGACCGTCCGGTTTCCCTGCTTTGACAGGAAAGCCAGGCAGCGAGCAGGCCCAGCTTGGGGTTTGGGGTAGAGAGCGGGGGTGACAGGGATAGTTGCAGTAGTTTCTATAGCATCTAAATATTAATTTTTAACAGATTCCTTCCTCCTCCCCCTCCTCCCCGCCTTCCCCCAACCTCTAAACCCCTTCAGAGCAGAAAAATGTGGTCACTTATTCCCCAGAGTCTAGTATCCGGTACCTGAAACCTAGCACATGCTCAGTTAATGTTTGTCGAATAAATGACGGAATGAATAGCATGCTCACGGACTGAGACAGTAAGTACTTCATTGGTTGTATACAGTGCAATTCCCAGTGGTACTGTACGAAGTGAAGACATACCTATCACCATTCCTTTGGTCCAATTAGTTATTCAACAAATATTTATTGTTTGAGAACAATGGGCTAAGATTGGCAGGCACTGGATTATACAAAGACACACATTTGCTGGTAGAGGTTACATTCTGTCTGGCTCTGTCTCTCTTCTGTTGTTCCTCAACCCACCTTCACCCCCATTGCCTTTCCACCCCGCAATCTGGAATCAAAAAAGCCTTGGGTAGTGATTTTTTTTTTTTTACCCCCTGAGTATTTACCTAGATTGTCCCTCAGATCTACAGTCCTGCTTCCTTTCTGTGGAGTCCAAGAGGATTGAGTTGTTCCTAGCAACTATTACAATTTCCTGACCTTAGCTGCTGTTGTCTCAACAATTTCCACTGATGGTTGGCTTCCTCCTCTCATAGTCCTTCAGCTCCTGTTTCTTTATCGGACCCCCTCTTTTCTACCCATAATTGACTGGTATTTTAGAAATTAGTGAACCACTCTCTCTCTGAGTGATTTACTTTACCATCTTAAGGGTCAGATCTTTTAGTTATTATTAGTCTTTGTTACCCTCCTTGTTAAAAACATATTTTAACGTATATTTTTACATATTATATGTATGTACATCAGCACGACATGGTCAGCTTTACCTGCCAGAAAACTGAATCCAGTATGAGATTAAATGTGACAAAGTGGAGCACAACATAACATGCTGCTAGTACTTTCTTATGGTGAATTCTCTATCTTCCAGAGACACAGTTTTTGTTGATGAGTTTCTTGTGGTCATCCTTCCCCCGCTACCTGGCCAACCCTGTCACTCCAGGGCCTTTTTCTCTCTATTTTATTAGGGATATGATCCTCAGGTTCTGGAAATCTGACAGTCAGACCCAAAGTTCTATGTGCCATTTCTCTAAGGAGGCCTACCTCAGAGACTTTAGGCAGATGATAACCAACATCCCCGAAACAAATCTTTTTTCTTTAATCTGCTATTTATTTATGTAATATTCTTGGGAATATTACAATGGCAGCTTGAGTCAGAGTTTTAGGAGAGAAAGACAATTCTCTCTTCCTCTTTTAAGTTGAGATCAAATTGAGAAATAGGCATAGGAACCAAACAGAAAAATAATTACACTACTTTTATTACTGTTCAAACTAAGTGGGGAACATGGGTTTAGATCTGTGATGACCTAAAGGTCTTACTAAGATTTTACTCCAGAATTGGGCAGACTTACCCATCTAGCTGGGAAACAGCAGGCCTTTCCCAAAGAGGCAGGCAGGCTCCTTAGCACATGGCAGAGAGCACACTAGAATATACCTGCACTGAGGCCAGCATCTTCTCAAAAATACTCACCTATTACTGGGTACAGCCCTATGCAGAGGAGGACTTAGGCCTTAACAGGGGGCAAAAGTGGTCGTAGCACCTTTGTTTCCTGCGGGTTCAGCCATGATGAACTTCCAGCTCTACTCTCTCTGCCAGCCTTTGGCTAGGAAGACGTTGTACCGCAGTACACTGTGTGCAGGATTCGACTTTTGTAAATTTTGTGTGACATAATGCCTTTCTTATTAGCCTCTTCATTCTGTATGTTGTACCTCGGTTTATGAGAAAACACTTGCTCCAAAACTAAAATCATTTGTTTTTTATATTACTTTGGGGATATAGGATGTGTATTTTTGTTGGTATCTATCATTTTTGTTGCCCCAAACGGCAAAACCTCAGCTTAACTTACTATAATTGAGTTTAGGTTTTTAGCAAGTTTTATGTTGCTGCTTGATTTTTTTTCAATATGCTCCATGGAAAAAAGTTATGAAATTCTACTGAAAAAAACCTGAAAATACCAATGGAGCAGAAGCACTAATTGAATCTCTAAAATGCTTTAAGACTCTGGGAAACAGATATTATGTATGATGGATATCTGAGTAATGTCATAAGCTCCTTTAAAATTTGTATAACTTTTAAACCAGTTTTTTTGAAGAGTGAAGGAAAAAGGACAAAAGGTAGTTTATGTCTAGATTAGACTGGATATAAATACTGTTTACCACAAATTGCACCGAAGGCATTTTGTATGTGTGTGTGTGTGTTTAAGTTGGTCTTTGTAACTGTTGATATTTGCTTCAAATGGAATTTTCTGGAAGTTTTATTCTGGTGGGGCGAGATGCTGGTGGGGACATAGACTTTTCTTTAAAACACATAGGTCAAATTACAAACAAGAGAGAGTTTTGGGTTAGTAGTAAAAAGGATCCTAAAGGACTACTGTGAACAACTATATGTCAATGAATTAGATAAACTAGATGAAATGGACATATTCCAAGAAAGACACAGCTACTTAAACTGATTTAAGAAGAAATAGAAAACCTGAATAGATCTATAGCAAGTAAAGGGATTGAATTAGTAGTAGTAAAAATAGTAAAACTTCCCACAAGGAAGCGTCTAGGTCTAGACAGCTTAATTTATGAATTTTAGCAAATATTTAAAGAACTAATCCTTTGTAAACTCTCCCAAGAAACAAAAATAGAACACCTCCCAACTTATTCTATGAGGCCAGTATTACTCTATACCAAAACCAAAGACTAAACAAGAAATAAAAATGCCAGACCAATATACTTTATGTAAAAATAAGTAGCAAAATAGTAGTAGAGTTTTTCCAGCAGCATGTAAAAAGGATTATACATAATTACCAAGTAGGATTTATCCTAGGAATATAAGGTCAGTTCAACATATGAAAATCAATAAATGAATCACACCATATTAATAGAATAAAGGACAAAACCCACATGATCATCTCAATAAATACAGGAAAGGCATTTGAGAAAAATCTAACACCTTTTCTTGTTAAAAACAAACAAGAAACTAGAAAAGAGAATTTTTTTCAACCTGATAAATGGTATCTATGAAAAACCCACAGCCAACATCATACTTAAAAATGAAAGATTGAAAGCTTTTCCTCTAAGTTTGGGAACAAGACAAAGATGTCCACTTCTACTCAACATTATACTCGAAGTTCTAACTAGGGCATTCAGGCAAGCAAGAAAAAAATCAAGGCATCAAAATTGGAAAGAAAGAAGTAACACGAAGTCTATTTGCAGATTACTTGATATCGTATATAGAAAATTCTAAGGAATCCACAAAAATTTAGAGTAAGTAATTTCATCAAAGTTGTAGGATACAAGATCAATATGCAAAAATCAGTGGTATTTTTATAAACTAGGAATTAATCCAAAAATAAAATTAAGAATATGATTCCATTTACAACAGCATCAAAATTAATGAAATATTTAGTTAATTCTAACAAAAGAAGTGTAAGATTTATATACTTAAAACTACAAAACACTGTTGAAAGAAATTAAAGAAAACTTAAACAAATGGAAAGACATTCCATGCTCTTGGATCAGAAGATTTAAAAGGGTTAAGATGACAATAATCCCCAAACTGATCTACATATTCGTTATAATCGTTATCAAAATCCCAGTTGACTTTTTTAGAGGGGCAGAAATTGCAAGCATATCCTAGAATTCATATAGAAATGCAAATGACCCAAAATATTGAAAATGATCTTGAAAAAGAATAACAAAGTTGATGGACTCACCCTTCCCAGTTTCAAAATTTAGATTAAGTAATAATAATTAAGACATTGTGATCCTGAAATAAGGACAGACATATAGATCAATGGAATAGAGAGTTCACATTAAACCCATACATTTCTAGTCAACTGATTTTTAACAAGGGTGCAGCATTATTTATAACAGCCAAAAATGCGAACAATCCAAATATCTATCAACTGACAAATGGATAAGCAAAATGTGGTATTTTCATATACTGTGATATAGTTTCAGCAATAAAAATGAATAGAATACTGGAACAAGCTACAAAGTAAATGAACCTTGAAAACATTATGCTAAGTGAAAAAAGCCAGACACAAAAGAGTATATATTGTATAATTCCATTTATATGAAATGTCCAGAATAAGCAAATCTGTAAAGACAGAAAGTAGATTATCGGTTGCCAGGGCCTGAGAGGAGGGAGAGCATATGTTAGGGATGGAAATGGTGAGTGACTGATAATAGCTGTGGGTTTTCTTTTTGGAGTGATAAAAATGTTCTGAAATCAGATAGCAATGATTGCTGCACAATTCTGGGAATATGCTAAAATACTACTGCTGAAAGAAATAATAAAAAAAAAGAACTAAGTACATAGAGAAAGATTCTATTACCATGGATAGGAAGACTCCAGGTTGTCAAGATGCCATTTCTTCCCAACTTGATCTATAGATTCAGTGCACCCCAATCAAAATACCAGCATGTTATTTCGTGGATATCAACAAACTGATTTTAAGCTTATAGGCAAAAGACCCAGAAGAGCCAACACGGTATTGAAGGAGAAGAACAAAGTCAGAGGACTGACACCACCTGAGTAATAAACACAGTGTGACTTCGGTGAAAGAACAGACAGATCAATGGAACAGCATAGAGAATCCCCCAAATAGGCCCACAAAATATAGTCAACTGATTTTTGACAAAAGCGCAAAGGCAAATCAATGGAGAAAGGATAGTCTTTTCAACAAATGGTGCTGGAACGGCTGAACCTCAAATGCAAAAAAAAAAAAAAAATGAGTCTAGATACAGACCTTACACTACTCATGAAAATTAGCTAAAAATAGATCTAAATGCAAACACAAAACTATAAAACTCCTAGAAGATAACATAAGAGAAAATCTAAGTGACCTTGACTTTAGTGATGATTTTTTTAGATACAACGCAAATATGAGCCTTGAAAGAAAGAATTGAAAAAATGAACAGCATTTAATTTTAATTAAAACTTTTTGCTCTGCAAAAGACATTGTCAAAAGAATGAGAAGACAAACTGCTCTTTTTTTCTTTTTTCTGTCCTTCATTTTGGAATTTCCTACTGACGTATCTTCCACTTCGCTAATCCTGATTTCTGCTGCATTTGGACTGCTGTTAAACAGACACCATGGGTTCTTATTTCTAGTTCCTGTAATTTTTATATTTAGGATGTCCATATGATTTTTTTATAGGTTCCAGTTCTATATTGAAGTAAGTCATCCATCTTTTCATCTTTGCCCATCTTTTCCTGTATTTTAAAAAACCTTTTAGTCACAGTTATTTAAAATCCTATCAATTCTAATATCTGAATCTGTTTCTATTAACTCTTCTTCTCTTAGTATTTAGTCATTTAGATTTGATTTTTAGCATGCTTCATAATTTCACATTGGACCCTAGACATTGTAGATAAAAAAAAAAATTGTACAGGCTATTTAAAATATTACCTACCTCTAAAGAGTTTTTTGTTCCAGCAGGTGGAAAGAATACTGACGGATCACTTTGATCCTGTAAAGACTCGAGTTTAAGCTTTGTTCGACCTATTCTATTTCAGTACTGCCCTTACTCTAAGGGCGTGTAGCCTTTATGGGTCTCAACTGAGTGTTGAGCCCTGGGTGTCTCTCTATCTGGAAGAGGCTTTGAAGTCCAGTTTCGTGTTGGATGCCGAAATCTCTGCTTAGCTCATTAGCCTCTAAACTACTGTTTTCTGGTGTGTTTTTTGGCATCTCGCTTTGTGCATGCTGGGCTTCGGAACTGGCCACTAACTTGAAGGGAATTTGTATCTAGATTATTGAGCTTCTTCTCTGCCACTCTCTTCTCTCTGGGAGTTCTCTCTCAAGTCCCAGCTGCTTTGGCAGCCCTAAACACTGACCTTTGACTCTTCGGCCCAATAATACTGCCATCTTTTACTTGGCCTTTCTTCTCTAGCACCTGATTTGTGAAATTCCCTCAGGAGAAAAATACCAGGGTAAATATGTGGCTCACCTAATATGCTTCTCTTCTCTTAAGTTTCATAAATTCAAGTCCTACCTATTTTGGTTACTTCAGTGCCTTCAAAGAGTTGTTTTTATATTTTTCTATATTTATATATATACACATATATACACATATATACAATATTTATAAATTTATAAATATATAATTTATTCTAGCCCACTCCTCCTACCCACGGAGGAAGAGTTGGTCAAATAAATGCTGCTCCATCTTGGCTGGAACTGTAAGTCTCAGCACTTCTTAGCTTTTGAGTTTGCGGTAATTCCACTGAGCTGTTCATTTGCCTCAACTAACGAAGATGGCATATTCTCTTTAAATCAAAGAACCCCATTCCTTTCAACTGGTCTCTTAGTTAAAATCTATCACTCATCTGTGGGCAAAGCCAAAGTCGAAGTCTGCTAGAATAGCAGCTTCAGCTAAGTAATAGGATTAGAAGCCTGACTGCAGAGAATTAGGTGGTAAAGAATGAATGGAAGTTAGGAGGCACAGACATCAAATGAATACAATGTATTTAAGCAAACTGGTTATTAAAGGAAGTGAAAGGTATGGTGGTTAGAGGGGGAAGGACTTTGTTTTAGGGATGAGGAGACTTGAGTATGTTTTTAGGCAGAGGATGCAGCTAATGGAGAAGGGGAGGCCAACGATAAAGAGACAAGAAAAGATAATTACGAATGTCTTAGTAGTGAAGAGAGTGGTAGGGTAAATCGCCCAGGAAAGATAGACTGAGGAAAAAAAGAAAGAAGTAGAGGTGTAGACTAAGTTAGGAGGTTTGAAAGAATAGTGAGAGAAGCCGATAGTGCCGTTTTCTGGAGGCACTTGGCATCATGATGGGAGGGACCACTTAACCATAAAGAATCAGTACAGAAGTAGAATTAAAGACAGGATAAGAAGGGTGCTTGAGAGAGAGAAGTCTGTGGAGACTCCCAGGTTCCGGGCTTGGGCGACTGGACGGAACGTAGTGTTGGGGTTGAAAAACTGAGAGGACTGAACAGATTTGGGAGCAAAAATGAGTTGAAGAGGAGTTCAGCTCTGTTCACAGAGTCCATCAACAGTAGTGACTATTGCCTGCGAATCTTGGACTCCATAATATCTATTTAAAAGATGAGCCTTCTTCCTTACAGACCCGTGCTATATAGAATAGCGTAGTAGAAGCATCCTGCTTTGCTGGAGACTTACTAGCTTCTCTTTTTAGAAGACACTGTGTAATATAAGAAAAAAAGAGTTTTCAGAACAAACATTTAGTGGAGGATTTCTTTGACCAATGGACTTTTTTTTTTTTTTAACCATGAAAACATTCCCTTGACTCGATGATGAATACCAAGTTACATATACTTTACTATGAGTTCTTCATGAAGAGTGGCAATCGGAAAGTCTCAAGTGAAAGGAAGACTGAGGTCGTTTAGGAGAAAGCTTTTTACAATAAAGGGATAATTGAAAGGAAAAGTAGATTTTAAAAGAGGAAGAAAGAAGGGAAGAGGCGGGGTGGGGGGGCTAGCCAACAACCTGGAGAAGTAGTGATTCTGAGGGGAGAAAGATGGAAAATAAAAGAAGACGGCCGGTTTGGAGGGAGGAGAACCAAAACGGAAAATATGGGGAGAAGAAGTGAGAAGAGGAGAAACTTTTAGACGCTGGAAACTGAGGACGGTGACACTGGAGCGGGTAGGAAGAAAAACGGAATGAGGTCTGGGGATGAAAAGCTCTCCAGGTCGAGGTGGTGGGTCGAGAGCAGATGGCAGGTGACAGCGGGTGAAGAGGCAGTGGAGGGACAGAGCAGTCTGGGCGGAGCAGGTGGCAGAGGCAGCTGCGGAGGGAGCCGGGTCCTTCTAGGCCTCCGCCACAGCGGTGGCGACCGGAGTGGATGCTGGTCCACGTCCAGAGGATGCGCCCTGGCGGCGCGGGAAGACCGCGAGGGGTCGGAAACTAGGACGGGGGTGGCCTAGGCCGCGAAATCCATGCAGAGGACCGACGGCGGATCCTGCTGCCGCGCGCCCCGCCGGGCGCACCACGCGCCCTTCTGGTCTGGGGACGCGGCGCGAGCTCCACAGTCCTTGCCGCCGTCTCTTGGCGGGGAAGGACGGTGCCCAGAGCCGGCCGGGAGCTGGGCAGCGGCGGCCGCGGCGACTGCACCCTGGATGAGGTGGGCGCACCGCGGCCCGGGGCTGCAGGAGGCGCTGCGCGCCGAGAGCGGGGACCGCGGCGGGGGCTGGAGACCCGGGCGCCTGGGAGGGGATGGTGTCCAGTGACATTCGCTTGGAGAAGGTTGGAGGGCCCTGGGGTGGAGTTGTGGGGGTGATGGGTATGTGGATGGGAGGACAGGGGAGAGACGCAGAATCGTCTAGAAATAAAGGTGTGGCACTGGATCGAACTGGACTAAAGCTTGGGAAACCCAGTTTCTCGCCCAGGGTTTTCGCTTAACGTGTCGACACCTGCTTTGTTGGCGGAGATGAGGTCCGAGGTCGCGCATGTTGGGTCCAGTCAAGGAGAGATGAGCACATGATTGAGAAGGCGACGCCCAGGTGGAAGCCTTAGGGACAGTGAAAAGATAAAGGGAGGTGTGCGTGGGCGTGCAGTTGAGCGTGCGCACGGCCTTCTCCCACACACTCTTAAAAAAAATTATCTCAGCTGCGGACAGCAGGGTAGGCGGTGGTGATGGTTCTTTATTCCTAGGCTGGAGCCCTGCCTGTTGGCTGGATGAGGCCGTGCGGGACAAGCTCCGTCTAAACCCAGTCCCTCTGGGGCTCTGGCTTGGAAGACCAGACATATCAGCCCCAAATTTTCTACACGTAGCAACAGCAGGATGAAAATCTGCCATACGCGATTTATTTAGTTAGTTTTTGAGAAGAGACAGATTGTGCTGCCTTTTTTTTTTCAAATAAACATTTCCTTGTCATTGCATCTTTGGCATATTCTTTTATGGGAGGCTAGTTCTGATAAATCCTAGTGCAAGGTGACAGGGGCTGCAGTCTCTACGCGGCCCTTAGCTAACAGATCTGAGAAAAGTTACCGCCTTTCCCCAGGCCTGTTTCCTACGCACAACACCAAGATCTGGCTCTTTTGAGAAGTAATTACAGATCTGATATTAATGGGACCTGTATTCTGTGCAGGACTGTACTTTATTTGTGAACTAGGAAGCAGTTTATTCACAAACACTTAATTGTATTTATTCATCACATGGTCCACTGTTAATTTGAGAAAACAGTTGGGCATTCAGTTAACGGTGCTTAAAGGAATCTCATTTCTATTAAGAAACCCATAATAAATTACTGCTTTTAAGAAAGAATGAAGCAAGAAATATTTATGATTTGGTTTTTTTATAAAGTAGAATTTTAGCCCAAACATAATTACTTTTTTAAACATATGTGCCTATGGGGTGTTGAATATTTTTTACAGACTACTTTGGAATTTTTTAAAAGCCTGAAACTAAAAAGCTTAGTCTGATATATATTTATAATTTAAAGCCTTCTTAACTACTTTATATATACTGGGTAAGCTCTTTCTATAAAAAAAACAAAAAACATTACTATTGCCAAATTTTAAATGGATCATGATTCCTTTTCATAAAAGTGTGATTTTTCTTACTGTCTTTGGTAACAAAAAGTTTGTAGGGTTAGAATTCAGTACTCTAAATTGTGGTTTAATTCAGGGCTCCCCAACCCCGGGGCCACAGGCCGGTACCAGTATGTGGCCTGTTGGGAACTGGGCCACACAGTAGGAGGTGAGCAGCGAGGTAAGTGAGCGAAACTTCATACGTATTTGCAGCCACTCCCCAGCGCTAGCATCACTGCCTCAGCTCCACCTCAGATCATCAGGCATTAAATTCTTATAGGAGCACTGGTCCCTGGTTCCTAAAAGGTTGGGGACCTCTGGATTGATTCTTAAAACACATAGCACACTTTCATTATTTCCTTAAAAGTTACTCATCTGACAAAACTCTACATCTATCTTAGCTGAAATAATGATGAACCTTGAAATGCTTTTAAACATTTTAGGAATTCCCATATGAAACCATGTTGGGAACTCACCAAGGCTGGTGCTGCTCTGACACTCAGTTGAAAATCAGTTCCCCAGGTGTGTACAGCATACTTTGAAAACAGATCTGTCTTAGCTAGAGTATGAGGCTTATGAGTATTAGAGGCTGGTACTTGGGAAGGGCCGTTTATTGGGTATCCAATTTTCTAATAGAGTCAACTAAAAAATGGAAGAAAGCAGCTTTGCACATTATCCAGATTCAATTTAATTCAGTGTTGTTTATTGAGCAACAGTGATGGAGGCCAGTACAAAGCTGGATGGAAAACTACCCTTGGGTGGCTCAGAATCTATAGTTCTAAACCGTGCTCATCTGTAGTGTGGAGTAAGTGCTATAACAGGAAGATGAACTGTGGAAATAAAAAACAAATGAATAAAAGGATCTCTCCAGGGAAAACTGACTCGCAGGAGGCCATACAAGTCGCATGATGTTGGAAAATATGTTAGAATGTGGCCTTTAGCTTGTTGATTCTATTTCTCAGACCAATATTAAACAAATCCACAAGACTATGATGTAAACCCAGAAAGGCAAATCGTTAATTTATAATGAGGATTCTAACAACTAGACCATCTTTTGTTATTTCAGTGAGGTCTCTTGGCATACTTGCCATGTCTGGAGGCCAAATTATAACCAAAATTTCTTAAGAATGAATCAGGAAATGCTACATTAAAAAAAATTTAATAGCTTTAAATAGAGTATCAAGGGATATAAATGCATTCTTTTTCCCTGGATGGTGAGTGTCACTGATGATCAGCCTCTCTCTTCATGTTAACCTTTTATTTCTAACTCCGACATGCTAATACAGTCAACCAGGTAGCAGGAATCTCTGTGTCTGTTTCAAGTGTCTGCGTATCTCTGAACCAGTTTGTCTTCATTGTTAAGTTTAAATTCCACTTGGAAAACTTACTTTCTTTAGGTAAAATCCATGATGGGGGTAGACAAGTAGGATTAGGGAGCCTTGTTATAGCCCCTACGTGCTGGCAATGTGAACCCGATGGTTAATGGCAACCGATTATGGTGCTAAGAGGCAGAGGATCAGAAAGGGCTTCATACACACAGGAGATGACTTTGTCTGGCCTAATAGGATAACGAACCCAGAGTTGGGTAGGAAGCAAATTTTAGCAGAGGGATATGAGCAAATGTATGGCCCTGGGAAAATGCCTTATTAAAGTGAGACTCATGCTGTGATAGGACTTTGCCATGAGGATTTAATTCAAAGGTGATCTGCTTTCAACTATACAATGGTTTAAAAAGGAATTAAGTGAGCTGCCAGCTGGTGGCAATCTGCCTCAGTGCACACTTCTGAAGCCCAGCAGACTGCACATTCTAGGTGGATGGCCTGAAACCAGCAGATGGCTCTCTGTCAGGGGGAAAGTCAGAGGAGGCTCAGTAAATTTCTAACATCAAACTTCAACCATTATGTCTCTTTAGCCATCTCTCTTTTCGTTATTATTTTTTACTGCTTTATTGAGATATAATGGATGTACAATAAACTGGACAATTTTAAAGCGTCCGATTTAAAAAGTTTCGAGATACATATATATCTGTGAAAGCATCACATGTCCATCATCCCTAAAAGTTTTCTTCTGCCCTTTTAGAATCCCTCCCTCCTGTCTATTCCTGATCCACTAATACACAGGTAACCATTGATCTTTCTATCATTATATGTTAGTTTGCATTTCTTAGAATTTTATATAAATGGGGTCATACAGTACATACTCTCTGTTTTTTCCTGATTTCTTTCACTCACCCTAGTTATTCTGAGATTTTTTTTTCATGCTGTTGTGGGTATTAGTTCATTTTTCTTCATTGCTGTGTAGTATTCCATTGTATGGATATACCACAATTTGTTTACTAATTCGCCAGCTGTTGGGTTGTTTCCAATTTTTATTTTTATTTATTTATTTTTTGGCTATTGCAAATAAAACTGCTGTAAACATTCATGAACGAGTCTTTGTGTGTACATATGCTTTCATTTCTCTTGGGGTAATTTCTAGGAGTAGAACAGTAGGCATGTCTTTAACTTTTTAAGACATTGCTAAACTCATTGTCAAAGGGATTGTTCCTTTTATATCCCCATTAGCAATGTATGAAGGTTCCCATTTCTCCACATCTTTGCCAACATTTGCTACTGTCTTTTTCCATTCTTTCCATTCTTATAGCCATTCTTGTAGGTGTGAAATGGTATCTTATGGTTTTGATTTGCATTTCCCTATTAACTATTGATGTAGACTATCTTTTCATGTGCTTAACCAAATGCTATCTACATGTTTTCGGTGAAGTGTCTGTTGAAATCTTTTGCCCATTTTTTATTGAGTTGTTTGGTTTTTATTGTTAAATTTAGGAGATCTTTATATATTCTAAATACAAGTCTTTATTATATATATATTCAATTTATAGGTTGTCTTTTCATTTTAGTAACTGCATATTTTGAAGGCCAAAACTTTAAAAATTTTGCTTAAATCCAAACTATCAAATTTTTTTTAATGGATTTTGCTGTTAATGTAGTTAAGAAACCATTGCTTAACTCAAGGCCACAAAAATATTCTGTTTTCTTCTAGAAGTTTTATAGTTTTGTGTTTTATATTCTGGTCTATGATCCATTTGGAGTTAACTTTTGTATGAAGTGCAAAGTTTCGATCAAAGTTCAGTTTTTGGATGTATATCCAATTGTTCCAATACAGTTTGTTGAGAAATCTATCCTTTCTTTATTTAATTGCCTTGGCACTTTTATTGAAATCAGTTGGCCATATCTGTGCGAGTCTGTCTGAATTTTCTATTCTGTTCCATTAAACTATTTGTCTATCTTTAGACCAATACCCTACTGCCTTGACTGATATAGCTTTATAAATTTCGAAATCATGTAGTACAAGTCTTCCAACTTTGTCCAAAATTGTTTGGGCTATTCTAGGTCTTTTGTATTCCCATATACATCTTAGAATCCACTTGTCAATATAGACAAAAAGGCTGCTGGGAATTTGAGTGGGATTGTATTGAGTCTATAGATTAATTTGGAGAGAACTGATATTTTAACAATATCGAGTCTTCTGATCTACAAACACAGTATACCTCTCCATTTGTTTAGATCAGTGGTTCTTAGCTGGGTGCAAATGTGCATCATAAAGGGTATATGACAGTATCTGAACACATTTTTGATTATCATAGCTCACGGCAAGGGTGATCTGACATCCAGTAGATAGAGTTCAGAAATACTGGTAAATATTCTACCATATACAGAACAGTGCTAATGGTGAAGAATTATCCAACCCAAAACATTAGCAGTGTTGAGGTTGAGAGGCCCTCATTTAACTCATCTTTAATTTTTCTCAGCAATGTTTCATGTGTTTAGTATACAGGATTTACAGATCTTATGAGACGCCCCTCAATTCTACAGATATTTGATTCTTTTATAAATGATAATGTCTTTAAAATTTCAATTTCTGATTGTTCATTGCTAATTTATGTTAATTTTTATATATTGATCTTATTTTATAGCTTTACTAAATTCACTGTTTAATTCTAATAGGTTTTTTTGTAGGCCTTATTGAATTTTTCTACCTAATGATCATATCTACAAAGCGGGGGGAGGGGGAGGGAATTTTACTTCTTTCCTTCTAATCTCTGTTATTTATTTATTTTGCTTATTGTACTAGCTAGCACCTCTAGTTCGAAGTTGAATTGAAATAGCGAGAACAAACATCTTGTCTTGTTCCTAATCTTAAGAGGAAGGCATTCAGGTGGTACCTGTAGATTTTTCATAGGTATCTTTAATCAAGTTGAAGAAGTTCCCTTCTATTCATAATTTCCCGAGAGTTTTCATTAGTAATGGATGTTTGATTTCACAAGTGAACAATACAAACCAATATCCCTCTTGAACATAGATGCAAACATTTTTAACAAAATTTTAGCAGATCTAATTCAATATAGAAAGGATAGTTTATCATGACTAAGTAGGATTTATCCCAGAAACTCAAGATTGATTTTAACTTTCTTAAATCAATCAATGTAATTCACTTTATTAACCGAATAGAAAGAAAAATGATAAAGGCAGCTCAAAAGATATAAAATTAAATATCCATTCCTTAAAAAAAAAAAGAAAATAATAATAAAAGAGTCATTTTCCCCCATAGCCTCAGGAATTGGTTTGGAGATGGGCACTTAATTCAATTTAGTCCAGATTCTTGGGGAGCCTCCTGGAAGACGCAGCCTTTCTCCTGATGGACATGAGCCTGAGGGAGAGCGTCGGCCTGGGCCTGCTGGCGGATGACTTGCTACCTTGCAGGTGCTGAAAATAAAACCAGCACAGAAAATAACTGAGAGAAGGAGAGAGAATTCTATTATCGGAGTCTCCATATTAAGCTATGTTTGAAACCTCTGGTTGACGTTTTTTGCTTAACTCTAACTGAAGTTTTAGCCCCACTCGGTGTGAGGGTTATGGTTTGGTGATGGGACAAAGTGACGGAGATTCACGCCAGTGGAGAAAAGCCTGGATAATATTAAAAATATCTGCACAGAGGGTGCAGTCGATGGCCAGAAGATGGTAGTGTGGGAAGGCGATGGCAGGCAGGGAGATTTTTGCCTCAGGACGCTCCAACTTCTTCAAATTACTGCTCTTTCTTATTTGCCAGAGTTCCAAACAGAATTCTGTAATTTAGAGTGGTCGCGGACATCTGCGGCGGCAGCAATGCCACTGTTATCGTCCTTACATGTATAATTTGCATCACTAATAATCTTCATCGAGCGCTTGCTGCATGCCAGGCCATATCGTAGGCTTTTAGTGAGCGTGATCTCATTTAATTCTCACTATAATTCTGTGAGAAAGATGCTATTATTATCTCTGCTTTCGAAGAAATGTTGAATCATTTGACAGGACCACACACTTATGAAGTGGTAGAGGTGGCACTTAATTGGTAGACACTAAAGTTTCGTTTCATGTGCATCAGAGTAATTATTTTTGTCCATCTTCTATGCTTAAATTTTTTTTCTTTTAATGACCCTAGATTTGCTTTTCCTTAAAAAAAAAAATCAAAACAAACAAAACAGCAACAAAAAGCCTTTGATAGAGCTTTGGTCTCCAAATTAGAGTATCGAATGTGAAATGTCATCTGTTTTAAAATAATAAGCTGCATTACTAAAATCTGACTTTGTGAGGAATTGCTTCCAATTCATATGGCAAAATGCCTGAAGGTCAACACAGAGAAATAAATGACCTGTTTAAAACAAAAAGAAGTGCGCCTGGACACGACCAAGAATCTATCAAAAAAGCCCCATCAGAGAGCTCAATATTCAGGTTAATAAAAATGGGTGAATTGCACATTTCAGAGGAGAATCTGGGACACCGTTCAAATGACAAAGACTTAAAGCAAACTGGGCTCCGTGCCCAGAACAGCAGGCACATGTGTTCACAGAATGGGGGGCTTTTGTCCACCGTGTGTGTGCTCACGCATACAACACTAGCTCAGAGTAAGTGGAACCAATAAGAGGAAGTTAGAAACATGGACAAGCGACCTCAGGGGACAAACAGAAACAACACCGTGTTACAGCCTCCTTGTCTTCTCCGTAATACTCCAGTCTGTAATATTGTTTTGCCTCATTGCTGTATAAAACCTTGACTTTGGAATCTCCAACTAAATACTGCAACTAAAATGTCCAGCTTTCCTATAATCTCAACAAGAAAGGTTTTCATGGATTTTCTATATCTTCTAAAAGGAACGCTCTTGGAAGTAATTAGAAGCGTGTTTTGGAGAGAGAATGCTTAGGCAGTGTATTCAGCAGAGTGGCCTTACAAAAGTGCTACTCACCATAAATCTAGATTTCCTGTTGTGCGGCCTTAAATAAGAGTTCCGAATTCTTTGTGCTTCTTTACTATAAAGAGAGCAATAGCTTCTTTGTGAATGGGAGGGCTGGGTCTCTAACTCTACAGCATGACCTTGGGTTGTGGGAAGGTTCAGGGGTCTGTGTATCAGTTATCTATTGCCGCATAGCAAATTACACCAAAACTTAGTGGCTCGATTCTACGTGTCGGCCTGATTGGATCGCAGAGTGCCCAGATGTTTGGCTAAACGTTATCTCTGGATGTGTCGGTGAAATTAACATTTGAAATCAGCTGGCTTACGAAAGCAGATGACCCTCCCCACTGTGGGTGGGCACCGTTTGATACATCCAGGGCCCCAGTAGGACAAAAAGATGGAGGAAGGGAGAATTTGCTCTCTCTGCTTCACTGCCTGAGCTGGAACATTAATCTTCTGACCCCAGACTGGGAACTACACCATGGGCCCTCAGGTTCTCAGGAGGACACCATCAGCTTTGCTGGGTTTCCAGCTTCCACCCAGCAGATGGTGGGATTTCTCAGCCTCTATAATTGCATGAGCCAGCCCCTTGTAATAAGTGTCTTTCCAACACCTAGAGTGTGGTTGCCAGCGATCACTGGGGACCTCTTAGAGACTGCCTGTCACAGTCTGCGTCCCTTATGCGAAGGCCAGGAAGTTGATGAATGACTTCCTTCTGGAATGAGGCTTGTCGAGCACCAGCAGCGAGGAGGAGCACACCCTCTTTCTTCCAGTTTGACTCAGCGGCTGGTTGTTCTCAGCCTTCACCTTCAGCTCCTCGGTGACAATGGATGCTTTTCATGCTTCAGTGAAACTGTGAACGACTTTGCTGTCCCTTACCTCTCTCCCATCTCATGGACCCTCAGGACTTCCCTTTCCCCAGCCTCCCAGGACAGTTCCCACTTGGTCTGTGCTGGTCTCACAGGCAGTAGTTGGATGTCAAGGAGGACCAGGAGCAGGACCCAATCCTAGGGGTAAAGCTGTCGGAAACTGAGCTGAAGAACTGGGGCCCCGCCTTCCACTGGACTGGGCCCGAGTTACACTCCAACGAAGGAACACTGGCAGCAGAGTCCAGTCCTGGGAGGGGACCATTGAGGACCTGGCCAACAGTTCAGCTCTTCAGGCAGGTTCAGAGCTGTGACTCCAGTGTCCTGCCCAGCGGGTAAGTTAGAAAGAACATGGCACCAAGGACCGAAGACCAGTGAGGCGATCTGGCCCCATGAGGCAGATGTAGCAGAGGAGGCAGAAGGCAGGCCTGGGGCGCCCCAGCACTGGGAGCCAGGCAGACCGGGGTAAGTTAGAAAGAACATGGCACCAAGGACCCAAGACTAGTGAGGCAGATGTAGCAGAGGAGGCAGAAGGCACGCCTGGGGCGCCCCAGCACTGGGAGCCAGGCAGACCATCAGAAGGGACATGCAAATGCCCGTTGCCTACGGATGGCCCGGCAGACAACAGACAGTGTGAAGCAGGTCAGGCGTAAGACCGTAGTGGCTAGTTTTGGTGACTGTGGTTCCCTGGCATGTTAGTGTCCCATCTAAGGGCCATGCATGGTGAGGCCTCACTGTAGGGTTGGCCTTGCCAGCAGGGGGCATTGGTGAGTGGTTTGCCTGCCACAGGACCAGGTCTGGTACTTGTGGATGGGCAGCTCTCGTCACAGGCGAGGCCAGTTTGATACAGTTTCCTAAGCAGCTTGAATTCACTGCAGCCTGCGTGGAGGACGCAGCATGGCTGCTTTGATTTCCAGCACCAGCGGCAGTCATGGGACAGGAGGCTGATGGCGACGCAGATTTGGTTTTTGAGTCGAGTGGGTACCTCGGACTGAGAGTTGGGGCTCAGGGTTTTCTTAAAAGGACAGGCTCTTGAAAACTGCATTCGAGTTATATTAGTGGCAACTTATAAGGTAACATGGTTCCCCCCCCACCCCGCTGTCTCCCCTTCTCATCAGTTCTACCATCTCCTGATGCCCTAGAAGTCACAGAACCTGCCCTTGATCTTGGAAACTATTTGGGAAGGAGGTTGGAAGAGCTTGGCCTTGGCTCGCGTAGTCACTTTTGCCTTGTGGTATCTTAAAGGTGCCACCCGATGTCTGGCAGTTCCTAATGCGCAGAGAGGTTCTGCCAGCCAGGTCAACAGAACGCAGCATGAGGGAGGACCGGAGGAGAGGCGTCTAATGTTGGCTCTCACCACGCCATCCGGGACGAACGCCAGGGCCCTGCCCAGAGGGAAGCAAGAAAGGCTCTCACGCCCAAGAGCGTGCAAATGCAGGGGCAGAGCCTGTTTTTATTTAAAATTTTGATATTTTGTATTATTTTATTAAAACTTTATTAATTTTATTAAAATGTCACCAGGTCTTGGCATCCCTTGAATTTTGTACCACATGTGTGTGCTTCGCTCCCCTCACCCCCCTGGCTCCAGCCCCGAGCACCTTCGCGGCTGAATTAAAAGCTTGAACCGGTTGCACCCATCCATCAGCACCAAGACCTCTGGCCTTGTTTTTACCCTTCTTTCTCCCGAGAACCCTCCAAAGCCTATGAATAGGAGATGCGATAATTCTTCTCCGTATATTACAACCTCTGACTTAGCATCAGCTAGTCTTTCTATACCTATTGTTACAGCACAGACCTAGCCTAAAAAATGGGATACTTTTGTCTAATTTAAATATTATTTTAGTTGAAAGGAATCGTAGTGGTTAATGTTGGGTGTGTTTGTTCTTCTACTGAACTGATATAATCTCACAGCTACTCACTTGAACTTTGCAGGGATAAAAGACTGTTGCGGGATCCCCATGTGTAGTTTAGGATTGCCAGATGTTTGATATTGAACTCCACAGCTCAGTATTTTGGCTCCTTTTATGCTAAGATGAAAATTAAAAGTGCATACACGAATATGGGGTTTTTCTCATTAAAATTTTTTCTTGATCGTGCGAAGCTTTCTGAGTCCGTATCTCAATATTTCTGAACCCTTGCCAGCTTGAAGAAAGGACAAACAGCTCTTCTAAACTGCCAAAAAATTGACTTCCAGTAGTTCTAAGTGTAGAAGAGGAAATTTGTCTTTATTGTGTGTTCCGCCTTTGTTGTGGGAGTGATTATTTTGATGAGCCCTCTTGGCTGTGCAGATTTGAGCTGAATATCTACCAGGGATAGCTCCTGGTATTAGTTAAATAATTCAATGCAGATACTTCAGATCTGCTTAATAGTGACCAAAAAAAAAAAAAAGCTGACCTGGGAGAAGTGGTATATTTTATGTAATCATAGTAATTTAATAATTCTAATTTTTCTTAGGAGATACACACTGAAATATTTAGGCGTAAAGAGTCTTCATCTCACTTTCAAATGGCTCATCAATAATGGTGCGTGGGATAAGTTAGGGAGAAAAAATGTGGCGAAATGTGAATGATTGGTAAATCAATTGAAGGATTTACAAGACTTCATTGTATAATTTTTGCAACTTTTCCATGTGTTCAAAATGTTTAATTTTTTGTCAAAATGAAAAGTCTTAAAAACTATTGAAGTCATATGAAATTGATTGATATATATATGAAAATGTTTATATATATACATATATATGTGTACATATATATATACATGTACATATATATGTGTATATATATGTAAGATCCAATCTGTAGAGGAGACAGAACACCAGGGTTTCTCCGTGTCTGCCAGAATTTTAAATCCAGAGAAATCCATCTTGATTGATTGGGGGACTGGCTAGTGGATGGCATGAGACTGTAGCTGGACGGCTGTCTTGTCTTTAGCGATGCGTTTTCTAATTCGAAATCCAGTCTGAGCCCTAAACCAGGATCATGCACTGTGTTTAGTTATCATCCTCAAGGGTGTTTTAAGTGGCCTGGATTGCCTGATACATGCCCCTAACTTTGGATAGGAACTGCTTGTCCCATACTGAAAAATGACTCAGGTTTTAGCGATGGTGCGATTGTCATGAATGCCTTGAAAGCCGTTCGTGAATTTATTCCAGTATTGTTTCTGGTTCCGAAAATGTATCTATTAACCCTCACATCAATCCCTTCCATTTTTAAGGCCCAATATCTACATTTAAAGCAAAGAGCATTATCCGGGTGATTCACACAAGTCTTTCTTCACTGTTCTAACCCCCGTCCTAGATATTTACTTACCACATTTTTTGTGTGATTCCTTTTCCTCCATCATCAGATGCACATAAGTAGTGGGTGTTGAAATGATGAGGGGGATTGTATGAGTAAATTACCTCCAGCTGTCTGAAGGCTCGGTCAGAATTTCTTTCCAGCTGACAGACAAGATTAGCTAGTGAAGAGGATAGATCTGAACACACACGCACACACGCACACACGCACACACATAGTCCTCAAAATAAGGGGATGTTGGGAGATAAAGGGGGAATACAAATGAAGGAAATACTCACTTTTTTGTCCCTAGAACTCTAGCCATTAAGTGAGGGAACCCATTTATTCAGCTTCCTTGCTAGTGCCTTGGTCTCATAAGATAAATCAGTTGAGCAATGAAAAATCTGGGTCACTGGCCTAGCCCTAGAGAGCAGTTTGGAGCAGAACCGAAATTAAAATTCACATCTTCTATACAGGGTTGGAATGCTGCCTGGTATGTAAACATTAGTAAAAAAAAAAATAGTTATGATTTATTGAATGCTTAAAATGTGCTAGGCAACAAATTACGCATTTTTTATATATTATCTCATTTTATTTTCACAACTACCCTATTAAGTAGTTACTATCATTAACTTTATTTTACAGTCGAGGAAGCTAAAGCGCAGAGTTTATGTCACTTGTCAAAATCGCAGGGCTGGGAATTGACAAAGCGGGCATGTGGACTTGAACCCAAGTCTCCCTTGCTCTAGAACCGGCCATCTTCATACATATATATACATATATATATACCACACAGCTCTTCCGGTCGACGGGACCCTAGGCAGTCACTCAGAGGAACTGGGAACATTTCTCCTTTCACCAGTGACAATTCAACCTTCTTTAATAAAAGCACTCTTTTTTCTAATATCTGATAAAGTTTTGTATTGCCAGCACCTTTCAGGATCCTACTCAGATGTTACCTTCTTTATGAAACCTTCTCTAGTCGAATTTAATTAATCACTCCCTCCTTTATTGTTCCTCTTGTACCTTTATTGCACTCCTACAATCCGATTCATTTTACGGCTTGATGCCTGCCTGCCTGACTTTTCACACTAGGTTTTAAACACGTAACATGATGCCTGGCATAGGCTCTGTGTGTGTTCATTGAACTGAGTTTTATCAGCTTGTGGGAGTAAATGAAGACCTGTGAGCATTAACTACCTCTGAACTCCCACCTGTTCATTTAGGGAACGAGGTCTTTTACTGAGACCCCTTCACCCACACAAATACTTCCACTTATCCTGAGGGTTGTTTCTCAGTCCCTCGTAAACTGCCCCTGGTTTTGACCTCTGATGCGCTGAGGCACAGCTGCCACTTCACCTGCCATGTCACACAGCTCCTGCCCCGCTCCAGCTCCTGAAGGGCAGATCTTCCGATTCAGATACACACAGACTTTTCTCTGCAGGTTGCTTGCATGATGGCCTAGGTAACCGGGGACATCCATCTGAGCCCAGGGTCTGCCCACTGGGTTCCTCTGTCGCATTGATAACAGATCACAGATTCGAATTTCTGAACAATATCGGACAGTTTTTCACTACACGAACCTCCAGTTTTCTTGTACCTGGGAACCTGCTTCTCTTACTGCCTGTCATTTAGTCTCTCTAAGGCCCCGTTTCCTCATTTATGAAAGCGGCTGCCTTGCTGGGGTGCTTTCTTAACACTGCTGGGTTTCTTCTCTCCATGGCGCTTACCACCACCTGGAATATTGCTGTTTTTTCTCTGTTCGTCATCTATACCAGTAGACCGTAAACTTCATGAAAACAGGGTCTTTGCTCTTTTTTTAAGCTGCTGTAGTATGAATAGTACCTGACACATAATGGTTCTCAGTATGTATTTTTTTGAATGAATTAATAAATGAGCGAGATAACATATCAGAATTATTGTGTACATTTGAAGCATTGCTCTGGTTGTCCATTTCTGCAAAATGATGTATTTCAAAACTTAGCGGCTTAAAACAACCACCATTTTATGACATCTTATGATTTTGTGGGTCAGGAATTTGGATAGGTCTCAGCTGAGCAGTTTATCTGCTTCGTGTGGCGTTGACTGGGCCCCCCGGTGGCATTCAGCTGGAGGCTTCTCTGGAGGTCCCAGAACAACTTTGCTCACACCGGCCACAGAACGTGAGGGATGCTTGATGCCTCCGCGGGGACCGCTGGGTGCTATTTCACAAGTGGTCTCAGGGCCTCGACAGCAAGGTGCTCAGACTTCCTTCATGGTAATTCAGAGTATCTAGTGGCCCAGGTGGAAGCTTCAAGGCTCCTTATGGCCCAGCTTCAACATTTGTGACCCGGTGTTGTATTCTATTGGTCAAGCAAGTCTCTAAGAACAGCCTAATTCAAGGTGTGGAGAATTAAACCCAGATCTCAGTGGGAGAAGTAGCAAAGAACCCTCAGCCATCTTTTACACTGCATCCTATGGTCAAATAAGCCTCTAAGATCAACCCAGATTAAAGATGGCGGGGGTGGGGGGAGGTGCAGCAATCAGATTCCATCCCTCAGTGAGAGAAGGAGGACAGAATTTGTGGTCATCTTTAATCTACCACAGACACTCTATCTTTGCAGAACGATTCCTCTTTGTCTGGAAAAGACATTTTTTAAACTCAAGGTTAGAGAGATGGGCCTGGAGCTGTGAGGGACAAAAGAGACATTTGTTAACTAGCCATGTCAGCTGAGTCTATCAGTGAAGGGACAGAAGTTGCAGACATAGTGCTCTCCCATCTAAGTCTCAATGAATTTTGGGGGCCAAAATCAGGGAAGGGGTGTGTATGCTGTGTGGTTAGGGATGACGTGCTGGAGGTAAACTGGTTTCACACCTCAGCTTTGTGAACATAGGCCATTTACTTCCCCTCCCTGTGTCCCACGTAAGTCGCCCACAAAACAGAGATAAGGAAGCTCACCTCATTATGTTATTGTGAGGATGAAAGGAGTTAGTACTTGCAACGCTTTTAGAAGAGAATCTAGCAAAAATATGTTAGACATGGTTATCTTTATTATTGCTTTATAGTTTATGGAGTAATTCATTTCAAGATACATCACAAGTCTCTGCCAACGTTCTTACACTCCTGTACTCTACCAGGAGGAGAATATTCCCCAGGTAGCCACTGCTTCTTCAGTGTGGATCTCAGAATGAGACATACATGAACCAGACTTGAACCCATGCCTAACCAATCCATACCTAAACCACACATCCTTGAGTGTAAGTGGATGTTCGTTGTACAATACTGAGATTTGGGAGTTCTTTGTTAAGCAGCGTTGTTTCAGCAAAATGATGACTAATACGATATATAATATAAAATATATAATATATAATACTCGACCCAGCAGGATTTCATGATGACTAGCTACTACAGACAATAGTTTGCAAGTAAGCATATGAAATGAGAACTTACTGGTTAGTATTCTGAGAAATATAAAGTAAAATGAGATAAATTATTTCTATACTATATAGAATAGATATGTACCTAAATAGCTAATAACTATTAAATTATTTTTCATCTATTAAATGAAGAAAAAATTAAAATGAGTGTCTAGTGTTGTAGAGGTTGTGTAAGATGATAAAATTAAAAAGTCCTTACCCTAAATGCCTTAAGAAGTTATCCTAAGGAAATAATTCAAAAGAACGAAATGATGAAGGCAGGGAAACTTCATTAAGGCATTGTTTATAAGAATCTAATATTAAAAAGAGAATAATTATACAGTAATATAATATTAAGTAAACTATGGTTGTACTGTTATTGTAATATATAATCATTAGAATAAATATGAGCAAGTATTTAATAAATGAAAAGGCAGATATAAACATATCTGAGCTATAATCATAACTACAAAAACTTATGGGATTACAGGTAATTTACTTTCTACATACTCTTCTTTATTTTTCAAATGTTTCACAATGAGCGTGTTATGAACTTTGTGAAAAAATAATTTTAAAAACAAATGAGCATATTTTCTAGCCTCACTTCTGAGACCCCACCCTTTGTCTAGCTCATGCTACTGTTTCTTGAATGCAGCACAGGTCTGGCTGCAGACAGAGGTCCTCTCCACACTCGGCAGCCCATAATTTGACTTGAGGCAAACTAAATATAGCACCAACTTGGGGGTGGAAGATGGAAATCTAACTTTCTCTGTCTCTTTTTATTTTATTTATTTATTTTTGCTTCAGTGGTAGCAGGAGATTCTGTTCCAGGCTGGTGGCCTATGAGCCTTGTCTCAGGTCAAACTAGACCTGAAGGTCCAATTTAAATAGTTGTAAAATGTTTCCTGGGAACAGTCTAAGCTCAGGAGCACTGTGGCCTTAGGTATAAGCTAAATGTCAAGGTCGGAGGATTCTAGACTGGGGGCCTTTTGGATGGTTCCTCTGAATTCGCAAATGTTTTAATGTTCTCCTACCCTCCCAGACCCTATTCTGTCCTGATAATAAGGAGAATTAATCCAAGAAGTGGGAGGCGGGATGACAGTTTGCCTGGAGAATACAGGCTTCCTATGGTCTCACCCGTACTTAGGCAGGCTCAGGGCCTTGCTGAGATAAACTCCTAGGATACCTGAGAGAACCAGTTCATCCTAGAGAAGCCTCGTTGGTCTTATCCTCAGAGAACGTGTCTCTGGGGCCGCACTGAGCAGAAGGCAACCTGTGTCAGAGCCTCAGCAGAGCTTTTAAGACTTTCGGAGTCTGAAATCCATCATCCGTGAAACAAATATAACCAAATCAACATTGCCACGTGTGGGCACCATAAAGCTTTCTGCAAATTATAGAAAGGTCAGTGGTAATGCTAATAATAACTGATTACGTCACTTAATAAAAACGTTTTATTCTAGAGCTAAAAAAAGGAGCTTCAGGGCCGTAAGCACGTTCATTGTAGCACGTCCGACTTGTTTAAACCTTGTTAGGTAAGTAGATGGTACAGGGTCTCAGGCAGTGCCGTCCGCAAAAGACTGTTCTCCATCGTCTTAGAACAGTCGTAGGTCCTGGTGGCTGCGGTCTCGGAGCTTTTCTAGTGTCCCGGGAAGTGCAGGACCCCTCCGCCCTCTTGCAGCTGGTGCTTGGGAAATGGAAACCCAGGAGACAAAATGCCAAGAAACCAGAGCATGCGCGAGAGGGAGGCAGCGAATAAGGCTGCATGGTTTGGTCAGGATGCTTCCTTTCCCGAGGAAGTTTCCTGTCCCCAAATGAATGGTGAGACTGACACGTCAGACCTCTAGGAAAATAACATGTCCTGTGACCACCTGGCGTGGGCATCTGCGTTCAGCCAGGATTGCACCTAAAACCTTCCTGGACTCCAGCTCCGGCTGCGGGGTGACCTGCGGGTGGGGTGATGCAGGCACACGAGAGGACCTCCCCTCCACATTCTCCCTGCAGCTGGCTGGTGTTTTCCAAAGCCCTTCGGTGGGTCGGGCGAGGGTCAGGGGCTTGGTACGGCGTCGCCTAAGCCCTCTACCCTCTGCCGACATCACCAGGACAGGGCGGCCGTGACCTGGGCGGGCTCAGCCCCTGCACGCTGTCGGAGCCCCGCCTCCTCGCGGGTGACAGCTCAGCTGGTGCGGAGCCACTCGAGCCAGCCAGTGGCGTCTCAGCCTGCGCTGCCTCTGGCTCCAGCCCCCGAAGCGGCTCCCGGCGCCGCTGCGCCCCACGTCCAGCTCCCCGCCGGTCCCTCCCTTGTGCCTGTCGCACCGTTAGCTGGAGGTTCGGCCACGTCAAATCGGTTTTCTGGAAGAGCAGCGAGCAGAGCCCTGTGGTCGCTCGCGCGGCAGGAGGGGGCTGCGGGTAGAGAGGCTGCCGCCCTTGGCGCCGGAGGCCGGGGGGCAAGGCGACTGGCTGCCAGGCTGCGTCCGCGCCCGGGCGAGGGGCGTCCTGAGCCGAGGGACCGCGCCGGGAAGATGGAGCGGACGTGGGCGAGGTAGGCGAGCTGCTGCGTCCTCCGGGGCTGGGGTCACCCGCCCCCCGCCTCCATCCCTGCGCCCTTTCGGGGGTCGCCCTCAGCACTAGGGGCTTGGACAGCTGCTCTTTTCCATCGCCTCCCCGCTCCCGAATTCCCAGCCCACTTCCCCGCGGGCCTCCCGCACCCGCGCGCGTTCTGTTCCGGCGTTTTCCTCGCTTAACGAATCTCCCACCTCGTCCCGATGTTCAAAACACCCAGTGAGGCTGCGTGGGAGTTTCTGTAGAAAGGTTCCTCTGTCTGCTCCGTGTTCCACAGATGAGAAGGGTTCCCACGGGTCTTTCTTGAGAGACACCTTTGATTTCAGATACCTTGAAAACCAGCAGATTTCACGCTGCCACGTTTTCCTTCTCAACCTCACCCCCCACTGGTCGCACAAAGGCGAAGGGCTGAGCGCAGAGCCCCCCAGTGCCCATCTCCAGAGGCTCCAATGGGAGCTGACTTTGGGAGAGGGA
>NW_006442103.1:17217748-17232441 GCF_000325575.1 Pteropus alecto
AAAGAGAAGACAGGGCGCCCTTGGGGGCTCGGGCTCGGTGGAGGCCCCGGGGCGACGGCCCGCTTTTAGGTCGCATTTTGGAGAAGCCAGGTGGAATTGTTTTTCCTTTAGATCCTACCCCTCTCCTTAAATATACTTTAAAATGGAGCTCACTGAAGCCTCTGAGATGATGGGTGAGACAAAGACTTCATTTCTGGTTTTCAGTGGGAGGGCGGGCGGAGAGACGCTTCAGAGGTGTTTCCATAACAGATGCTCCTCGTCTCCAAGACTTCACGTTGCAAAACTGGAGTGGGGCCCAAGAGTGTCCTGAGTCCTAAGGGAGGGCGGACGGACAAACACGGAAGGGAAATGTGCACTTGACGGTATTTGTGAGAAAGACCTGGGGGATTCTAGCTGATTGTTCAACAGGAGTGAACTGTGTAAGGTGAATTTTACAGGGAGAGCAAATGGATGCTCAGGGTGTGTTGATAAAGAGCACGCTATCTCGATTTGCCACTGGCGAGTCTACTCTTGCCCTCTTCAGGCCTCTCGAGGGGACCGTGCTCTGTTCTGGGCACTGCTAGATGAAAGGGGCTCACTGGAGAGACATGGACCAGGGGGACTGAAAACCATACCTGGAGGGGTGCCCAAAGGCCCTGGGCTCTGTAGCCTGGAGAAGTGAAGACTTGGGGGGAGGGCTGGATGATATAGCTCCCTTCGGCTGTTTGAAGAGCAGTTGGTGGTACAGGGAGTAGATGGATTTGAAATCGGTGAGGAGGTAAGCTGTGGGGAGGCACATTACGGCTGAGTGTAAGGGAAAACCCAGGTGACCCACCTGGGCAGTGAGGAGTCCTGAGTTATTCTGGAGTTATACAAGCTAAGGCTGGATGACCGCTTGACAGTGATGTGAGTGAGTGTATCAGGGCTTCTTGCTCTCTCTGTGCTTTTCACTCTTAACTTTTTAAAACTTTAGATGTAATAACTTCAGACAAATTGAGAAAAAAATTTCCAAAACTCGCAAGTCATATGTTTAGAGTTCAGTTAATCTCACAGAGTGTACCTATATAACTGGCAATCAGACCAAGAAAGAGAACATAACCAGTACCCCTGAAACCCTTGTGACCCCAAAGACAACCATTATCCAAACTTCTAACACCGTAGATTAGTTTTGCCTGGTTTCGACCTTTCTGGAAGTAGAACTATCCACGGTGTACTGATTTTGTAACCGGTTTCTCTCACGCAGTCTTATGCTTGTGGGATTCTTTCACACTGTTGCGCATAGTTGTTCCTTTTTGCTTCTATGTAGAATTCTATCGTATGTAAATATATCAAGTTTATTTATCCAGCCTCCTGCCAATGAGCAGGGCAATTTGTGCTTTGGGGTTGTCATGAATGGAGTTGCCGTGAGCATCCCTGTGCGTGTCTTTTGGTGAACAGATGTACATTTCTGGTGGGTAAATACATAGACATAGGATCGCTAGGTAATAGGAAATGCATGTTCAACTTGATCAGATACCGCCAAATAGTTTTGTAAAGTGGTCCCAAAGAGGATTTTTAAAGGGCTGAGACACAGTGAAAGAGTGCTCCGTGTCGCTAGTCATCGGAAAAATACAGATTAGAACCACAGTGCCATACCACTATTACATATCCGATGGCTGAGATGAACAAGACAGAAAACACCAAATGTCGACGAGGCGAAGCAGTCAGAATGCTCACATTCTTTTTGTTACTCCGACCCACAATAAGGAATGTATTTACATTACAACCAAGTACACTCCCATATGTAACAGAAACCAAAGTTTCAAGTAAAAATACTTAACTTTACTATGCGTTTTGTACTCTGATCTTTTCTACCCTATTCTTTTTTTCTTTAAAAAAAAAAAATGAGGTGTGACTCACTAAATTTATTTCACCACCTAATGGGTCACACATGGAAAATCCCTGTAATCATATATCATAACTGATGTCTCGGATTCTTCCTAACTCACAGCTAAGTAAGATCGGTTTATAAACATGTATTCAAAATGTGAGAGCCCAGTACAGACCGGGCACTGTGCTCAATGCTAAGGATGAAACAATGAATGAGACTGAGTTTCTGTCTTCTCAGTGTCTATAATTCGAATAGAGGCTGAGGCAGACACGTGCGTTGGCTGCTCTGGGAGCACTATGGAGGAACACAACTTGGGGGATTCAAAGAATAGAAATTAACTATGAAGCTACCATTTATTAAGCTCGCATTCTTTAGCTTATATGTTAATCCCTTTACCTACTCGATCCGCTCAGTCTTCATACCCTGTGAGGTTTGAGGTAAATCTAATTCCCAAAACTGCTCGTAATCGCTTCATTCGTGTATCGTAGGTAACTCCAGCCCGGCTGGTTCTTCATCACATTTCCTCCTCTCTACTGTATCTCTTACAAGGACCCTTGTGATTACATTGGGCTCACCAGATAATCCAGGATAATCTCCCCATCTCAAAATCCTTAATCACATCTGGAAGTCTCTTTTGCCATGTAAAGGGACGTATTCACAGGTCCCAGATATTTAGACGGCCATTATCCAGCCTATACCACCCTGTTAAAGGCTGGGAAAATCATTACTGATTCTCTTCCCCCTATCGGGGGAAATGTTCTTGTTTCCAGCATATGGGAAAGCTGAATAAGCGGTCAGGTGATTCACATATGAGCCTTCTACGATTTTCCTGAACAAATTACTCAAGAAAAAGTGAACTTGAACTATTTAAGGGCTACCTAATAAGATTGAACATTAGGAAAAGACAAATTAATTAGTCTGTTTTGTTTTGTTTTGTTTTATATTAACCTGTAATTCGATTTAATACAAGCATTAATTGTATTTGCCTGCTGCTGCTGTAAAAGTTTGGCGAAGGGAAGTAACATCCAAGAAAAACAGTGGGTTGGTCTCAAAATGAAAGAATTTTTATTTTGTTTCTCCCCTCCCACATAGCTAGTGAAGCCTTCCCGTAGGACAAGGTACCCCTTTACTACAGTTAAATTGCACTTAAAAGATCCCCATTGATAACTTACTTGCATTTTTTCTGCTCTATATTAAGTCTTAGGCTAGAGGAAGCAAGAACGTTTATTTCCCTTTGAATTTATGGTGAGTCAGCAGAGTCCCATTTACCACTGCATAGTGACAACCAGAGATGGAATTTCCCCCCAATTTATAGATGTGGCAGCTGAGGCTAGGGAGGCTGAGTAAGCATTGGACCTTGAAGATCTGGTCGATTTCAATATCTTTGCTAACAGCCGTGCTCCTGGTTTGCATATGGCACTTTTTATTAGGGAAATGCTTCTTTTCATAATTCTGTTATTGAGACATCTTTGGACATTGAATTTCCCGTTTAACATTCAGCACTTCTAGCAATTAATTTTCTGCATTCGGGGAAGGAAAATCTCTGCCTTCACTACTCTGATCGACTTGTAAGTAGGCCCTCACTCAGATTTTGGCTTGAGGAATTTGTCTCAAAGTAGATCAGTGCTTTCACCCCCACTTATTTCCCACATAGTAGATTAGACTAGGGCTTCCCCCGCCCCCTTTCTTTTTTAACCTGTTAAAGCTGCATTGAAAATACCAGAAGACTGGGAAGGGGTCGGTTTTGTCTCTGAAAGGATAAATCAGCTGAACCTCTGCCATCATAGTGCCCTCTCCGGGTGACTCTGGGACAATCTACACGTGGCGGTGTGGAGCATCCATTCCTTCAGTGGACGCCCTTGGACACCACAATAGACACTGATGCTAATTTATAAGTAAAATCCCAAACAGGGCTCAAAACATTCCACGAGTTGTCTCTGGCAAAAATTCAAATAGCGTTTAAAGTTAGAAGAAAGTCCAGAATAAGAGAGATGTCACGATGACCTAAGGTGGCTCTCTCCAGTTCTATTTTAAGACATTTAAAGGCACTGAGGACTTGTCGTCCTCTGTCTCAGAACATCTTCTGAGTTCTGTGTTTGGCAAGTGAGCGTGATCTGAACTTGCTTTTTTTTTTTTCTCATGGCTAAAGCACTTCATTAGTCATACACTATTTATAATAATAGTAATAATAATAACAACATAATTTCATAGCATTTTAATAGTTTCTAATATAATTTCTCTTCATCTATCTTATGATTTCCAGTCTCTTTCTCTTTGTTCCACTCTGCAGAAAATGTTTTCTCCCTTGGCTTCTCCAAGGCCATCTGTGACAGGAGGTAACCTACAACTGGTGTCTTCTCATCATGGCCAAGGTGGAAAGGGTGTAAAGAAGCAATAACTGCTGACATATAGAAAACGTTGATTGACAAGGAAAACCGAATGATTTCTAGCTTTTCACATAATCGAAGAATATATTTATTTTCCATTTTCATAATGTAGGATATAATTATTCTAAATGTAGAATAGCATGTCATGTGGAAGGATAATACTTTATTTAATCATTCCCCTATATTATAGCCTTTAGGTTTCCAATTCTTATTATAAATAATACTTGATAAACATAAACATCTAGCCGCATAAAACATGTTTCATAGGATTTTTTTTAAATGATAAATGGTCAGAAGTAGAATAACTATGGCAAATACTTCTAGTTCTTGAAAATACACTGTAAATTGCTTAGGGTTTAGGCTCATAGAACTCATAATAACATAGAGAATATTTCATTCAATTTAAATATCTTTTTCAAGACCTGAGTCCCTACATTGCAGAAGGGGAAACAGAGGCACACACACACTGACATGAAGTGGCATGTACTAGGATATCCTAGGAGAATCTGCAGCAACACTCAACTTTAACCCCTCTCTGGGGTAAAATGCTTCGCTGTTGCTATGAATCTCTGTTCCTATTATGAAGTGTTTCCTGAAATGATAATAAACAAAATTTTTAAAGAAAACTTTAATATAAGAAAGTAAAAGTAGATATAAATTACATAGAAATATGCATACACAGTAAGATGATGGACAACACCCTTTATACCCTGCTTTAAAACTAAGTCGATACATGTTTCTATAACAGGAAGAAATTTACATTTATGTCTACCAAGTGACAACATGTGAAGTTTGGAATTGAGTTGGTTTTTGAAAGATTCTTCTGTTCATTACTTTGAGGTTTCCAAGTTATTTGTACCTTGGGAGCTGCATGATTGACAGCAGACCTGAGGAGCTGGCTCCGGGGTGTCACCTTACTCACCCTGAGCTAAAATTATTGTGCATGGGCCTGAATACGCCCATCATTCCCACCTACACACCTAGCCCTGCCTTTGCTAGGCTAACTGTTTATCCTTCAGAGCTTAGTTTCAGCATTACCTCCTTTTGGAAATATTTTTGGAGCTTAGTTCTGGGTGTTTTCTGTAGCCAGAGCACGCTCTACTTTCTCTGTTATAATATGCAGCTAACTGGTTGACTTGGTATTTTCCATATTCTGAGTTTATTGGAAGAAAGGACGGTCTTTTGTCTTTAAATCTTCCGCTTTTTACATTGCTTCTAGCGCTCATCAGATCTCCAGTTAAGATCTTTCCATAGAACATTCCTTGCAGGCTCATGCGAATATTTGTTTGGTAGGTTGTGGAATGCATATAGAGGTTGTTAAGGCTTAATGCCGTTATACGTTCAAATTGTGCTTATTCGTTTAAGAAACATGCATCAAATGCCCGCTATGATCTCGACTTCTGGGTGCATGATAGTGAGCGATATAAAAATCCCGCTGTCGAGGTGGTGACATTATAGAGCGGTCACCAAGCGTGAGTGTGCATTACTGTCGCACCTGGAACTCATAGTTCACGTCAATGTGTCATGAGCACAGCCATCCTTTACAGCTCAGCGGTACTGCAGACTCTCCACCCACATGATCCTCCACTCTAAAACTGTACTTCCTGAGCACAAGGTCAGGTCCCTCATCTCTTCATTCTTCCTGAGCGTTCGGTTTACCATGTCACTTACCCCGGTCCCTCCACTTCTCCGTGTCTTCTAGGCCACCTGCTCTGTGTTCATGCCCCTGCTGAGCCCGGGTCAGCTACTTGAATCGTTCCCAGCTCTGCGTTACACTATCTTCCTGCCTTATCGATCCCCAACCTTTGGTGACCCTCAGTCATTTTTCTTATCCACTAGGATTCCGTAAACTTGGTTTTAGTATGCCGGAAAACCACACTGAGAAGGAAGACGTCAGATTCATTGTTTCTAATCTCAGGCACAGTCTGTAACGTTGTTAAGACGTTCCTCCTTCCGCTCTCATCCGCCTCCTCATCTTCCCCTAAATGGATTCCTCAAAACCTTTGACTTCTATGATATATGTAAAGTCAAGGTACAAAATTATATGTTCAGTGTTATTTCCATTTTGTAGCATTCACGCAGGTGTATGAACTGAAGAACAACTCACAGTAAATGCATAAAAATCTTTATCAATGTTGCCTTTAGGTGGTAGCATTTTTTTATTATTTTTATTTTTCTTCATGCACTTTTTTTCTGTTTCAAAATTTCTAGGAAAAAAGCACGTATTTCTTTTAAAATCATGAAAAACAGATATCATCAAGAAAGGAAACAGGACAAGATCATGTGACTAAAAAGGCAGGTGAAAACAAAAAAAAAATTATCTAGCTCTTGATGTTCGGCCTTGGGCTCTGAGGTAGACTGAGCCCACTGCCTCGGCATACCCAGTGCCCCATGCATTGTGGCCGTTAGTGAAAACTGAGGTCTACAAATTGCATTGCCAGGACCAAAAGGGAAAAGCACAAGTGACATTTTAGAAGTGGGCGGGAGCCCGTGTACCATCCCCGGGGGATGTGACTGAATCCGAAGCAGATTATTTAAACGTCTCTTTTGAAAGGATGCTATCAGTGTCTTGGCCGATTCAGGGCACGGAGAGGAGAATTTATTAAATATTTGGACTTCTGATAAACTCACAGGGCAAAGTGAGGAAAACAAGTTACCTTTTTACAGGATTCAGTGGTTTTAGTGCAGGGTATAAAACTGGAAGTTGTTGCAGATGCACGAGACGCTTGCAGCTCCCTGTGGCTATTGCGGACCTGGCGTTCCAGAACACTGCCTCCCAGGGTTCCATTTGGCGAAGGTCAGTCTCAGTGAATAGACCCTGTCGAGTGAAGGGAGTAATTGCAGGCTGTAGTGGAGAAAAGCGGGTGTTACTGTGTTGCTGCCAAACCAGCCCACACTTAGTCGGCACACGGAGACTCACAAGCGATGCTCTCTCTGTCCCGAGAGGCCTTGCCGATTAAGCAGTCTAGCTTGCAATTTCATAATGATAGGTCTTGAGATGAGGACGAAATTATACTCTCGCTGTATGTATTATATGATAGTTTTGTGCTCGCATCTGTGACTTCTACCCTATTTTGCATTTGAATGTACGTTTTTGCAGTTCCGGTGCCAAATTGGGGGAGATGTATCTGGCAATATTTGGAATGTAGAAGATAGACTCAGTGTCTTTCTTGGCAAGAGAAAAAAGGACCTGAGGAGAAGTCTCAGGGCTTATTCACTAGTGGTCTTTCCCTTTGTGATTGTGTTTGTTTCTGTCACCTCTCCTGCCTGTCAGTTTATTCTCTTGGTCTGTTAGAGACAATGCCACGTGTGACCACAGAGGAGGGTCAAGGAAAGCATGGCTATTTCGAGAAATTTGGGTAGAGAAAATAATGGATGACTCACTTTTCAAGATAGGATCTCTATAAGAAGTCATGCTTGCCACTTCCCTTTTAGGATTTTAATCACTTGTCACATGGCGTCTGTTCTACCAGTACACACATACTCAGTGTGAGCCATGTCCATTGGGGGTGAGTGAATGTCCCGAAAGACAAATTCGTGTCAGGATTTGAGTCTAAATCTCACCTCCTTCCCACAGCAGCGCTACCCACCCTTCCTGTCTCCTCACTTTCTCGGGGATCGTTTCCCTGGAGTCGAGGCAGGTACAAAGGGGGCTCACTTACCCAGTAAATATGGGGGTACAAATAGGGTGGACAGTAAAGATTTGGAGTCAGACAGATATAGCTTTTAAGTTTCTGAGCCCACTAGCCAACGAGCTGTATAATCTTGGGCCAATTAACCTTATCCTTCTGGACCTCTTGCAGTAAAATTGAGGTTACAGAACCTGTTTTCTAGGATTTTGTAAGGATTGAATGAGGTAATGCCTGGGAAGTATCAGGCACTCTAAATTGTGGTGGCAGCATTGGTGGTGGGTGTCTAAATAATGATGATGGCCATTTAAGGTTCGCGTTGAGGAATATTCCAGTGTTAGAACACGTGACGAACTATAAAGCTATACACAGGCAGTCCAGAGATTGATGTCTTTGTTTCTCAGTTGGCACTATTTGCAAAACTCTACCATTTCAAAATTATTAGGGCCCAAACTTTACATATTAAAGAAAGTAGGCCACTGTTCTTCTCCTTCAGGCCCTTTTATATCTGCAGGGGTTGAGGGTGGATACAAATTAAAAATGTGAAAAATAGGTCTTTGAACATTAGAAAGATTTCTTTCATTTGAACCAGATTCTAGGAACTCATGTCAAATGAGCTTTAAGAATATGGGAATTAGAACGTGTGTTTCAGTTCAGTGTCTAGTAGTGGGGGGACCCCAGTAAACAGCGAACATCAGCGACCTTCCTGTCATTCTACATACCCCGCCCCTGTTTGAGAAGGTCATTCTGAACTTAACCCCCTATATATTTCCTCTTTTATTGAGGGCATTCATTAGAAGAGCAATGCATATCATGTCAAAAATTTTTTAAATAAGAATTAATCTTTTTGTATAAAAATAGTAATAAAAAAAAGAAAATATTGACTTCTAGTCTCTACTATTCTAAACATCCAGCCTTTTTACTTCTCCAGATTCTCTGCTGATCTGTATCTGCGGGCGTTTTTACGATAGTGCAAGTTAGTCCTGATCTTTTCTTGCTGACGTTATTTTAAATCATCTTTGGGGGTTCTAAGGGATTAGATAAAGCTACAGTGTTTGAGGTGGGATGTGCAAATCAGGAAATGGCTTCTCCCTTGACTGCCCTGAATAGTGCTCCTTGAGAGTTAGAGTTTGGGGAGGGTTTGGAAGGGGCAGTTAAAAAGGAAGTTGGAAGGGGTCCTGGGGGTCGTCTATGCTTACTCGGGTGAGAGGGCACAAAATGAAAGTCCTTGAACACACTCTTGATTCTCCTATTTTGGGGCCTTTGTCGTATTTTCTTATGTATTCATACCCATCCTTTGAGGCCTAGATTTCAAGTTCTCTGTTTTCTGTAGATTTCCTAGACTCCCCAACCCATAAGGAAAAGTGTATGTATATGATTGCCCTGGGGAGGGGGCCTGAGAAATAACCGCCCCTTTGGGAGTTTAGACACTCATGTGGGAAGAAATAACCCTGGGTTAATTATCTTAATAGGTGAGACTGAGAAGAAAGAAATAATGGGGCCTGGACAGACAGCAGCCCTTTAGAAATAGTTCGGGAGTGACGTTGGCCCTGGGGTTTCTCGTACTGCTCAGAGACTTGTTGCACAGGCTGCTTTGTAATTGTAAAGTTGTATGATCGCCACCTGGCCATCGACTGTGAAAATTATTGGAAGAAATGATCATAGCACAATTTGACAGCATCAGAATATCACCGTGTAGCAGATGGCTTTGAGAGGAGCAATCATTTTCTGACCACTCCCAACCTAACCACCCTGGAAAACTGTAGGAAGAGCTAGTAATATGGAATATTGAATGTTGATGCATTGTTTGAGTCCAGTGTCTTCATCGTTCCTTATGAGCAAATCAAGAAAACATGGGTACCAATGTACCGTATACTTGAATATAATAATACAATAAAATTTAAAAAGCGTGTATAATATACCATGCAGAAGTTAAGTGAGTGAACAGCTGGTGGATGGGTTGTACAGGGAAAATGCTTGGTTCTTCAAATTAAGCAGGAGAGTGTCTTGGTAAAAATTAATAGATGTAATTTTAGTGGAATTGGTATCGGTACAGATAGATTGATGAGGTAGGGAGAAAAGGATAAGGCTCATTGAGGGAAAATACAGTTAGTTTATACAGGAAAACAACATTTAAGGCAAAGTCACCCCAGGGGGAAAAATCATACATGCGCATTTGTGCAGGGAAACTGTGAGTGTCCTGGTGAACCACACGCCCGCTTAGCCCGAGTCACTCGTGGACTCGTGTGAAAAAAAGAAATCGAGAAACACTTGGATTTGAGAAACTAGGACAAAGGATATACAAGTTATTTCCAGACGAGTAATACAGAAGAATTACGTGTGTTACGCTTCGTGTGTGTGATTCTTGTGTGGGGGTGGGGCGAGCTCGGAGTCTGTCCCTAGCATACTCCAGTTCTCTCTGCACTTTATCAGATGTCGTCACAATTTGCAGTCCCCTAGACATGTGCCTTGTGTTTCCTCACTACGAGCCCTTCCCCAGGGGGAGCATCAGATTCCTTACCAGCCTTTAGGAACAGCTGAGTGAGCCCCACTCTCTGGCAATAAGAGGGAACTTGAGCTGTTAATAGAGTTTAAGTGATTTTTTTTACAAATCTCCTGAGACTACAGTAAACCCATTAACTCAGTACCCATCCAAAGTGACCTCCGTACCCCTCCAGTTATCGATTCACGCAGGGCAGGCAGCTAGCTCAGAGTGGGGATGGGTAGGGTGGAGAAGGTGACGTATCTCGTGGGGCCGACATACATGGCGTTGTTGTAACCTGCTCCTGATCTAGAATGTGGAATCTTCAGAGCAAGGAGGATTGAACGAGATCATGTGTGGAAAGTTCTTTGGATCCTTGGAAAGTATTAAAATGGATTTTATGGTTAAGCATCTATTAGAATAGAATTGCATAATTATTACAAGGAACCTTAGAAATTCATGCACTTCTTTTATAAATATTTGAGGAAACTGAAGCCCAGAGAGGTCAAAGTGACTTACTTATAAGCCAGTTAGTAGCTTGTTATCGCAAATTAATGAATTGTGTGCTGAAACCAATAGGTTACTCCAGACTGTGTCTTAAAGCGGAAATGAAATTCTGTCTGCACTTGACCTATACCAGGGTAACAGCCTCTGAGACCTATAAGGAATCAGGCCAATATCCTAAACGAGTGTATGAGCTGGGACCACAAGGACAGGGAGTGACCGGGACGGTGGCCAACTGGGAACGTACACGCGTTCCATTTAAAGGCTGCAAGATTTCCCTCATGTGCGAACACAGGCCCAGTGTTGACCCATCCATTTTCCAAGAGAAGTTAGAAGTGGGTCAGCTTTACGTTAACCAGGTAAAAGATGTCGGATGGACTGAACTTGGCCCGAGGAACAACCGTGCTTCTGATGGCAAGTGCAGTCACCTGGGTCTGCGGGCAGATCATGAAGCAATCTAACCAATGCGTGAATAGCAGCAGCTACGTATAAGTTTTTAACCCCATAAAGTTTTCAAGATATTGTTCTGGCTGATACTTTCTACATCCTGCCCCTACTTTATCTCAACAGAGGGGAATCCATAAGTAGTACATTTGTCTCTTCCACTGTCCACTCTCAGTGAAAGTTTTTAATGAGAAGTGGAAGGGGAAAGAGGCAGAGGGCCTGAAAGAACCAGAAGCGAGTGATCTGCTTTTGAATAATAAAGAATTGCCACATGGTGGGTGTAGACCGAAGTGCCCTATCTGGAACTAATTAAGTGAAGATTTATGCCAAGATCCAGCCCTGAGGCAGAGAAGAAAGAACATCAATGATTTCTAAGTAAATGCCAGGCTGTCCTCTGCTTCCCTGTGAATGTCTTCTGGCTTTCCAAATCTGTTTATAGAATTGTTTTTGAAACGACTAACTGGGAATACCCAAAGTTTAAGGAATAAGCTTAATGTTGAAAGCATCTCTCTGTGGGATTGGTACATTCATCTCTGTTTCTGCCCTTCCCACCCAGCCGGTCTGTTGTCAAAACAGTAGCCAGTCCTTTAAAAACATTCATCACTCAGTCCATCTCTCTTTCTGACTCACAAGACTCAAGTGGCTAACTGCATCTCAGTGTCCCAAAAGGCTTTATACAATCCGCCCCCTGCCCAGCCTTCCATTTACTCCCCTGACTTCACCCCGCTACTACCCACCACTTGCTCATTCTGCCTAGCCACACCGGTTTCCTTTCTGTTCCAAAAATGCTCTGGCATGCTCCCTCCTGAGAGCCTTTGCGTTTGATGTTCTCTGCTTAGAAGTCTTGCCCCAGATACCGTCATGGCTACCCTTGGTGCTTTTCAGAGAAACCTTGCCTGCTGAAAATTGCCATCCCCCCACCCCGCATCCCTATCCCTCCAGCGCCCCCAATCCCATTCCTGAATTGAATTTTTTATAGTACTTGTCCTTGGTTGCTACGTTTTATTTATTGGTTTTCCCTTACTGTCAATTCCATGAGTGCAGGCATTATTGTCTGTTTTGTTCACTGCCACATTCACGGAGTTAAAGCGCTGCCTTAAAACAGAATAGGTCTTTGATAAGTATTTGTTAATACATTTTGAGATTTTATTCCCCGTCGTGTGCCAGGAATGGTGATCTTCACCGTGCTGGATAAATACACCTCTTGCTACTGCATCGTGGTGTTTTGTTTTGTTTTTCTAACATTTCTATTAATAGACTGTCTGTTTTCCAAGTTTTCTATGTCAATTCTACTTCCTAAACACATCTTGAGGTTTTTTGCTTCTCTCCATCGCCATCGTCTTTCGCCTTAGTTACAGCCATCAGAAGCTCTTGCCTTCCCCATCCACCCTTGTTCCCTCCACACAGTCGCACTCGGCAGCCAGAATGATCTATCTAAAATCCAGATCTGGTCATTTGCCATTCGTTTCCTCATTTAAAGTCCATTGCCCGTCTCATAAAACTCAATATCCTTACGCCATCCCACAAGGCCGTGCATGGTCTGGATGCAACACTGCCTTTTTCTGTTCCTCTTACAGGCTGATTTCCTTCCCAGCTCTGGGTCTTTGCTCTTCCCTGATGGTGGAATACCCTTCTGTTCCTATTTTTCACTTGGTTGACATTCTCTTCATCTCAGTTTAAATGCCCCTTTCTCTGAGTTTCTCTGAGTCTCTCTAGTCATGAGGATACTCTGCGTTTTCCTTCATAGCGTTTACCACATGGTAATGCAATACTTGGGGAAGTGTTTTTTAATTACTACCTCTGTATGTGCTCACTGAGGATCAGAGCTCTTCCTGTGGGGTGTTTGTCTTTGTATCTCCAGCACTTAACACCGTCCCTGATACGTAGTAAGAGCTTAATGAATAGTTGTGAAGAAAAAAATGAAAACAGAATGTAGGTGTCTTGCACCCCAAGGATCAGGGGCCACTTGGGGGTGGTTATCTCATTAAGTATTTGTTTCTCTCCACAGAGATTATTTTGCAGAGGATGACGGGGAGATGATACCCAGAACAAGTCAAGCGGCAGGTAAGGAGGCCGTGGGGCTTTGCCTCGCTGAATTCTTGGTTTCCTGCTAATTATAAATCTCTCGACTCATGGACCCTTTAAATTCATCATGGCAATGTCCTCAGGCTTTTTGTGAATTTCCAAATATGCACATACCACAGTAGCATGTAATTCCCCATCTTCCCGGCACAATGCAGGAAATCATAACTAAAATACTTATGTAAACTCTTCATACTTTTAATGATTCTGTAATTGCAGGATTCAGGTCACTTGCAAAATGATTGAAATGGATTCTGCTACTAAAATGAAATCTCTGCTGCGATTTACTGTGAAAATGGACATAATAATAGTGTCAACCTCATAAGTGAGATTGAGAAGATCTTAATACAGAGTTTGTGACGGAATAAGTACCCAGCAAATATTATTTTTAATCTATTCATAATAATATTATACCATTACTGCCCTAATATTAGCCAGGGATCTACCTAAATTATAAAACCAAAGTGAAGATAGCTCTCTTTTGGGGACGATTTTTCACAAAAACTTTTAATCACTTAAGGGTTTTACTTACTTTGCTAAATAAGCAATGTGCCTTTTTCAAGCTAGTCTTGAAGCACAGATGGTTCATATGCGCAATGTGGAAAAAAGTTTATAATTTAATGTGTCGAGGACTTCGGAGTCACATAAAATTAGCATTTGTAATTGTGTCTGTTAAATCTACAAATTCCTAGGATCTATCATACTCACTTTAGCATCAAGATCCTCCATTTTGAGGCAAAAATTGAAAGACTAGGGCAAAAATGGAAAGGGAATAGAAAAAATGCCTAGTACAGGTGAGATATTAGGTTGGGTATTTTTATTTATTATTTCATTTAATCCAAATCCAAAGCTCTGTCAGGTAAGTATTTTTATGTCCATTTTTACGGAGGCAATGAAACTCAGCAAAATCAAGAAGTTTGCGTAAATTCCCACAATTAGCAAGCGATCAGGATTTATATCCCTGCTCCCAAAGCTCTTCTCACCCCTCTAATCTAACTGTAGCGTGTTGTTCTATTTTATTAAATTTCCTTCCATTTAATAGCTGATTTAATTTCACCTAAATGTGGAAGAAATCATTCTTCCTAACTTCTTTTAATTGAAACATTTGCATTTACTTAGAAATAATCAGAATATCAACGAAAGAGATGCAATGTTATTATTGCTACTATTTTGTGTTGTTCTTTTATTAAATTTCCTTCCATTTAATAGCTGATTTAATTTCACCTAAATGTGGAAGAAATCATTCTTCCTAACTTCTTTTAATTGAAACATTTGCATTTACTTAGAAATAATCAGAATATCAACGAAAGAGAGAT
>NW_006442103.1:17233898-17241307 GCF_000325575.1 Pteropus alecto
TATTATTATTGTTAATCTGCAACCACAGAGTGGCATACAATTAACAGAGAACAATTATTTTGTACAAGCTGAATCACAGACAATAGAAGATGGAAAAAATACCACCACTGTCTCTAATTTGTGCTGGGCACCAATAAAAGCTGCTTTAAATTTCTGTGCTAATGTAAACCCCCATCCTCTGCCAGGCAAGGTGAGTGGGTACTGAAGACACCATGAAGGACAGGGCCAGCTCTCTAAAAACACACTAGACAGTATGTTAATTTTACAAAAATGGAAAACACTGCACAGTGCCCAGTTTAAAAACGAATCACGTGGCCTTAAATTTCACTTTTTCCCCCTTTAAAATCAGTCGTGCAATGGGGAGTTAAATACTCTGAAACAAGAAAAAACTGCCCTGGAACCTCCTTATTTATCATCATTGTTTCTTCTTCATCATCTTCATCTTTCACTATCATCTTTCTGATCCTTTTGGCCTTCCTTCCTTCCTTCCTTCCTTCTTCCTTCCTTCCTTCCTTCCTTCCTTCCTTCCTTCCTTCCTTCCTTCCTTCCTTCCTTCCTTTCTTTCTTTCTTTCCTTTAGAGAAGGCTCTTTTGTGAGCATTTTTAAAAATTCTGAAAAGTTGATTGAAGTATCTGGAGACTTTTTCTTTTTCTCCTTCTGGCAAGTTTCCAGAAAGGAAGAGAAAGAGTGAGAGAGGGAGGGAGGGAGGAAAGGATGTAGTCTCCCACACCATATGCCTTTTCATTCTGCTGACAATGTTCTTTGCTGAGCAGAAGCTTTTTAGTTCGATATAGTCCCGCTTGTTTATTTTTGCTTTTGTTATCTTTTCGTTCGGTGCCCATGTATATATGGTCAATTAATTTTTGACAAAGGAGACAAGAACATACAAGGAAGGAAGAGAGGGAGCGGGGAAAGAAAAGGAAAAGAAAGGAAAGGAAAGGGAAAAAGCACGGGACGCCATGTTGCCTCTTAGCTCCTGGAGATCTCCTTTGCCCATGTGTCTCTGTCTAGGGAACTTTTCCTCCATGAGGCACCCACACTGCCCATTTCTCTCTCATTTACAGTGATGCTGTCTCTGAAGCTCAGTGTCTTGTGATGGCTGTCATTCTTTCTGACTTAAAAAAAATTGTTCAGTGAGAAAGTCTTATTGTTTCCTTCTGCCGGCCAAGAAAAGATGTATTTTTCTATGTCTCTACCTGACTCTGCCAATCTGAGGTCCTCTGTGGACTGTGCTGGAGGGAATCTCTGATTACTTTTCTCTCACAGTGTTTCTTCTCAGAGGCAGGCACAGAGGTAGGCACAGAGTAGCCTTCACTGGCTTCTCCCAGGGCAGTGCTTCCTTTGATGGCATCTCTGCCTCCTTACCTGTTTTTTTTTTTCCTAACTCTTAGACCTGTTACATCCCCTTAGACACCAGAATAAAGCGTCAATATTAGCACAGTATTCCTGTTAGGAAGGTTGGGTGGAGAGAACATGGTTTTGCCACTTTTTAGAAATGTAATCTTGCTCAAGCAAACTTTCTAACCTTTGTTTAATCGTTAGTAATAGGGATTTAATAATCACATCAGTCTATTTCACTGGTTTCAGTAACTTTATAAATGAAATAATTTTTGTGAAGCTATATTTTAACCTGCAATGTCAGTTAAAGGTGTTAGGTGTTACAATTGTTATTATTCCTAAATTATAATCTCTCTAGAGAGAGAGATTTGTAGAAATACTTCTTAGCTAGTAGCCTGACTTCAAAAAAACAAAAGAGGATATTTAATTGATCTTTTGTCATGTGATGAAGCATCCTAAAACAGGGCTCAGCAAACTACAGCCCATGGACCGATTGCCAGTTTTTTAAAATTAGTTTTATGGCAACAGAGTCGTGCTCATTCATTTACATATTGCTTGTGTCTACTTTGAGTAACAAGGGCAGAGCTGACTAGTTATGACAGAGATGGTATGTCCCACAAGCCTAAAATATTTACTATCTGGCCCTTGAAGAAAAAGTTTGCCCGCCTGGAGCTTAAAACAATGACTTATTACTTCTCACAATCCTATGTGTTGGCAAACTGGGCATTTCTTCTGCTGGTCTCACTTGAGATCACGCAAAAAGCTTCAGTCTTCTGACAGCGTGCCTGGAGCTGAGGGTCTAAGATGGGTTTACTCAAGTGTCCAGCCGTTGGCTGCCAGCTGGGCTATCTTCCTTCCCCCTATACTTGGCCTGTCCTCCTCCAGGAGGGTGGGTTGGGCTATTTCACAGTGTGGTGGTCTTGGAAGTCTAAGAAGGCAAGAACAGACATGCAAGGCCGCTCAAGGCCTTGTCCCTGGAACTCATACTGTGGCATTTTCATTGTATTCTCGTGTTCAAAGCAAGTCACTGGGCCAACCAGATTCAAGGGGCGGAGAAAGAAACAGCACTTCTCGATGGAGACGCAGGAACATCCAGTTCCACAGGTGTGGACATAAACCAGAGCGTTTCACTGGGGACCATTATTAGTACGATCTTCCACAGGCGACTCACTGTATGTGAGCTGTTTCCACGTCGCCTAGAATCGGTCTGTGTTTTGCGGAAACCGAATTTTGCGGGATTATGTTGGCGAGAACGATCCTGATGCCACCATTATGTAAAATTTTGTGGTGTTCTGTTTCGCCGGCAGCTTTTCTTAGTGACACTAAAGATCGAGGCCCTCCAGCACAGCCACAGACCTGGAGAAGTGCCGAGAAGTTCCCCTTTGGGCAGACCCATTACCTGAAAGCATTTGAGAAACCCCCGCAGGTGCGCACACAGGCTCTGCGAGACTTTGAGAAGGTAAGTAACATGGGTGGGTTATTGTTGTCCCAGGTGGAAGGCCTACCACGGGAGAGTGACGTCCTACACAAGTACCACCCTCGGCTTAGTCCGGATTGTGGCCATGCTTACCTTCATGGTGTCCCTTTTAAGAGCATTCGTCCCGATAAGCCTCTGGACGGTAAGCTACGTGCTGAGTGCCGTGGCGTGTGGGCCATTGCCTCTGCCAGCGCTCCGCCTTCCCATTTCTACCCCTGTTGCTTCTGAGATCAATTCAGGACGTTTAAATGGCACCCTGAGAGTCTAAAGCTGGACTATAATAAGCCCAGGGGACCTAGCCCAGACGGCGGGCGTATTCTCCGTAGCTGGCTTGGAGCACTCTGCGTAGCTGGGTACTGTCTGCAGCATGAGGTGCCTCAGCCACAGTCATTTGCTTCTCAACAGGAATCTGTCATCAGTGTTGAAAATGGTTCAACTCTTTCTCTTTAAATGTTTTGGACAGCTTTATTCATGATAGCCCGAAATTAGGGGAAAAAAAAAAAGGAAAAAAAAAAACCCAGATGCCTGTCAACAGGAGAAGGGAGAAACTTTTGTGTCGTTTTCGTATAGTTGAAAACTACTTAGCGGTAAGAGGAAGAACTAATGGTTCATATGCACGGATGATCCTCGCAGGCAAAAGAAGCTAGACACAAAGCATGTGCCGTGCGAGCCCATGGCCGGACGCACGGCGTGTGCACGAGGTGGCGACCTGTGTGCTCATGTGAGTGCTCACCGGTAGACGAGGCACCAACTAGCCAAGCAGCAAAGCAGCTGGGACATTAGCTCCCTATGGCAACCGACGCGATAGGCACAAGGTGCAGAGGTGGGGGCTTCCACTCCCCGGGACTCTCAGAGCTACTGCCCCCTCCGAGTGTCCATCCCGGCAGCAGCAGAGGCCACCGCTCTATTGGCGGGACACGCTTCTGCACTCGGTAGCAAGCTGACCACACGGGGACGCCTCCTGGAACAGCCAGTGCTTCGCTCTCACAGGATGAGACTCCTCCTCCGGGTGTGAGTCTGCCTTTCCTGCCGAAGGCTGCAGGCAGCACCCCGGTCTGGGGGCTCACAGAGCACCTGTCCCGCTGGCTCGGATTCCAGCCAGGAGAGCACGCGGCCCGGGCATCCGCTTCCCAGCTGAGGAGGGGCGGGGTGGGCCCCTGACTGCGAGGTGCACTGGCCATGTCGCATGTCACACTGTAGAATGTTGGCGTGGCCTGTGGAGGGTGTAGCTGAAGCATCAGCCTGGAGGCGGTGCTCTATGAGGGTGGGGCCACCCTCCGGGGTGCAGGACCTGCACCAGATCAGAAACCTGGGGTTCGGGGACCAGGGAGCAGCTCCACGCGACATCATTCCCTTATCCTCAGATACGGCCAAGAGCCGAATTACTGATAATGTCACACGCGTCCCCAGCCTCCTGGGCCCTGGATTGATCCCAGGAAGGCTGCTCAGTGGAATCCATCTACTGGCATTGACATGGCCTGGAGAGAGCACCCAAGATGTCTCACACCCCTGTGGGCTCAAAAAAAGAACAGCTCTCTGGTACCCAGTGGGTGCTACCCGGGGACCGGCCACCAGGAGTACTGTGTAAATACGCCCGAGACATGTGGGTTTCTTTCATTCTTGGATCGATAGCTTTTGACATAAAATTATAAAATTCCATTTTCAAAAAAGGGTTAATAAAGCAGTATCTACATGGGTTTACCCTGTCCTCCCTCAATTTGTAAATAGAAATGTTTCACTAGGACCTAATATACATCCTGCTAGATATTCCTGTGGACGAAGAAGATGCTCCACATCACACGTGCCTGAGAATCAAACAGCCTGTTCTCGGTTTGGCTTTGTTATTGCCTGTTGTTGTCATGGATACTGCGTGTGCATGTGTATGTGTGTGTTAAAGGCAGAGAGTGTGCAGGAATATTAAGTGACGATTGAAGACTAAACCTCTGCGTAGCTGTGTTGGGCTGGTGGTGGGAGTGGGGGTGCTAACACCCCAACCCCTTCATCATTTTTCACCTTTTGATTCTGCTTCGGTGTAGAAAGGGTGAGCGGGGCTGCAGCACCCCTCAGAGCTGTGTGGGTATTCTCCGAAAGCCAGCCTGCTCGCGTGTTCCTTTTGGAGGTGATTTGGAACACAGAAGTGAGGGATGTCACCTCCACTGAAAGGTGAATGGCTGGATGCTGCGGGGAGAGGGAAAATAAAGGGCTGAGTTGGGTGACCACCAGAGGCGACCTGACTTCCAGGTCCTTGTCTCTTGGCATCCAGGTCCGATATCCCTGGCTCATCTTTACTTCTCAGAGCTGAGAACCACTGGCAGAAACCAAGCTAGGAGACAGAGGAAGGGCCAGTAGAGATGTTTGAAATCTCTCTCTCTCTCCTGTGTGTCAAGTAATAATTCAATCACAACCAGGCAGCTTTCGTGTCAGGGCTCAGAAATTGTGACTTTTCCAGGGTCATGGAGTTTACCTGCCATGGTCATAAATCCTAACAGGCTATCAGGTCAGAAAGGGTGTTTCATCTAAGCGATGTTGAGAAAAACTCCTTCCTATGTGTTTTCTCACTGAGTACGGTCCCACCCCGCCCCCAGCAGCTCTGAGATGGCAGAGACTAGAGCAGCACATGGGTAATAACTAACTAGAGTATCTCGATCAATGTTTAAGGTACTGTTTTAAGTATGTGCAGTATTATTTAATGTTCACAACACCCTGGGAGGAAAGCATGGTTATCACCCCGGTTTACAAATGAGGGAATGAAGGCACCAAGAGGAGCAAAGGAACTTACCCAATGCCTTATAACGCGGGCCTGAAAACACTCATCAGTTTTGTGACCTAAAATAGTAGCACTTTCTCCATTAGGGAGCTCAGCCAGTGACAGTCGGGTAGGGAGGGGCGGGAACCATTCGCTTCCTCCAGGTAGACCGGAAATCTACTTGGCTCTCCACATAGTCTTATCACATGTGTTTTGCTCCACGAATTCTGAATTGCTTGCAATCCAAAGCTGTTTCATACTTCCAGTAGAGAGAGAACACCTTTCCTCTCCTGTTCTGGGCCTGGTTAACGCCTCCCCATCCTTCAAGTTTCAGCTCGGGTGCCATTTTCTTTTCTTTTCTTTTTTTTTTAAGATGCTTTCCTTGACTCTCCCATCTCAGAGTATTCTCTCTGACTCTAAGCTCTTCAAGGGCAGGAAACAGCTGTGCTCATTCTTTTCTAGTCTCTGGAATCTAGCATAATGCCAGTACATAGTACATGCTCAGTAAACATGCACCGAGTAGCTAAACCTACTGGATTTGGATTTCCTTGGCCTCGTCTCCTCCAGCCGCTTCTGTTGGGTTGGTGTCCCCCGGCCTGTGCTCGGGATCCGCTGACTGTATTCACCATAAGTTGAATGGTCGGTTCCAAGGAGGATGTTGGTGTATTAATTCATTGGTTAGGATAGGAAGCTAGGAAGTCAAGAAAAGTATATTTGTTTTTAACAGCGAGTTTAAAAGAAGACCATTTTTCCACCTAAACAGGCAAAGTAAGAGAAAGAAGCAGAGACCTTTTGAAATATTTGGTAGGGCTTATTAACATCATAAGAATATCTAGTAATAACAAATACTACTCGAGTATTTATCATGTATATATACTAGGTACTTTTCGAGATACTCAATGTATTTTATTTCAGCTCTTTTTTTCAGTTCATTTTCCTGACTTAGGCGATAGGTATTATTACATCCATTAGACCAGTGATGAGACCAAGGCTCGAATAACTTACCTAGAGCTCTACAGGTTTCAGGTGACAGAACCGAAGTAACTCCAGGGATTTCCAGGGTCTTGGGGAAGCGAGAGGGCTGTGCCGAGGTTTGCGCTGGTGGAAAGTACGCACACGGCTTTATACTTAGGATGAAAACGGCAGATGCTACAGAAAGGCTATGGTTGGGGGCGGGGTGTCTGTGGCCCTAAGGTCCAGAGGGGGCCCCCACCGCGCTCTCCTGTTTACACATTTTCTAATAATGTTCTTTTCAATGTGAAAAGGCCAGCAAACCCAGCTGCAATGTTTGCCTAATTACAGTCCGAAGCCAGCTTTCCTGGTAGCTGAATGCAGCCACAGTGAGTCAGCCTGGGGAGGCCCCACCCATCCTGGCAGATTTTTCCACTTGGATTTTGAAGTCGATGGGGGAAAAAACATTTCTAAAAGGGACTTTCCCACCTTCATGGAGATCTGAGTTAACCACGGTCTGCGTGTCCCATTCTGGTTTAGGTGCGTCTGGATCACTGCTGCCTTTAGGTCCAGCAATTTCGGTGTTTCTTGCACATTTCTCTGTAATTACAGCCTTGGGAAAGGATACTACCAGTGAACTGCATTTTTGGTTTTTTTTTTTTAATGGCATCTATGCTCCCAAAACCACGGTGCCCCAAGCCTACTGGTTTTGTTTCCACTGGTGTTTTGAGACATTCGAAAAGTTATCAGGTGGGAAGGGAAGCGGGGAAACCCTTCTTTCAGAATCATAAGCACAGACGTTTCTTCTTTTCGGAGTCATTCCGCAGAACTTCAGCAGCGTCTTCATTCCTAAGCCACGTTGCCAGATACGTATCAATCATTTTTTTTTTTTTTTTT
>NW_006442103.1:17242825-17253802 GCF_000325575.1 Pteropus alecto
GGGATCCGCTGACTGTATTCACCATAAGTTGAATGGTCGGTTCCAAGGAGGATGTTGGTGTATTAATTCATTGGTTAGGATAGGAAGCTAGGAAGTCAAGAAAAGTATATTTGTTTTTAACAGCGAGTTTAAAAGAAGACCATTTTTCCACCTAAACAGGCAAAGTAAGAGAAAGAAGCAGAGACCTTTTGAAATATTTGGTAGGGCTTATTAACATCATAAGAATATCTAGTAATAACAAATACTACTCGAGTATTTATCATGTATATATACTAGGTACTTTTCGAGATACTCAATGTATTTTATTTCAGCTCTTTTTTTCAGTTCATTTTCCTGACTTAGGCGATAGGTATTATTACATCCATTAGACCAGTGATGAGACCAAGGCTCGAATAACTTACCTAGAGCTCTACAGGTTTCAGGTGACAGAACCGAAGTAACTCCAGGGATTTCCAGGGTCTTGGGGAAGCGAGAGGGCTGTGCCGAGGTTTGCGCTGGTGGAAAGTACGCACACGGCTTTATACTTAGGATGAAAACGGCAGATGCTACAGAAAGGCTATGGTTGGGGGCGGGGTGTCTGTGGCCCTAAGGTCCAGAGGGGGCCCCCACCGCGCTCTCCTGTTTACACATTTTCTAATAATGTTCTTTTCAATGTGAAAAGGCCAGCAAACCCAGCTGCAATGTTTGCCTAATTACAGTCCGAAGCCAGCTTTCCTGGTAGCTGAATGCAGCCACAGTGAGTCAGCCTGGGGAGGCCCCACCCATCCTGGCAGATTTTTCCACTTGGATTTTGAAGTCGATGGGGGAAAAAACATTTCTAAAAGGGACTTTCCCACCTTCATGGAGATCTGAGTTAACCACGGTCTGCGTGTCCCATTCTGGTTTAGGTGCGTCTGGATCACTGCTGCCTTTAGGTCCAGCAATTTCGGTGTTTCTTGCACATTTCTCTGAAATTACAGCCTTGGGAAAGGATACTACCAGTGAACTGCATTTTTGGTTTTTTTTTTTTAATGGCATCTATGCTCCCAAAACCACGGTGCCCCAAGCCTACTGGTTTTGTTTCCACTGGTGTTTTGAGACATTCGAAAAGTTATCAGGTGGGAAGGGAAGGGGGGAAACCCTTCTTTTAGAATCATAAGCACAGACGTTTCTTCTTTTCGGAGTCATTCCGCAGAACTTCAGCAGCGTCTTCATTCCTAAGCCACGTTGCCAGATACGTATCAATCATTTTTTTTTTTTTTTTGTAAGAACTATGAATACAAGGAATGATTCTGGGAGCTGTAGAGGATGCAGACATGCTTACAAGTTACCATTTTCAAAGATTAGGGACATATGAAATTTAAATTATAGAAGACTTAATTTAAATAATAGGTAAGGTAACAGTGGAAGAGATAGCACAAGATTAATTGCCAAACATATATATGTCTTTAAAATCTAAATATTAGGAAAACATTTAAAAATTTTTTATTCATATATATATATATATGTAAACTTCTCTTCTTCACTATCTGAAGAAAAACTCTATTTTTCTTCTTATGGACCTTGAGGAATTTTCATTCCAATAATAATTTTCATTCTAAAAATAAAAATCTTAAACAGCAACAAAAATGATGATACCAATTAATATTTATTGAGTGCTCATAGTGTGCTGGGCTCTGTGGATGCACTTGACCTGCATTATCTTATTCAGTTCTTATAACAGTTTTCTGAGGTTGGTACAGCCATTATCGTCATTTGTTCAGAGAGGGACACTGAACCTATAAGAAGACTTGTGATTGCCAGAAAGTGCTAGAGCCAGGATTTGAACAGAAGTGTACTGATTCCAGGACCTGAACTCTTAGCCACACTTTCGTTATGCCTCTCTATGGACAGCGGATTCCCTTACTCATTTGTTTGTTCATCCCCTCAGCCTCTCAGTGTGTGGGTGCATCCTGTGTGCCAGGCCCTATTCTAGTCGTTAAACACGCAATGATCAAGTATGAACATATGAAGAGTGGCGTGTTCAAGGGTGAATGTTTATTTCAGTATTTTTGTACTAATAAAATAGTAGAAATAATCTAATTATCATTTCATAATTTAATCATCGAAGTGAGGATTGATTATTTCAAGGATGATATAGACATACAATAGAACATCATAGAACAGTGTACTGGCTTGGAAGGATGTCCATGATAACAAACTTAAGATTAAACAATAAAACAACAACGATTTGACTGAATATTACGTAAAATAAGATCTAATTTTTAAGGGAGAAAAAAATAGAAATATCTGGAAGGATATTCACCAAAATATTAATAGTGATTATGTTTGGGTGGGTGATGAGATTAGCCATGATTTTTTGCCTTCTTTATGAGTTTCTGTATTATCTGGCTTTCTAATAATATGTTCATTTTATTTATCTAATCATTCAACGGGTATTTCTACAGTGTTTACTATATACAACGTAATGTCTAAAGCACTGCAAAGACAATAATGAATAGGCAAACAGGGTTCCTGCCTTCATAGAGTTTACAGATTAGCCAATAACGACAGAACATAAATCATGATGATTATACAATCTATAGCTGGGGGTCCTAACTCAGTCTAAAGGGTGGGAGGATTCGGGAAGTGTTTGCTGGAGGAAACCACATCTAACTGGGACCTGAAGAAGAGTAGGAATGAGAAAACTCCCAGAGGAAGCCACGTGAATCAAGACGCCGACGAGAGAGGGAGCTGTGGCGAGTTAGTGTGTCTCAGAGCGCAGGTGCTAGAAACGTGGAGAAGAGTCGAGCCTGGAGAAATAGGGAGGAGAGAAGCCAATATACAGGGCCTTGCAAGTTATACAAAGGCTTTTACATTGTATTGGAGCCTGGTGGGGGAACCGTTGGAAGCTTTGAAAGAGGGAGGTGACAGAGGCGAACCCCTGTTCTTTACCCAGATTTCCCTTTTAGAAACATCCCTTTGGCTTCTGTATGGACTCTGGATTGGGGGAGCCAGGTCGAAGGCAGAGAAAGCAGTTAGAAGGCTGTAGCAGTATTCCAGGAAAAGGCTGGTAGTGATGATACTATAGAGTAAGAGAAACGAAAGAGAAAGATTTCAGAAGCAGAAGTGACAAGACTAAGCAATTGATTGGATGCATGACCAGGGATGGAGAAGAAGCCCAAGTACCACCTACCACCAATTCGTTTCTCTACTCCCATCCCGCGTGGTCGCCCTGTCGTTGTAATGTCCAGAGTACCTTGCACTTCCCCTTTAATAACGTGATCGATTTCTTCAAAGTCTCTCTTCTGTTAGAATCAGGACTCCATGATCACAGAGACAGGGTTGGTGTCATCCACTACTAGATATGGTGATCAGCAGAACACCTGGTCATAGTAGGCATGCCTTTTTCTTTTTTGTTGTGTTTTGGACGAATGCTTGATGTCACACTTTCTTGCTTGGGCAGCTACCAGGAGATGCCATCCACTGAGAAAGGGACCAACTGGGGCAGGCACATGGAGCTCTTCTATAACCATTGAAACAACAGCAACAACGACCAAAGCCAGTAGAATGACTTTCCTTTTTAGAAGAAAATTAAGGAGATCCTTCTCGTTCTTGAGAAACACTAAATCTAATTGGTGAGGCAGTCAAGCAGATCATGTCAATCATAAGAGCAGGAAGCACTCAGGAGGGGTCCTAACCAGGGCTTTCGGGTCAGATAGGCTTCCTTTATAGGTGAGATCTAAATAGAGTCCCTAAGGGCTAGCTGGAGAGAGTTCCCTCCGAGCTGACATTCCAGACTAACACTGATCCCATGAAAAGTCCTGAAGGCAGCAGAGAGCATAGCGAGCTCAGAAAGAGGAGGCTTTTGGTCATGGCTGGAGTACTGGAGTGTCCACTGGGATTCAGTTCGGTAATATATCCCCCTACCACCCCCTACTCCTGGCCAGAACCTTATTGTTGCAACCACGCTTGTTCAAGGTATACTGTGAACTCATAGCTCTTCTGTCTAGACAAAGTCCTTATTGTGCCTTTGCCATCACCTTCTCTCCTAGAGAAGTATAGAGAAAAGCTGCTGGAAACTCTAGAAAAATAGGTGAGGCCATACATTGGTATGTTCTCCCTGAATACTAGAAGTTCAGCAGATACTCTTCCTGGGTTGAATCAATCATGAGCAAACACCACCAAGTCCTCCTGGTTTGATCGAGCCGAACTGATGGAGAGTCCAGTTTGGAGCCCAGGAGTCCCTGGGAGTTCCCAGCATCGGTGCGACTCAACTGTCATTTCTGTCGTTGAGCTCATTTAACTGTCTTTGACAGCACTATTTCTGGCTGGGCCATTTATTTTTGGTGGTTAGGGAAGTTATTTGTTTTGGTTTAGTTTTATATAGTTCATAGTGCTCTAATGTGATGATGATGATGACATCTTCTTATTCCAAGATTGGGGGTGGTGTGGCTATATCTCTGTGGTGGGGGAAGGCAGCAGAGCGTCATCTGAACCCCTGTCCTATATCCACATGATGATGCTAAGATACGGTTATTTATCCACCCGATGTAATAGCTCTGTTGTTAGCTCTCTTGTCATCCGGCCAGTCATTTCAGAAACAAGGCTGTGTAGAGCATGAGTATCAGTATGCTTCTGAGTTTTAGAGGAGAAAATGGAGTGATATTATTGATACCGTAGCATTTAAAAGACTCTAGAACTTCAGGAATTATGTAAAATTTCAGAAACTGAGTTTCAGAAGAAAGACTGGTTTATATTGTGCAACCCAAAAGGAAAAAAAGCCAGGTCTTTGTAGAATTTGCAGTCTGCAGGCATCAACAATTGATTTCTGGAACACTAGGCAGAAATCCCTGGTGGAAGGGGAAGGGTCAATGAGCAGAAAACCAAGTTCATTGACTTTGATCGACGTTTTCCTTGTTAGAATGGTCTGTAAAAGTTAGGCGCATTCTTCAGGACAGCCTAATGAGTGGTTGTTCCTGTGTCAAGGTAGAGTGGATCATGTTTACTTTCTGTTTTATTTGAGGATTGTAAAAACAGTAAACTGTGAGTTTACTTTCTGTTTTATTTGAAGATTATAAAAATAGTAAACTGTGAGTTTTCAATGCCAAGGGCTGCTTAGACGATATTCCATCTCACCTTTATGTTAGGGCTCCATAATCTAAGCAGGGTCCACATATGAAACATTTTGAAACAATCAGTTCCAAACCTTTTGCTCTTAATTGAATTTAATTTTAATGGAATCATTATTATAAAAATACTAAATAAAAGGCAAAGGACTGGGCATGCTACTTCTCCCAGCTTGGGTTTCTTTCTTCTTCTTTTTAAAATAACAGCGATATCAAAATATAATTTACATACCATAAAATTCACCCTTTTAAAATATACAGTTCCATGGTTTTAGTATATTCACTGAGTTGTGCAATAATTAGCACTATCGTCTAGTTACAAAATATTTTCATCAATCCCCAAAACACCGTCATAGCAATTAACAGTCCTTCCCAATCCCACCTCTGCCCAGCCCCTGGGAACCACCCATCCACTTCCTCTCTCTATGGATTTGCCTTTTCTGAACACTTCATGTCAGTGGAATCATACAATACGTGACTCTTTGGGCCTGGCTCCTTTCACATTAGTATGATGCTTTCAAGGTTCGTCCATGGCGTAGCATGCATCAGTACTTCATTTCTTTCTACAGACGGATAATATTCCATCATATGGATATATTGCATTTTGTATATCCATTCATCCATTGATGGAGTTGGAATGCTTCTACTCTTCAGCTCTTATAAATAATATAAATAATGCTTATTTGAACATTCATATATAAGAATTTGTGTAGACATATGTTTTCAATTGTAAAAGTAGGAGTAGAATTGCTGGGTCACATGTTTAACCTTTCGGGTACCTGCTCTGGTTTATTCATCTCGAAAATGGAGAAAAGTATGCATTATGTAGGTTTAGGTGGTCAGATCCTTCAGGGTCACAAGGAAGATTATTTATAGGGAAGGATATTTTTTGAAAAGATGCCGGGACTGGAGGTAGAAGTGGACGTATTTTATCAGTCACAAGGGAATCCCAGGTTCACAGGAGTCATCGATGTCACGATCAAGGCCATGATGAGTGTGCAGTACATCAGGGCAGTCTGTGAGAAGCTGTAGTCTGTCCTCCTCCACTTTTGACATGAGCAAGTCAGTTAACTTCTTGATGTCTTACTTTCCTGAGCAATAATGGGGATTGCAGACGATTGTTGTTATGAAGACAGTGTAATTATATCCTATTAATTTTGTAAGACAGCCCCAACTCATTCAAAACAGCCAAGAATTAAACTTTTGTATTCCTGCAACTTAGATGTTATCAGGAAAGCATACGGAAGGGCTCCCAGACACATAGATGTATTGTAAATAAAATATTTATATGTGAAACATGCCATCTTCTTCCTTTTCCCTGCCCCATCTCTTCTGTCTACCCCTGTCCTCCAACCCAGAACAAATTGGGTTCCGGGTTTGGTTCCATCGGATGCTAAAGAGCAGGAAATATCCTTCAACCATTTGTGTGCCTTTCCCATCGGGCTGTTTTGAAAATATGACAGTTAGCAAAGTTATGGGTTACATAGTCTAGTGGGGATCGTCCTTGGGTCCCCAGTCATCATTGCTGCTTTTGCCTTAGAAATATGGTGTCCTTTATGTCACTTATCTCCTCTTTCTGCACAAGGCAGACAAAGCTCCCAGCCTGAACAGGTAGAAGGCCACTACCCTATAGGAGTCTACTGCAAGAGAGCTGGCGTTCTGAGATTCTTCAAACACTGGTAGGTCTCTCATGGGTGCCACCTTTGTAGTATTGTTTCTGTGAGAAAATATGTTTCAAACACAGAATCTCAGGGTAGCTAAGGCTCTTGCAAGTCCTCGAGGGCTAAGTGCTAGCTCATGTGTGATGACTCTTAACGATATCCCTGACAAGTGATTCTTTAGTTTCAGTCGAGTCTCTTTTGTATCAAGAAATGTACGCCCTCACAATACAAGTGCTCAATAAATACTCAACGTATGAATGTATAGATGGAGTGTGGCAATAAGTTCACTACATCCAACCCTACTTGAGAATTCATCCTTGTATCTGATTGATCACCGCCTCCCTATAATTGCTAGTTTCATTCTCTTTAAAATAGCTTTTTTAAATTATGAGCTATTTCACAAAGAATAACAAAACACCATCCATGTATCTAGTCTCTAAATTTTACAAAATATTATTTTCACTCTGTGTACCTCAGATTAAAACACAAAAGTTAGCATTACAGATATAGTTGGAAGCTCCTTAGTGGCCTACCTGGGTCCCAGGCTCCTGACTCCTTTCCTATGGTTAATTACTAGTAATTGTCCCAAATTACACAATTAGAAAATAGCAGAGCTGGGATTTGAACTTAGATCTCCTTGATTCAAAAGCTTTTGCTCTTCCAAAATGCCATGCTACTCCACCTAAACATGCATAATAGTGATAACATTTATTGCCTATTTGTAAATGAATAGTACAGTGTCAGAGGTTACTTAAACCCTGTTCCTCTAACATTAACTTATTTAAGAATATTTTTATATTCACAAAATGTAATGACAGGAATGATCACAGATATCAAATTAGCAGAGTTTAAGTTGCAGAAGTTTTCTTATATTTGAAAAGAATGTGTCAATCAAGATGATTAATCATTTTTACTGGAGTGGAGCTTTTGTCTTTTGGAGGGAGAATGGTAAGAGATTAGTATGTTTTCAAGCATTTTCATTATAAGAGCTGTCTGGGGGGTCTGAATATGATTAGGCAAATGTGAAGCCGATTTTTCTTTAAAGGCTGACTTGACATCTGTCCATGTTAATGCGGCATGACATACAACAGCTGGCTTGTAATCCTCCTACTAATGTTGGCATTGATCAAGTCCTTATTCAAGTCTTAATTCCAGTCTGGGCTCATACAGTAAGAAGCAGTGGGAAGAAGAAATTAAGGAAAGAGCAGGGGGAAGCCATTAACATTTGGAAAAAGGATTTCGAGAGTAAGGATTTTCAATGTACTGTGTAAAAAAGGAAGAACAGAGAGAGAAGCATTGTCGCTCGCTCAAGAACCCAGTTTCTTTAGTCCCCAAGGGAGGCAGCGCTTGTCAAAACGCAGAAGCCGGAGGCCCTCCCAGGAGAGGCCCCCGCATAGTAGGTCTAGTGTGCAGCCCAGGTAGGTGCCTTTTTGTTTGTTAGAGCTACCGAAGATAAACAAACATAAGCAATATACAAATAAAACGTCTTCCTAGTGAGCGGTTCCTGCCCACTCCCCCATTTCCCCACTCCCCCCACCCCACCCTTTCTCCTGACCCTTTGTCCAAACCGAGAGCCAGGACCTGCCTAGACAGATGTGTTTGTTTCAGCCCAGTCAGCCCTCTGCACCTTTGCTCATGCTCCATGCCCGGGACCGCCTGGGAAAGGTCAGGAGTTGGGTTTCAGGTGTCCCGAGTACAAGCTGTCTGTATTCAAGTGGAGACTTCTACTCGGAAGTAAGAGACCTTTCTGCAATATCGGAAAGTCATGAGAACAACATAAGCAAGCTAGCCCGGATTTAACAAATCAAATCAACAACGACAACAAAAGAAATATATGTGGAACACTTATCTATTCAGAGATTTAGGGAGCGTTTCCTAAATACTAAGCGATGAGAACACAAAGGCACAAAGGACTCCTTGCCAGCTCTCGAAACGCTCGAGTCTGGTTGGGGTGATTAACAAGCTGTGACTACAAGGTTGAATGAAAGTGACTGGAGAGGTTCTTTTGGTTTTATGGGACCGGAAGGAGTATAGGAAGACATGTAAATCTTTGACTCTTTCCTTGGGCAGCTTACAGACTAGTTTGAGAGACGTAAACACAGGGTCAGTTAAATAGCTCTAAAAGGTGTAAACAACCCTTCAAGACAACAGAAAAACAATATCATGAGGCAGCACATGAACATTCGCCAAGCGCTAATATTTGCCTTAGGAGTTCCAAAGAGGAATAAGTCTTTCCAAGCTGGGGTAGGAAGGACCGCTTTGGGTGGGATTCAAACTAGGACTTGAAAAAAGAGGCAAGGTGTCTTGAGGAGATGTGATGGGATTTTCCTTTTTTTTTCTAAGAGTGATGACATGCCTGGGAAGGGTTTTAAGTGAGAGAGATGACAGGATAAGATTTGAGTTTTGAAAACATCACTTTAGTTATATAATATGGAGAACAGATGGCTGGAATGGATTCTGGCAGACATGACAGAGACGTGCAAGTCTTCGCTGTAAAGCTTGTAGTGGGAATGGAACTTTGAAGTTGAACTACCTGGTAAAGAGTTGGATGTGTAGGGCTAGATCTTGGGTAAGAAGACTCGGTTGGACTAATCATTTAAATACTCACTTTAAGGAGCAGAAATACACACACACACACACACACACACACACACACACACACACACACAGAGAGAGAAAAGGGGCCAGAGAGAGAGAAGAACAAGGGCTCATTGACCGTAAGAGGAAATAAGCATTAACGAGCAGAAAGAAATATCTAGGCTGGGGAAGAATACCCTGCATTCTTATGTGATTTTACTTCCCGTAAAATTTTTATTAAATGATCTCACTTGATAAAAGAATCCAAGTGGACATCAAAAACATTATCGAACACTGAGCTCGAATCTGGCACCCTGGTTCTCCTCGTGCAAAATGGAGGTGATAATAATTCGGTTATTCCTGGAGGAATTAGACCGGAAGGGGCCTTAAAATTCCCTTAGTTTCCAACCACTGCAGTTTGTAAACGAGGGCAGCGAGGCCTCTGGAGAAGTGCAAGTTCAAGACAGACAGCTGTTTAGTTCATAGAGCTGGGACCAGAAAAGGATCTTCTTGAGTTTAAATTTAGTCTTTTCTCGTCCCTACTCTAACCAAGCCTAAGTGACATTCATTTATTCCAAGAGCACAGTTTTAACAAAAATAGCTAATGAATTTTTAAAATCTACATTTTTTTTTTGTCAGAATATTTTATCTTAACTTGCCAACAGTCTGTGGTACGCAATGTGTTGACTACTTAGGATTCAAATCTATTCGAGAGACCGCTCAGTTCTAATCGTGCCTTCCCGGGGCCACTTTATCCGCTCAAAGTTTTCCTCTTTCAAAGCAAAGTACAAGTGCAACTCCCAGTGAGGTTTCCTCTCTTCGTCGCAGTGAGAATGAATGACTCTGCCTTCCAGGTTCTCATAGATGCAGTGTTTTTCGAAGTTTAGAATGACACGTATTAATGCGTCACGAAATCGATTCAGCGGGGCCACTCCCAGAAAGGGAAATAGAGTGGCATCAGAGGGCATCACACGCAGTGATGGTGATGTTACCGGAGAGCGGGGTCCTCTCCCGTCGCATTGTCCAGGCTATTGATGTCATGAACAGAGAATTGAGCAAGACACCGAAATACAGTAGAAAAGAAAAGTTTTATCAGAAGGGAAAGTCCACGTCCAGAAATAGAAGCGGGACTGAGCAAGAGAAGTGTGGCTCCAAAGGCCTGGTGACAAAGCTTTTGGGTTTTTATCCGTATTTGCTGTGGGTGGATACTTTTCTTAGAGGAGTGCGCTTCCTCGATTGACAACTAAGATTGACAGGACTCAGTGAGTCATCACTTTGCAGTCTACGCAAGTTTGTTCCCAGAATTCAGTCTGTTATAATGATATTAATGAACTTCCGGGTATATGCATCACATTATAATGATGGTATAATGAGGCTCCGGTGAGTTGAGCTCGAAGTTCGTTGAGCAATTCATTGCGCCGGTGCGAGTGACTGGCTTAAACTGGTACCTAATTCTCTGCCTACTTGTTTCTTTGTGAGAGTTAAAAAATGCCTTCTGGCTTGCTTAATTGTGGGAGGATTAGAGCGGACCCCTTCTAGGATAGGATGACCTCAGTGTCTTTGTAGGCAGACCCGAAACCCCCTAACTTTCCTGCCTCACTCTTTTCCAAGAGCCATGTACCCTCTTATTATTAGTATGGATATTAAGGGAC
>NW_006442103.1:17253958-17273926 GCF_000325575.1 Pteropus alecto
TTAATTTCTATTATTAAGTAAAGGGAAACAGTCTTGATTAATATATTTCTTAAAGAGTAAAAAAAGACCTTTGGCCTAAAGTCCCCTCCCCCCTCAGACTCTAAGGGCCCTGTCTGACTTAACACCATTTCTGCTAACTATGGGCTGATGACCCTTATCAATAGCCAGAGGATCTGAGTGACCAGTTTGGGCAATTATCAGGATCTGAGGAAGAGAGCCTTTTTTCTAAAGGAAAAAAAACTTAACTAGGTTTACTAAAAAGATTAACTCTGCGAGACATGTCTCATTTCATTTCCTGCTAAAAGATTAAGAATTTTACAAGTGATGCCCCGTCTCAGTGACATTACTTTGTGAAACACGTACTTCATTCACATGTGTGCCCTGGATTACAGTGTAAAATGTAAAAAGCGTGACTAACACAAGCTTGGAGGATTAGAGTATGAAACACACACCTATAGTTGCGTAGCTAGGTAGCTCTTTGAAAGTTGGGGCTGCCTTCATCGTTGTACCCCTCATGTTTAGCATACTCCCTGGTGGGGGACTCAAGAGATGTTGATTGGAATGATTAGGAAGAGTAAAGAAAGAATTAGAAGATTGAAGAGCGGGTAGGTCGGGGAGGAAGGGAGTAAGTACTTGAATTAAGTATCAACTTTTTAGTTTTCTTTACTTTGGACATGAATACTGATTTTTTTTTTTCCAACCCAGTGTCATTGCAACCAAGAACCTATGTTTGGTGTCCGTGCGTCTCGCAGTCACCTTCAATGTCCCGTGTGATGTGGTATAAATAACACTTCCTGCTAATGTTGCAGCTGTCATTCGAGGATCTTAAATCGCTTTGCGAGCAGGATCTGGTGATGAGTGCCTGGCTCCGCTTGGCAGGTGCCCGAGTTAAGAACCAGTGGCTGGCCGAAATCTCTGGGCTCCAGGCTGCCGCCTGCGCCCCCTCCCACTCTCTCTCTCCCTCACCCCTGGTGAGGAGGACCCTGGACCCTGCCTTTCTGTGAGCTTGTGCAAAGACTCCACTGAACTAGAAGACTAGCTCTTCCTGTGGGTGGCTCTGCTGTTTAGGGAGGAGGCTCATGGTAATAAAGGCTATTTATCTAAGCACCTCAGGGATGGTTAAGTCTGGTGAGGAAAACTGGGAAGGAACTGATGAGGGGTGAGCCTCTGGGCCAACAGAGGACATCAGGGACCTCTCTTTAAGATTCGCACCTGACAGAACGGGGACATCACCATTCCGCGGGCCATTCGTGTACAGGTGATCTCTATAGAGACCTTATTTCTTGCTTCTGGCCACACTCCTTTGGGTTTTAATGTGCAAATCAGCCACCAGGAGCTTAAATACCGCCTCCCCCCCCCCTTCGTTTCCTTCTCTTTTTGTAACCCCAGAATCACCTTGAATTACTCCCATTCCCCATTTCCTGGAGGCTCCGGGGGGAGGGGGTGGGAGTCACTCCCCGCTCTTTTTCGAGAAGCTGTTAACTGTCTACAGCTGGGCCTGGGCGGCTCTGGGAGGGTGACAGCTCGGAGCCCCGGCTGGGAGTCGGGTTACACCACTTGTGTCTGAGTTCAGGCCGCATGTCCCTCCGTCAGGAATTCCGCAAATACCTCCCAGAGGTAAAAAAGGAAAGTGCGCTGCGCTGCAGCAGCCAGAGCAGCCAGCCTGGTCCCGAGTCCTGGAGGGCGCGCCAGCCACCCGGGCCATGTGGCCGTAGCCTCCGCAGCGTCCCGGCCGCGCGCTTCATGCCGCGGGGCAGCCGCGCCGCGGTGCTGGGGTGAAGGGGTGACCGGGCACGCTCCTCCCCATGGGTGCCCACCATGTCTAATGGATATCGCACTCTGTCCCAGCACCTCAATGACCTGAAGAAGGAGAACTTCAGCCTCAAGCTGCGCATCTACTTCCTGGAGGAGCGTATGCAGCAGAAGTATGAGGCCAGCCGGGAGGACATCTACAAGCGGGTGAGTGCAGGGGGCGGGCTGGGGGGCGCTGTCGCGGCTCGGGCTGTGCGGATGAGCGAGGTGCGTTCCAGGCCCGGTCTGCTCACCTTAACCGCGAGCGTCCTTGGACAAGCGCGTTTCACCCTTCCGTGCCGGTTTTCCACTTCCTTCTCTGTTAAGAGAGGGAGCTGGGTGAAATCAGAGCCTGTAATTCCCAGGTGGCACTGTGCAGAGCAATCGCCTTGGGGGCTGGGGTAGGACGTAGGGTCCCCCGCCTTGCCGCCCCATGCGGATTGAGTAGCTGGAGGGGGAGCTTGGAAATTTGCATCTTCAAACGAGCCCCAGAGGTGAATCTGAAGCAAGTTGTTTCCTGGTCACACATCCCACCAGAGAGGGACCCCTTCTAGCTCCAGCTCAGTGGGGACGGAGAATGATACTTTGGAGAGGGGACAGCGGCTGAGGACTTTCCCTGAGAAATTCATGTTCGTTTTCGAAGGTGATTATCCAGATAAGCTTTTCAGACGGAATCTTAGGCATTTTCGGTGGGAGGAAAAGGGTACGCTGATTGAGTAGCAGCTGGCCCAGAGGGTTACGGCAAGGGACGGCGGTCTTGACTGAGGGCCGAGTGATTGGCGGGCGTGGGGAAGAGAGATGGAGGGGGCTGGCTGAGCCGGGGGTGAGGTGAGACAGCACCTTGGTTAGAGGACTTCAGGCCGTGTGGTTGACAAGGACTAAGCATCCTAACGGGTCACCACAGTATTGGTTTCTCAGCCCCCTTAGTGTCTGGACAAGCACCGAAGTGACCCAAGTGACCTGGAACTGGTCGCCTCTGATTTTATCAGAGATTTTAAGTCTCCAGCTGTTTACACGGAAGACTATACAAATATTATCACTGTTTATGCCGTGTCCCGTCGAGAAGGCTGGGAAGCGTTACAGGTTGCCAAATAATATCTCGGATCGGACGAGTAACTGGTGTCTACGAAACCCCAACGATTATTTGATAAATTCAAATAATATAGACAGCTAAATTTGGAGGATATAGCCCTATTTTCCATCTTTCCTGGATTTCCAAGAGTTTGGGGACTCACCTTTCATCGCTTCTGTGGCTAAATAGTGATGTGTCTGTCTCGTTGGAGCTTCTAAGGGTTCAGGAGGGTATTGCCAAGTGAGGGCTGATAACTGGGAGAGAGCAGAGGGGGAGCAGGGATGAGTGGCTGCATTGCCTCAGGGTGGAAGTAGTGAATGGATTTGTTCACTGTGCAGAGTGAGTACCTTTTCCTATTAACTGTCCCCAAAGCGAGGCAGAAGGATGGGGCAATTACTTAGGTAATTTGAGGAAAGAGGTTTTTTTTTTCATCTGGAATCAACTGACTCCTTGAACCATGGGTTTCGCTCTCTGCTCTGCACTGGCTTACGGGGACAGCCTCCAGGGAACACTTTAGGTGGCATGTGAGAAGGCACCATTGCTGTCCTGGAGAAGTGTGGTTAAAAAGATTACAGAAGCTGCTGGGAGTGAGGGGTAGTCACAGGACGCTGTCACAGTGCAGAGGTGACAGCCGTTTTGTTAGGCCACTATTGCTATTAGTCCCGCATAGGAAGTAGACACGACCCCGCGTCTTCCTAGTGTTCAGTGCAGGGTAGTCAGGCAGCTATATGATTTGAGGATCTCGCACCACTGTGTCCCCTCCTTTCCCTTCTCACCAAATGTTTGCTCAGTCCCCCTGTCATGTCACTCATCCCGTTTGGCGATGATCTGGGAGACACTAAAGGCTGAAGTTAAAATGCTCTTACTTTGGGAAGGAGAACACGTAAACCATTATCAATCATTAACAGCAGAGTTGAAATTAGTTTATCACACCACGTAGTGATGACGAGAGAGCGATAGAAACCAGGCAATTTTGTTTTGTTGGAAGGACAAGGGATTAGAACATCACCTCATCAGGAGCCCTGGACAACCAGGGGACCTAGGCAAGTAGTTTAACCTCTCTGAGCTCGTTCCAGCCCGTAGAGCCTGCATTAAGTTTAACACATAGCACCATAGGCACTGAAAATCATTTGTTGAGAATATGAATAAATAGCAGCTGTAAAGATTAAATCAGAAGACATATCAAAGGACTTTGTTAAGCTTCACAGCTTCATGCATATATGAGGGGGTAATAGTTATATGCCTACTAGTAGTAATAGTTATTATATTTTAAAAGGAGGAAGAGGTTTGCCTCTTAATCTTATCCTCAGATATTTCCATGACTATGTTGTCAGGAACCGGGAGAACCCCCCCAACCCTGCCCCACTTCTGTGGTTCTTATGGCTAGACTAATAATAAAAGAATAAAATTGACACAAGGCTGGATTGACAGGAGAAAAACCAATGGAATACGTGTGTCCGGAAGAATCACAATATAATGTTCAGATCATAAAATGTGGCTCAAGGAAATGATCGAACCAGGCACCTTTTCATACTTTTCCGACAAAAACAGACAAACAAACAAAACAGTACATTTGTGAGAAATTGATAGGACAAAGAAAGTTAGCGCTCATTAAAAAGGAATCTAAGCAAGGTTGGGGTTTTCATTAATGAGGAATTAACAAATTAGTACATTAAAAAGAAGCAACAAGATTTGTTTAGACAAAATTTTCGGCTTTGGGTTGCTTAACTCCAGTGATAAGGCGTGACTTCCAGGTGTGGGGAGGGCGCCTTTCACAGGGGAGACCTTTTTTCCTGCTGTTCAGTGAGATAAAGGAGGGTCAAGGTGCCCTTCTGGCAGCAGCTGCTTGTGCAGTAACTTTAATTCAAAGTAATCGATGCGCCATTGTGGGATACTTGGGGCCTCTCGGGTTCATCCCTGTAAGTCACATCATGATTCCCCAAGATTAGAACAATTAAATAACAGCCATGTTAGCGAGATGTCAAAGGTGACATCCGATACCTCACTTGGTGAGTCAGGTGAGTCCGGCGGGAACTGAGAGCCTTATTCTGTGACCAAACTTAGCTCGGTTTTTTCTCAGCGTTGGAAGGAGACTTCTTTACATATAGAGAAAACATTAAATCACACCCAACCGAGTTAGAGTCTGCAATAATTTGGGTGCTGTGTGCATGATTCTCTTAAACGAAACCAACATTTGGGAAACGTACTGTAGTCGGTTGTGAATAGTAATTATTTTATCATTTTACGTATTTTTGCTACTGCAGATTTTTGTTGAGATGTTTGTACTTAGGAGTGAAAACTTACTGTCTCAAGGAGAGACAATCAAGCATTTTTACCAGGATGACCGCAGGGGAGGGAAATACAGAAAACTGTAAGAGACAAGGACTGGAGGGAGGTTCCAGGTGGCAAGTCCTTTACGTCGTGGACTGAGAGACTCAAATAGGTATAATCCTTCGTTGTAACAGAAGCTACAAGGATTTTAATTAATTGTAAGAGAAGTTACAAGAGTTAGAGAATTATATAAAAACCTAGAACTATCAACTTCAACACAAGTAAATAAAAAAAAAGAGTTAAAGGTTTCTCTTTTCCAAGCTATTGAGAGAATTCAGAAATAATCTTGAGACTCATGCTAGCCATGAACTAATAAAACAGTATTAAATTATACATAAAAATTGGCTCTGTGAGACTGGCTATTCTTCCGTTGAGTGTTTAAGCTATCCATTAAGCTCCAATTTCTGTAAACCATTAAAAACAAACAAACAAACAACAAACAAACTCAGAAAAACAGATAGGGTGTATTCCTGACTAGGTACCACTGCCCCCTCTTGGTAGCAAATATTAATTGTAGGTTCAGTTTTTTGGGGAGACAATTTTGAACACATAAAGAAAGCAAGGCAAGGGAAGACCATTGCAGCGGAGATAGCTCCTGATTCTGGAGCAGAGTGAGAAGGTGCCATGCGTGGTCCACAGCTGAGTATGTCCCACTCCCAGAGAGAGTGGCTCGTTTGCATTTCTGGACTGCAGCTGCTCTGGTAAATAATTTCTGGGTGGCAACTTGGCTGATTTCATTGCCGTTGATTATCTGCTCCTGCCTCTTCTCATTATAGCTGAGTGCACCGCCACTAGAAATATGTTCGTTCCTGGAATTTATGCAATCCACCGCCGTGTAGTAAACACCCAGTCCCCAAACAGCGCACAAAACCGTGTTTTGCCTCATGATGACTACTTACTTGTGAACTCGTGTGAGTTTATTATTAACCAAGGTGCTTTAAAAAAAGATTTAAGTTTCCATTCTGAGAATGGAATTTAAAATCTGACGGGGCCAGATCCAATAATGAAAGCGTCAGGAGAAATTGAATGTCATCATCCTGGACCAGCTAGAGTCACTGTTTAAATATGACATAATTGATGCTAGAAAGCTAACGTGGATTTGGCCTCTAGCTAGGAGTTGAAAGAGTTGTGTTCTATTGTTTTTTTGAACTTTAAACTGCCTTACTTCTCTGAGCTGTGGGTTCTCATCTTTGAGATTGAATGATATTTTTGCTGAGCAAACTTTGAAGTTTATACATAGCATGTTTATGCAGCTAGGTTTTTGAAGTCATGATAAACAGCCTCCTGACTGTACTTGCCTACCAAGTTTTTATCATTCCTACTATTCTGCTGTCACTAGGCATACTGTCTAAGAGTTATGAGCCAGACAGACCTGAGATAGAGTCTTGGTTTGATCACTTGCTACCTGTGTTAACTTGGACAAATACTATAATTTCTCTGAGCTGAATTTCTCTGGATGTTGTAATGGCACCTATCTTATAGGGTCTGGGAGAGGATTAAATGAGCCAATTAGTTGAAATCAATATAACAACTATCATATAGTAAGTCCTTAAGAAATATTTGCCCTTATTGTGACAAATCGAGAGATGACAAAATTATCCAGGTAAGTCCAATTACTGGGCGTATTTGATCTGGACTTTTTTTTTTCCCCCTCTAAATCAGTTTCTTTTTCCTCATTCATGGATTTGGGGCCATTTTTCCAATATGTCTCAGTCTTCATTTTAATTTGCCTATGTGTAAATAACACAATATAATCCAAGTTTCCCTATTGCAGCAAACTTACTGTCACTTTCAACTATAAAATTGCTCCTTCAAAGAGAATAAGAAAGGCTACGTTTGTTAAATTCTTTTTTTTTTAAGTAAAATGTTTTAGTAATGGTGCAAAGTCCTTTGCTTCCATGAACATTATTATCATGACTGTGATTGGTTATAATTCAAAATTTTTTATTATCTTGGTTTAATACTTTGTGATGTCCTTGGACTGGTTCTAAATTCAGCTTATTTAATTAGTTTATTTTTTGAGACATATCTCTTTTATCAATTGAGATATAATTGACATACAACATTATATTAGTTCCAGGTGTACAACATCATGAATCGATTTATATGTATACATTATAAAATGATTACCACATCTACCACCCCAAGTAGTCACAAAACGTTTTTTTTTTTTTCTCGTGATGAGTATTTTCAAGATCTACTCTTTGTTAAATTTCTTTTTGGCCCACTGACTGATATTTTTTAGTTCTAGCCTGATTTCTTTAGGCTTTAGGTAATATGATGACTAACCACATACATGCAGCCGTACTGTGCTCAGCACCCAAAAGTTCAGTGAAGTCCCAATGAACCCCATCAGGCTATCTGATTTCAGCACTCGACTTGAACCAATGGAAGACGATGACTGAAAGTTGAGTAGCTTTGAGGGATATCAAAGGTAGGGATGCATGTTTTGGACTCAGTCGAAAAACTTTGTCCATAACTTCCTTGAGCCTTAGTTTCCTAAAATGGAGACAGGAACTCCTCCTGCCCTGCCCTTCTTCCATATATAAACACATTTAACGTGTTAGATCTGAAATAAATGTAAAGGATCCTTAGTATCCTGCATACCTGGAGTCACATGCAGAGAGTATGCACCTCTCAGATTACCGTCTAAAGTGCTGCTCGTGGTTGCTGTCGCAGAGTGAATGGTTCTCTTCTTATATTGAACAGAGCTGACTCTGTTTTCTTTTCACAGTCGGATACCTCGCTTAGGTAGCTGCTACGATTTTTTTCCCCTTATGTTTTACTTACATGGACTTTATAATGTGTATAATAGAAAAGGGAGAAATATAGGTAAAAAGAGAGAGCGAGAGAAGAACTACTTTGGCCGAGCTATTTTAAAACAGCTCTCTCGAAGCTTGGTGTGTCCTTGTCTGTACACAGCGTGTCTGCTCACTCCTTATTCTCGCCTCTCCGGGGTCCGCGAAGGCATGCTTGTCCGTTTGCTCTTCTTCCGGGGAGTGCAAGTAGACAGAAAGTAGGGAGACTCCATTCATGAAATCGTTGTAACCAATATTTGTGTTCTTGGTTAAAAAGAAAAAATTTCAACTTCACACCTACTCGGATGGCTATTATAAAACAAAACAAAACAAACAAACAACACAAGAGCCTGTGTTGGCCAGGATGTGGAGAAACTGGAAACCTTCTGTGTGTAGCTAGTTGGGAATGGAAAACGGTGTAGCCGCCGTGAAAATGGCGTGGCGATTCCTCAAAAAGTTAAACGTAGAATTACTCTATGATCCAGCAAGTCCACCTCTGAGTATGTACCCAGAAGAACTGAAAGCAGAGACTCCAACGGATGTTTACACACCCACGTTCAGAGCAGCGTCGTTCACAACAGCCAAAGGGTAGAAGCACCTGAGTGTCCATTGATAGAGGAATAGGTAAACAAAACGCGGGATGCCCATGGAACGGAATGTCATTCAGCCTTAAAAAGGAGGAAAATTCTGACATTATAACATGGAGGAACTTTGAGGACATTGTGCTAAGTAGAATAAACCAGTCACAAAAGGATAAATATTATATAGTAATGGTTCCAACAAGAGCCTGGAGGCAAGATGTGGAGAACTGAAGTGTTTTTATGTCGATGAATTTAAGTAGTAGGCACAAAGAATGAGGCTTTGTGCCATTTTAAAGACTTGTGGGCTTTATCCTGAGGATGATGAGCTGCTGATGAACTTCAAACAGCAGGGAACGCCTAGATCCTTCTGGGGGGTGGGGAAGAGGGCCTCAAGGAAGACAAGGCTGGAAGGCAGGGGGACAGACGGGCCAAACCAACTATGGAGACAGTAAAAAGATCAGTCGTGGCTGGGTGGGCAGGGAGGGAGAGATGAAGAGGCAGAGCATAAAAAATGTTTAGGACAGCGGAACTACTCCGTGCGATATTGTAACGGTGGGTGCATGGCATTACACACCTGTTCAAACCTGTAGAACGTACAACGCCGAGGGCGAAGCCTGATGTCAACTACGGACTTCGGGTGACAGTGATGTGTCAGGGCAGGTGTGGCGATCGCCACCCTGTGCCACCCGGGCGGGGAATGTTACTACAGAGGAGGCTGAACCTATAACTGCCTTATTACTTTTTAAAAAGCTAAAAAGTAAAATTTTTTCAATTTTAAAAAGAGGTGATGAGGGCCTAAGCGAGGCCCATGGCGGCAGGGACAGAAAGGAGGGAACTGATCTGTGAAGTATTGAGAAGGTAAATTGTCTGTAGGATTTGGCGATGGATGGGGTGGGAAGGTCGAAGGCAAGAGGTGAAGCCAAGGGCACAGCTCCTGGCTAAGACACGTCCCGTTTTCTGGCCCCCTGGTTCTTTATGTATAAAATGAGTGGGCTGCACCCGGGTCGACACCAGCACCCCTCCCAGCTCCGAAGTCCGGTGACTCTGAACCGTCTCTCTGGATACTGTCCCCCTAACTTGGGCGGTCACTTCTCTTCTCCCAGTCTCTCAGCTCCTCCGATGCCATCTCAGCAAAGGAGGTGCCAGCGGAGCCGAGATGGCGTTGAAGCTGCCAGCCAATGTCGGGAAAATCTAGCGCTGTTACCAGGTAGCTGGAGTTATAATTAGCCTGGTTGCTAGGAGCAAACCGAGCTTCTCCAAGCGCGGACAGCCACAGAGACAGCTTTTCCCTACTTGACGAACTGACGCGTTTGCAGAAACAACGTGGATATAGGTGGAATGTTTTTAACGTGTTTTTGGAGAACTCGGGTTTTGCCTAGGGTATAGCATATGCTAAAAGCAGAATCTAGGCCTAACCAACATCTTATGTGTGGTAGGAGGAGCGGGCAAAGTTCTGCTTTGATATATGTATTTGGATACTTTCACCCGAAGGGAGATAAGTAAGCGCGTAGCATCGCAGTTTGGAGGTAGAGAGGATCTGGGAGACAATCCGTATATAACCCCTTCGCTTTTTAAGAAAGCCTTTTATTTTAAAATAATTTGGGACATATAGATAAGTTACACAAATAATAGAGAGTTCCTATATACCATTCACTCAGCTTTCCCTAATGAATAAACCCTTTATTTTAAAGATAAGGAAACTAGGGCCCTGAATAATAAAGTAATTTACCTAAGGTCACACAGCAAATTAATGGCCAAGTGGGGACTCGGATCACGGAGGCTCTGCTACCTGTCCGGGCACTGGCAATGACTTCCTGGATCTTCAACAAAATTTCAAGGGATTTTGTATGCATATCAGAAGTTTAGAGTTTCTTCCCCTTTGCACTACTGGTCTAAAATCGAATATACACAGCAGAAACTAGAGTAATTCACAGAAGAAGGAATCTGTACCCAGTGCCAAAAGACAATATTTAGTTCCTCAGCCTATATACTCCTTCCCCAGGAGTTTTATTTATGTTTCCAAAAGCCACTAGGAACATTTTTTTTTTCTTCTTTCTCTGCTTCCTGCTCTGGCCTTTGCCATCTGATCTAAGCAAGTTCAACTTCACAAACCTCCCAGCTGGATGAGGTTCTGTTAAACACAAAGTAGGCACAGAGTGGGGGCTGTGCACCCTGGAAAGCAGCCCAGCCAGCACCGTAAGGGAGCAGCTAATCCGCCCCCACGCCGGAGGCCGGCGCAGGGCTCCCTCACGGTACGTGCCGTTCCCTGCAGAGCTGAGTGGTAGTCGGTGGCTGGTTGCCAAGGAACTTCAGAACGGACCTGAGGCCACACTGGGCAGGCAGTTACCGTCCTGTCATTGGGAAACCTGGCTTGAGGGGGTTGGGAGTAAATGACAGGCACTAGCTGCCTTGCGATGCCAACTTTTCATCTCCCAACTTCACATAAGACAACCCCGCTGCCGTGAAGGGCAGGAAGCCGCCCCTTTATGCCCACAGGGCTTCAGAAGCCCACGTTGGGGCTGGAGGAGGAGGCCTCCACCCCAAATGCCCCCCTGGGTAAGTGGAGGGATGCCACCAGCATGAAGGCCGTGACCCGGAGCTGCAGAAGGAGAGCTGGCAGTGCTGAGGGCCAGAAGGAAGGATGTCCTCACAGATCGCTTTGTCTTGAGAGGTTTCAGAGCGTCTCTCTGAGGCCACGTAGGGGGCCGCCCCCTCTCGCGGGCAGCCTGTCAGACCTTCCTGTTCAGATTCTCGTCACGCTGAGTCTAGGCTCAATACTGACATTAACCTCGTCCACTCCACCTGGCACAACTCAGCTGATGACAAGGCGTGCTGTCATCACTCTGCTCCAAAGTCAGGAACTCCTGGGTCCTAGGGTCTTTCTTGATTCCTTGGAAATCAAATGGAGGTAGGGGACCTCCGGGGCCCGGAGGAGCAAGCAGATCCCTCAGACGTGGCGAGCAGTCTCTATTCTTTTCAACCCCTTCCCACTCCCCTCACACTATGGAGAAGTCCAGTTTGCTGCCAAACCATTTGGAGCCTCCGAGGACTCACACAGAGTCAGGACGGTAGCACCTGGTCCCTTCCAGCCGCCGCAAAGCCAGGAGAGAGAGCAGAGGGTTCTTTCAGCTCTGGAAAGCTCGGTTATGTGGGGGCCACGTAAGGGGGCTTGCCCGAATTGCCACAGGCAGAGAGGGTGGTGGTGTCAGTCAGAACTGGACCGCCACTTCAGGCTTTCTCGACCCTCATTCTGTTACCGTTGGGGCCGATTTGAACTTCGGTGTCATGGCAGGGGCTGGGGATAATGGCACAGAAGTGTAGTTAGCATTTTTCCTCGGTTCTTCCTCATTCACGCAGTGAAGAATCACAGGTCAGCGAGATTTAGAAAAGATGTATTAAAGGTATATTTTAGAAAGACAAAGCACCTCCCAAGGAGGCACATGGTGTTAGCGACGAGAGCTGTAACAGCCCTGTAACAACCACCACCACAATAACCAACACAAAAGGACCCAGACGGGGGAATGTCTGTCTTACATCTGGGCCATGACGGGTGCTTCCAAAGGCGTTCCTAGGTGATTGGCAAGTGAGGTCCTTTTGATTGACACCTGGCTGCTATATAATTCTGCCTAGCGCGCATGTGTGTACCCAGAATTCTACTGCCATTGGGGTGTTCTTTAGGCGGGGGTCTCTGGGCTGGGCCCCTATTCCTTCGTTCCCCTGTCGCTCACGTCTGACGGGCTCCCTAACAGTTTGGCCCTCGACTGCTGGCTTCCTGATTTCTCTCTCCTGTCTGTCCTCTCCTGTTTCTGCTGCTGTGTCCCTTGTGCCTCGGGGTCTTGATGTAAGAGGGAGGACCCTAACTGGTGAGGGGGAACACCGCCGCGGACTCTATCCTTCCTAGGCTATTCTCTCCCGAAGTTTCTAGACCCAGGTCTCTCTCCTGCCTCTGGGCTCAGTACTCTCCCCACGCTTAGGCATTTTCTGTCCTTCGTCCCATACCCTTTGTCCTTTCCCCAGGCTCCCACACGCACGCACGTGGGAAATAGATGCCAAATGCTTTGCGTTTCATACATACTGAACTCAGCCGCACAGTGGTCCTGTGAAGCTGGTGTCTTGTCCTCGTTTATCTTGGGGCCAGATTTGCCGTTCACAGCCCCAGGAAGTGTACCAGGTATCACAGCGGCTACGTGGCCTGATTCTTCAGTTAATAGCAAGGCCTTGGCCCACGTTCTTTAGAATTCGAAGTTAGTCCCTCTTTCAAATGCAAATGATGTTTTGTTTTTTTTTATTTAGTGAATAACTCCGTATTAAGTTCTGAGTAAAGAGAAAAGAAAGAACTCTGGTAAAACCCGTATCTACGTTCATAGCAGCTTTCACGAGATCGTGGCAGGAAGAGGTGGCATCGCTTCGCTGTCGCGTCTGCCGCAAAAGGAGGCGTCGACCTCATTTTTACTTGTGAAACTGGTACAGAGGGCCTCGTGGAATAGAAAGCAAGCTGTCCTTACCGTCGGACGCCGTCCTGTCAGACCTGGGCTGAGTCTGGTATAGAACTCCAGAAATACAGAGGAAATTGGAAAATATCCAAAACAAAATAAAAATTAGAAAATGAGGCTTGTGAGAAAAGGGTGATGAAGTTGAGATTCTTAATTTGAAGGAGAACAAACTCAGGGGTGACCTAACAGTAAATTTTAGGTGCTTGAAGTCTCAGTATGTGTCAGATCGTCATTAGCTATGTCCTGTCTCTGCTGAGAATGAGAATCGTTTGATCCCGGTTTAAACACAAGCATTAGGCCTCATTCATTTGGAAATATCTTTTGAGCACCTACCATGTTCCAGATGCTATGGGAAGTGGCTGGAATATATACTGATGAACAAAGCAGATAAGCGTTCCTATCCTCACGGAATTTACATTCTAGCATGAGAAGACAGACAGTGAGTGATAAACATTATAAATAAATAAATAAATAAATAAATAAATAAAATGAAATAAAATGAAATAAAATGAAATAAAATGAAATAATAAAATGAAATAAAATGAAATAAAATGAAATAAAATGAAATAAAATGAAATAAAATGAAATAAAATAAAAATGGGTAAGTAAATAAATATGTAGACTATTAGAAAGTGATATGTCTCCTTGGGAATAAAAAGAAAAACATGGAACAGGGTAAGAGGGTCAAAAACAGAGCAGAGGGCAGGTTGCAGTATTAAGTAATGGTCAGTGGAGGCCACATTTTGAAAGTGATTTTAAAAACACACATACGTGTTTATTATGTCGTAGTTTATGTGAGCCAGCAGCCCAGGCACCGCTGAGGGTTTTACTAGGCTATGACGAGGCATTGGCCAGGCTGAGTTCTCATCCCGTAGACTTGACTGCGGAGTAACCTGCTTCTGAGCGCCCTCGAATTGTTGGCAGAACGTGTCTGGTTTCTTTCACTTAGCATTTGATTTGAGGTTCATCTATGTTGTTTGTGTCAGTAGTCCATTCCTTTTTATTGCTGAATAGTATTCCATTATATTAATATAATGCAATTTGTTTATTCAGTCTCCCGTTGATGAATATACATGGATTGTGTTCAGTGATTGGCTATTATGAATAAAACTGCTATGAATATTCATGTATAAGTCTTCATTTTACTTCTCTTGGGTAAATACCCAATAGTGGAATTGTTAGGTCAGATAATCATGTATTTCAACTTATAGGATAGTGCCAAACTGTTTTCCAAAGTGGCTATGCCGTAGAAAATGATTTTTAAGTCATGCCTTGAAGGAAATGAGGCAGTTAGCCTAACAGATAACTGGGAGAAGAACATTTCAGGCAGAGAAAAGGCAGGAACCACCATGGAGGCTGAGGCAGCATGAAAGAGGGCGAGGCTGCTGGGAGCGAGGCCTCGGAGGTGACGGGGCTGGTGCAGATCAGACGGGTGCTTTTAGATCATTTTCAAGACTCTGGCTTTTCCTCCGATTGACAAGGGAAGCCACTTGAGCGAGGAGAGATGTAACAATGACAGCCCTATCTGACTATTGAAAAGATCTCTGTGGTTATGGTATTGAGAATAGGCTGTAGGAGGACAGGGTAGAAGCCAGAGGGCTGTGAGGGAGCCACTGCAGTGACTGCACGAGAGACGACAGTGATCAGAGGAAGGTAACAGCAGTGGACTTGGGGAGAAGGCGGGGGAAGCTATTGCTAATGAATTGGATGTGAAATGTGAGAGAAAGAAAGAAATCAAGGGAGGTCCTAGGATTTGGGCCTGAGCAGTTGGAAGGGTAGAGTTGTCCTAATTGAAACAGGGACAGAAGGCTAGGTATATAGGGCAGGTCTGCGGGTAGAGGGCGGGAGTTCAGTCTTGGACATTCTGTGTTTGAGGTATTTGTTGGACATTTGTTGGACATTTGGACCAGTGGCGATCTCAAGGAAGAAGCTGAGTGTGTGTGTGTGTATATATATATATATATGATGTTTTGGATAAAAGGTTGGGCTGGAAATACAAATTTGGGAGTTGTCAGCATATAAACGGCGTTTAAAGCATTGGGACTGTATAAGACCTACTGGGAGGGAGAGAAAAGGACCAGAGGCTTAGCCCTGAGTCACTCTAACGTTGATAGTTTGGGGAAGGAGGACGAACCAGCAAAGGAACTAGAAAAGGTGCAACCGGTGACGTGAGAGGAAACCAAGAGTCTAGCGTCGTGGAAGACGAGTGGAGAAAGTGTGTACTGGGAGGGCTCAGCCTTCGGAACCTGCTGATGGCGCAAGGAGTGTGATGATGACCAGGGCTGGCCTTTGGATGTGACGCATGGAATGTCATCAGTGATATTGATCAGTGTGATGATGACCAGGTCTGGCCTTTGGATGTGACGCATGGAATGTCATCAGTGATATTGATCAGGGTAGTTCGGGTGGACCGATGGAGGAAAAGCCTGACTGCAGTAGGTTTAGCAAAAAATGAGGGGAGAAGAATTGGAGTCAATGAGTGTGACAGATGGCGTTGAGTTTTGTTGCAAAGGAGAGCAAGGGAAAGGGACAGTAACTAGTAAGGGGTTTACAGAAGAGTTTTAAAAAGATAGATGAATAATAGCATGTTTGTATACCAACAAAATTTTTCAGCAGAAAGTGAAATATTGAGGAGGAGAGAAGGGAAGGCGTTCTGGATGTTATTCTTGAGAGGTAGAGAGAATGGGACCTAACGCATAAGGGGAAGGTTTGGCTTTAGATGGGACCATGGCCGGTTGATACATGGTCACGAGTGGAAAGACAGATACATGAGCAGGAGGAGGCTGTCGGCATTTTCTTCGAGTTTCGATAGTCTCAATGGTGGAAAGCAAGCTTTATTCTCCCATTATATGTTTTCAAACATGTTCCTAGAGTGAGTCACTTTCCTTCATGTGAGCTAATACCAGCTGACACATCCTGGTCCCCACCTGGAACACCTGTATCCTTTCTCTCTGCTTGTCCAAACCCTACTCGAGTTTCAGAGTCCAACTCGGATCCCACCTGCTCAGGTGGGCCTTTCCTCGTCGCTGCTGCCTGAAGTCATCTTTCACTCTCTGAGTTCTTCCAACAGTGACACTTCAGAGACGTTATTTGGCACATGTTCTTTAACCCCTGGCTGACAATGATCTTTTCACCGTATACATTTCTTATCCCTCCTTTTAGATTATAAAGCCTTTGTGGAGTGGATTGATCTCAGAATTCCTCTGTAGCCTTCAACATAATCTCCAACATTGCTGAGCCTATAATAAAAACTCAAAAAATGTGTGTTGATTGATCGCAAACACTCAAGAAGTTGCAAGTGAGCCTCATCTGTACAGAAAAGCTGGAAGAGGGGACCACCTTTCCACCCTTTTCTATCTCTTCCACGTGAGAGGCCCAGAAGCTGTGCTTTGGAACTCTCCAGGGGAGCCTCCAACTCTTCCTGGAACTGAACATTCTCTCCAAGAGAACAGTTGGCAGAAGTAGGAAGCAAACAAATGGAGAAAGGGAACAGTTTAACAAGAGGACATTCTGGACAGTGAGGCTCAAGAGTGGGCTGTGTTTTTATTTTGAACAGCACTCATTCATTTGATAAAGATATAACCATCTAAGTGTGGGCACTGTGCTAGCCATGGGGACACAATGAGAAATTGGAGGGACGTCGCGGCCCTCCTGGCACTTACAGTCTAGGTTGTACTGTGACCTGCCCCCTGCTCAGTGTCTTGTATGTTATCACCGCTCTTTATGGTTTTGCTTCACTTATAATTAGCCGGAGTCACGTCTGCATTTTGTTCGTTGATGAATGCCATAACCCCATAAAACTCCTAAAGCTTCTCTTATACCGCAGGATAAACTGTGACACAGGTCAGAGCATGTCTTCCCATGATGTACTTAAAGCTAGTACGTCTTTTTCCTAATATACAGAGCAGTGCTGCCCAATAGAGATATAATGCAAGCCACAGAAGAAACTTAAACATTTCTAGTAGCCACATTAAAAGTAAAGAGAAATATGTGAAATTAATGTTAATAATATATTTAACATGTTATTTTGACATGAAATCGATATTAAAAAATTAAGATTTTATATTCCTTTGTCATGGTTAGCCTTCGCAACCCAGGGTGTACTTAGTCTCAAAGTCCTCAGTTTGGACTGGTCACATTCGAGAGTTAAATAGCTCCATGTGCCTGGTGGCTGTCGTCCTGGGCAGCGTAGGTGTAGAGTCTTAGGAGGTGTCTTTGGTCCCAAGCAAAGGTACAGCTTCAGAAGATTTGCTTGATCATAGGACCTGGCTCCAAGACACAACGAGGCTTCCAAGGGAGGAGCGACTTAGGTTCCAGGCTGGGGTGGAGGCCTCCATGTAGGAAAAACGATCCTGGACTTGGTAGGACACCAGTCAGTGGCTTTATCTTTTTTGGAGACGAGATCGAACAAAGGAGGTGAGCTGAATAATGTCGGATAGATGTCAGACCACATGAGATGCCACAGATAATTTAAAAATATTTAGTCGGACATAAATTTCCCGTGCGCCAGTTTATCTGTAGAAAAAATCATATCGTTTTTCTACTCTTTCACTTCCAAGTAAGTTCTCACTCCATTCCCGGTTCTATACCTGTCACCCAAAGAGAAGTCAAGGAAAACGCGGGATGGCTCCCCTGAGTGCCACTTCCTAAACAGCAGAGGGGCAGAGATCATTCAGAGCAGCCCTTCCCGCCCCTTCTGGGGGGCTGGGCTCCTGTCTCCACACCAGGTGCCCAGAGCCTGGGGCTCCAGCCTCACCCCAGCTTTCATAGGAGGCCTGCACTTTGCTAAATTAAGCCCAGCCAGACCTATTTGTGGACCCAGAGGCTCCAGCCAAGTGAGGGACCCGTCCTGCTGAGGAATGTCCTGGGGACCGGGAGAGGAGCGCTGAGATCATCGGTATTTATGTGGACGGCGTCGCACTTGCCAGCTCACGTGGGCCGGGTCAACAAAGCCCTCTGGGACGCCACCAAGACTTTAGCAGACCCTAGGGAAGGCAGAGCTCGAGACGCACCGAGAACGGTCAAAGTCAGAGAGCCACGTGAGAACCGAGGCAGTGTGGGGTGTGGGCACCTCTGAGCTCAGAGTCTAAATTAAACAATCCCCAAACACCGCATTTCCCCCATATTTTTAATAGACTTTATTCTTTAGAGTAGTTTTAGGCTCACGGCAAAATCGAGCAGTAGGTACAGATAGCCCCCCAGACCTCCTGCCCCACCACACGCACGGCCTCCCCATCAAAATCCGAAGATGCCTCATTTTACTCTGTCTTTTGTTGGGTTTCTCAGCTCAGTGTTGACCAGAAATAGCTCTCTCTCTCCTTCTTATGACTCATGCATCTTACCTAGCCTTTGGAGAAACAAATGTTTATTGAACACCTACTATATGTCAGATATTTTCTTTACCGCTTCTCATTTAAATTTTCAATATATCCCTGAAAGGTGGTTATTAGCACTTGAAGGAACTAGAACTTAGGTTAAGAATTTGCCTCTATACTACAGAAGACGAACTACATTGAACTATGTGAACTATGTGAAACTGTAAAAAATGGTGTCATACCTGTACTTTCCTATGATTCAACCTAATAAAATGTGACAGAGCTAATATTTGAAATCAAGCCGGTTCGGATCTAAAGTCTACACTCTGCCTTGTATCATACCGCTGCCCCAAGTACCAGATTCTTTATTTTTTCCCTGGAAGTCCTGCAGTTTTAGATTTATATCCCTCACCCCCTGCGAGACTAGAACTGGGGAGCTGTGAGGAAGGACACCCCAAGGTATGACACGTCTTGAGTTGGGTCTAGGAATGTTTCCTTGGAGGCTAAGGCTGGAGTAGACCTGCATTGATTTGTGTATCTGTTGCTATTTATAGCTGCCACCTCTGTGCATTTCCATACACTGTCTGATTCTGGGTCCCTTCTGTTTACCACGCTTTGCTCTGATCATCTATTTAATTGCCCCCATAGGCTGTAAATTCCCTGATGACTGTGATTATGGCTGCCAACTCTTTCTAGTATCTATTAAGGGTAACTGGCACATCCAAAGTAGGCACCTGGTAAATATTTGATGAAAAAAGAAGTGAATAAATAAACGTTACCATCTCACAAGTCAGTTACCCTGTCCTCTACCCAACGAGCTAGTTCTGTCTCTGTCTCTGTCTCTGTCTCTGTCTCTGCGGGTTCTCTCTCTGTCTCTGTCTCTGTCTCTATCTGTCTCTGTCTCTCTGTGTGTCTCTGTCTCTCTGTCTCTCTTACACACACACACACACACACACCCTGGCTGTGTCTGTTCAAACACCTGACCTCCTCAGAACTCATCCACCGCCTCAGCACTTGCTCAGATGTGGCTGTCTGTGTTTGTCTACTTGAAGGAGTGACCTGACCAGAGGAGTTTTACCACTTGGATGTGGCTCCTTGCATTTTACATTGTATAAACTGAAACTTTTCCACTTGGTTTTTTCCATCTCCTTGGGGGACACTAAAGCAGGCCCTGGCAGGAAAATGCCCGGCCTTGTAGAGTCTTCTGGTTACGGAGGCTGTGAACACTGCCCTGCTGTCTTCTCCCTGGCAGTGAAGGACGCTTGTCACATGTTGGGGCACCCTAAGTGTCTGAATCTGGGCTTACCTGCACCTCGTAGAAGACAGTTAATGCGGAATCTGTAGGAAGGTAGAAATCACACTTCTGGATAAAGTCTTTCCTCCATCCTGGGGTCTAGGGACTGTTAAAAAACAAAATTCAGCTGAGTAAATTTGAAGATCTAATTGGCTTTATTAATTGATTCATGATCCAGAAGCTCCCCACCTAGAAACCCGAAAGATGCTCGTAGGCGAAGGTTTTTATAAGAAGGAGGGTGGGGAGAGGGAGCCAGTAACAAAAGAGAAGGATTATTTTTAGACCACTGAAAT
>NW_006442103.1:17273975-17279393 GCF_000325575.1 Pteropus alecto
TTTTTATGGGGGAAGGAGAGGGCCCATGTGACAGATGACTTCATTGGTGCTGGCCAGAAAATTCCAGACTGGTTGATTAAGAGTACATTTCTGGGAGAGACTGAAATAGCAATTAGGTCAGGTATGAAATCTAGGTTTGGTGTCATGAGCTTTAGCGCAAGGGACACCATTTTGAGCCTCTGGTTTTCTCTTTAATAGGACTTAATGTTTGCATTTGAATACCTTCTGCTAGGCATCTCGCATCAACCTAGAAGATGAGCCATGAGGGTGGTATTATAATTCTTACAGGCAAGAGGGAGAGCCTCTGATTCATTTTAAATGACTGTATAAAGACGTAAAGCTTTGGTGGTGACTAGTCTGAGATCACACCGTTAGTTAATGACAGACCCAAATATCTAGACAACACTAGGTTCCATTTTAAAGCTTTAAAACTGGGTAAATGGAAAGAAACTTTATATACAAAAGAACTCCCTTGGAAGGTACTAAAGTGTGTTTCTAGAGATTGTGCAGGGACCAGCCCCTGTCCCTTGTCCCTCAGGACAGAGAGAACCCCCTATAAAAATATTCAGTACTTTACTCTGTTTTATAGAGCAATGGCTTTGCCCCAGTAGTATCAGAGAAGCCTAGAAAAGAAATTCACTCTGCATACAAAATACATTTATGAACTACACTTTTCCTAATTGGGATATGACTCTAAAAAGAAAAGACTATAAAAAAAAAATCAACAGCTAAGAGTTACTTTCACTGGGTGAATAATCAAGAATTATACCAGGATCTGCTCGCAAGTGTTTGAGACTCTTCCTTCTGCTAAACTATTTCTTTTTGAATTCCTTTAGTTTATAGAATTGATTTAGAGTGGGATTTGGCCATATTTATTTTTATCCCCAATAAAGACCCTTTTATGAAGGGTCTGTTCCTCTCTGGCTTGTTTCCTAGTCTCTTACGAAGGTACGATGCCCATTTCCTTCCTTCGCTTATCCTAATCCACCTCTGATCGCACTGAGAGCTCCTTGAGGTCGAGGACTAAAGCCAAGAAAAACACTTTGGTTTTGGCAGCGCGTAATCTCCAATACGTACTTTACTTGCTAGTTTTATCAATGAATGTATGCTGCTATGCTGTCGAGTTTTTCTTTCCTTCCTTCCTTCCTTCCTTCCTTCCTTCCTTCCTTCCTTCCTTCCTTCCTTCCTTCCTTCCTTGTGCCTGCTCTTATCCCAGCAGCAAACTATGAGGGATATAAAATATCAAGACATATTCCTTGTCCTCAAAATACTTGAAAATTAGTTGAAATAAATACACGCACAAGAATGCAAAGTTAAATACCAAAACGAAAATGTACGTTAGCTTTCGAAAAATTTTAAAAAGAAAATAAATCCTATTTCTTTGTAATACTCTAGAAAAAAAAATGTATTCACATTAAAAAGATGTAAGTTAGCAATTCAAGACTGTAGATAGAGTATTTATTCCATAAATATACAGAGAGCTGCTAAGGGCAAAGTACTTTTCTAGACCATAAAACCTAGAGAGGAAACCAGACATTAAATAACTAATTGAGGCAGAGTGAGGTCAGTGCTGTACCAAAGATAGATGTCGATGACCATGAGCCCCGCTTTACTCAGGACAGTCCCAGTTTTGCCTGTCGTCCTGACATAATTATGTTAGGGCCTCTTTTCACTCTCATTATGTTAGAGTCCCAGAATGGATGTCAAATTAGAGTCATCCTAGTTATAAACAAAGGGCAACGGGAATGCAGAGAAAGGAATTGGGAAAGCTAAGTGGAGGAGGGGATGTCTGAGCCGAACCATAGCGAAGAACAGCTTAGAAAGAGGGAAAAAGCCATCACAGGCCAAGAGCAACTCAGCCAAGAGCAACACAGGCCAAGAGCAACTCAACTTTGGTGCCATGGTGGCACCAAAGGCACTCATCCGATCGATTTCTCAATCGGTAGAAGCCCTTGGTTGACGGGAGAGGAGGGTGGTGCCAGCAAAGGCTGGAGGAGACATGGCGACTCTCTTGCCACAAACTACCATCACTCGCAACTCTGGTTACCAGGAAGAATGCTGCTGGATAATGGCGGATGTCACCGGGGGCCTCTGAGACCAGAAGGGTACAGTTGGAGTCGTGTAAGGTGGGAGGGGGAGAGGGAAGAGGAGGGAGATGAGGCACCGTGAGAGTTGAAGAGACAGACGACGATAAGAGATGAAGTGAGAAAATGGTGCTCATGGTAGTTCAGTCTGCACAGTTAAAGAAGGTGCAGATTCCTCTCTCGCAGCCTCTTGTTTGTAATTTATTTCTGCATCCCTTCCTCCCTGTGACGCAGACTCAGTTGTTATCTGAGACCCGCCCCCCCCCAAATTTAAGAGGTGCTTAGGGGCAGGCTTATTTTCTTTATTCCCTCAATATTGGGAAGTAGACTCAGCACCGCTGTTTTATATAAGTCTGGTGGCTGAAAAAACATGCTGTCGGGAGCCAAATGTGCTTGTTATCTATGACCTTACTTTAGATAATTCCAGAAGTGTGAACGGAAAATAAAAAAAAGTATGTGGACACTTACCTTCTTGTGATGCAAACGTCTCTTTTAACTTTTCATTATTAAAATTTTCAAATAAACACCAAGATAAAGAGACTAGTACCTCCCATGTACCTGTCCCATGTGCTGGGGACACATATACCCGTCACCCAATTTCCATAATTACCAACATTCTGCTGTCTCTGACCTCCCCATCTCCTCACATCATAGAACTGTATCTAGAAAGACATCAAAAGGTACCTCTAACAGATAAAGGGCTTTGTTTTTAAACATAACCATGTACTAATATTGTACCCAAGAAGCTTAAAAATAATGCTTTAATGCCATCAAATACTTGGTCCATGCTCAATTTTCCCTCTAAAAGTCCATTTTAGGATCTGGAGATCTTCACTAGTGTCTGAGTCTCGGTGTAAGCACAGGAGTGGAGTGTTTTCAGCCCTTTTGCGGGGAGGATGAGAGGTAAAAGAGGAGGCTGGAATCCTCGCTGTATTTGAAATTCTGCTTGTGACTCAGAGTTGCCTCAGGCAATTATTTCTCCTTTTTATGCCTCAGATTAGCAACCTTTTATCTCAATGGGTTAATAATATACCTCCAGAGAATATTCTCAGTTTAAAGCAGAGAAAGTCTTTTGAAGGCTTCAGATATAAAGTTTTTTTTGCGTGATCACACAGAATTATCCTATCCTCATTTTATTCACTCAATAAACAAATCGTCATTCCATTTCTGCCTATTGTCCCTCTGTTCCTGTTTGTTGATTGGTTTTCTCATTCAGTGTGTTTACTACAAACAGGTGCAAAGCACTGTGAGGGCCTCAGGTTAGTCACTGCTAATTATTTGACTCAGGCACTGTGCTGGGTTCTTTACACAGGTTATTTAGTTTATCCTTCACTACATCCCTCGAGGTAATTTTTTGAACCCCATTTTATAGATGAGGAAATTAAGTTCTAAGAGGTTAAGTAACTAACACAAAAACAGTCACCCAGTAAGTGGCAGAGAGGCGTTTTTGCCTTTCCGGTTCTGCCTGTCCAGAAACCCATTTAACATCATCCCCGAAGTGAAAGGCAAAAGCTAAGGAGCAGAGCACTGACTGGTGCCACCGTTTTCTCTGTCCTTAGGGAGTCCATAACTTTAAAGGGTAAGTAAGACATGTGCACAATATAGTGTACTTTATGATGTGTCAACGTGTGAGTACAAGAAGAATGATATTATGAAAAATCAAAGGCACAAGAAATGACTCTTCATGGGGGAGATAAAATAAGGCTTCATAAGGGACATGGCATTTAACGATGAGGGAGAACAGTGACATAGGTCTGAGAAAGCACGGGACGGTGTGGGAGCTCCATTTAGGCCGGTGGAATACGATGGGAGATAGAACTGGATAGGTAGGTTGAGGTTGAATTTTGAATAGACTCTATTATCAGGCTCACTTGTGTAAAATGTAATTGCCGTGCAGTTAAAAGCCATTAAAAGCTTTCTTGATTCAAGGGAGTAAACTCATCGGAGCTAAATGGTGGAGAGACTGAAGTCGGTGAGCCCAGTTGTGAGACTATGTACTCTGATCCCAGTGAGAAGGAAGGAGCATCTAACAGGGTGGGCAACACGGGGGCTGGAGAGGAGGGGTTGAGTCAGAAAAAGATTGTGGAATATCCAGTGCTAATCTCTGTTAGAGTTATCATTTCATTTCAACTATTATAACTTCCTAAGGCTTTTGGAAGCATTTTTATAACAATTAAGATAAGATTGACACACCATTACAACTCATCCAGTGAAAGTATACAATTCAACGTACATGTCAGCGTTTTTTAGTACATTCACAGAGTTGTGCCAATGTCATCACGGTCCATTCGAGAACATTTTCATCGCTCCAGACGAAACTCAGCTTACTAACCATCCCTCTCCAAACCCCTATCCCTCTTCGGCCCTGAGTCAACCGCCGGTCTATTTCTCTGTGGATTTACCTATTCCGGACGTTTCATATAAATGGAATCATGCGCTGCGGTTTTTTGTGACTGACTTCTTCCACTAAGCATAGTGTTTTCAGGGTTCGCCCATGTCGTAGCCATGTGTCATTTCTTTAAAGGGCCAAATAATATTCCACTCTATGGATAGGCTACATTTTGTTTATCCACGCATCAGTCAATGGCTGAAATTTTAAAAATTATTCTAGAACTTTGCTCCATCACATATTCGTGTGTGAAATAAATGTGCTACTGCAGGGCACTTGTGCATTTGGATTGTATAGCAATTTCTATCTTAATGGCCGAGTTCCTTACCTACATGCCACTTCACAGGCACCGTGCAATGTGCTTTTGGTGCATTATTTCATTTAGTCTCCTTAACAGCCTTGTAAGATAGGTACCATTATGATCCTTCCTTGACAGGTGAGGAGGTTGAGGCTTCTGGAGAGGGCAGGTGACTTGCCAAGCCCTCTTTTCACCTTTAGGGCCTATGCTCCTGACTGCTCTGCTCACTGCCACCAGATAGTCTTTCAAGAGTGCACTTCATGGAGCACATTTCCTAATTCTATAATTTACCACATTCTACTAAATCAGGCAAAAATCGGCAGCATTTCCTGCGCTGGGCTATGGCTGGAACGCTGGTGTGGAAGGCTGGATTCGGTTATTGCTTTTATCCCAGAGGAACTTGCTGGGTTTCAATTTCCTTATCTTTCAAATGAGGGACTTGGAAGAGATAGATGCTAAGGTCTTCGAATCTGTGGCTCTTTCACCAAATTAATTCAAGTATTTGCTTCATCTTCTTATGTAGGATTTAGAACAGGTAGAGCTGACATAAATTACATCCTCCATTTTTCTTACCTTTAGATTTAAATATTTTTCCTGGTGGGCTCAGGGTCTCCGACTGGCTCTGTTTAGCCCTGGAGGGAGGGGGG
>NW_006442103.1:17279586-17280987 GCF_000325575.1 Pteropus alecto
GAAGGGGGAGGGAAGAGGGACTGTTGAGCAGCTGTGTGCTAGGCAGTATTCCAGGTTTTCTAGGTGTGTCATGTACGTTATCTCATTTAAAGTCTCCTGAGGGTGGACATTATTACCTTCATTAAGAAGGAAAGCAGCCACACTACACGATGAAGCCCATATCATAGTATTAATAAAATTCTCCCTGTTTAATGTTATGCTATGGATTTCATCAGAGAAGGAACTAACGCATCTCTGTGCACTCATCTCTAAGCCTGAATAAAGTCCATCCGGGAACTAAGACATGTATAAGCTCCTCCGTAGGTTCCCCTACAAACCCGCCCTTCCTTTTCTGTTCCCTGGTTCAGTTAACACTATGCATTGCCACCCACATGCTACATATCTCAGTATCAGCTTTGCTCTTCTGTCTGGTCTAATCTAAATCTCTCACAAATCAGCCAGCCCTATGGATTCTACTTCTGAAAGATCTTTCGGGTCTTTCTCTACCTCTTTGGCCTCCGAATATCCCCATCCCTCTTCTGGTCAGTCATCTGCTGGCTTATCCATCGTCTCCACATCTGCCGTAAATTCCTTCCTTAACACAGACCTGATCGTGGCAATATTTTGCCTACAGCCTCTTGGTGGTTCTTGTCTTCCACTGATTACTACTCAGTCTTCTTAGCGTGACTTTAACAAACCTGTGTAAATTCTCCTCTGTTCTGATTTCTCAGGCCGCTTACCCTGCACTGGACACTTCATGTATAACATCTCTCCATGTCTTTATTCATACTTTACTTCACTTGTGATGTTTTTATTTCCTTTTTCTGCTTGTCAGATCTGACTTGTTGCTGATTCACCTCAATAACCTCAGTATAAGTCTACATTACTAAGACCTATATTACTAAGAATTATTCTAATATGCGTTCTGTCCTCCAATGCTTTAGCGAGTGGCGGGGCTTGGGCAGTGTCCATCACCCAGGGCAGTGATGACCAGGTTAGCAGGGTGAGTAAGGAGCTCCGGGGAAATCCTGAAGCCATACGGTTCGTTCATGGTTGACTGTGTTACCGATCCATCCAAACCCACATTTAAGTCAAGGGCCATGAAGTGAGCTGAGGTGAGATGATGACCTGTGGACCAAGGCAGGCCCCAAGTGGGAACCCAGTTCCAGGATAGAGGGCCTGTGGCAGTTAGTGATGACCAATTTCTGTGCTTTTCAGAACATCGAGCTGAAGGTTGAAGTAGAGAGCCTGAAGAGAGAACTCCAGGACAAGAAACAGCATCTGGATAAAACCGGGTGAGTCGTCGTCTGCACGAGTTGACTTCCGGTTCATTCCACAGTCTGGCTCACTAATCTGAGAGCAGTAGATTCGGACCCACATTCTTTACCCTTTACTCTGGCTTTTGGATGTTGTGTCTAATTC
>NW_006442103.1:17281017-17283408 GCF_000325575.1 Pteropus alecto
CTTTCCCTTAGGCCCTCTGTCACTAGTCTGGCAGGCCTTGCCATGGATTGGTAAATTCGCCAGACCTAAGATTATAAACCTCGCGTTTAATAATCCACTGATAACATCCAGGGCTGGCACCGAGTTGGGGGAGATGGGCGCTCTCATACACTGCCGGTGAGAGTGTGATTTGTGGCACTACCTATCAATGTTTTTTAAAAAAAGACATTTCTTTCGATTAAGTAATCCCTAGAAGGAATCTATTTCTCATAAATAAAACACGGATATGAAAGGGTAAATGCATAAGGATGATTACTGAATCATTATTTGTAATGGTAAAACATTAGAATCACTATCCTTCAACAGGTCAATGGTTGAGGGCATTTCGATATGACCCTGCTGTGGAATATTAGGCAGTCATTAAAAAGAATGAGTTAGCTCTATGTTATTATTCTGGTGGGAAGTCGCTGATGGACTAAGTAAGGGGAAAAAGTGCTAAGTGATATTTATAGTTTATCAGCCCCTTTGGGTAAAGTCTCTGTGTGTTCACATGTGTTTGCTTGATTCTACATAGAAAAAATTTGGGCTACATACCACACTCTTTAATTTATATCAGAGTGAGATTAGAGTTTGTGATGGAGAGAAGACTTGGCTTTTTTCTTTACAAACTTTTGTATTGTTAAAATATGGTTACTTTTATAATTTATCATTTTTATAATTGAAAAAATTAGTTTTAAATGACAAGTATTATCAAAGTTGTTATTAATATAATTTTCACATTATATCTTGGGATCAATATGCATTCAATCTGATCTGGCAAACTTTCTATCAGTATAGTATTTCTTTTTTTTTTTCATAGTTATAATTTTTATTTGTACATACTTTGCAGACAATCTGTGTAGTATCCGCTTTTTAAACAGAGGGTTTTTTTTGTTTATTTTTATTTTTTATTTTTATCTATTTTTATTTTTATTTTTTATTTTTATTATGGTAACATTGGTTAGCGAAATCCAGTAAGTATAGTATTTCTTGATATTTAGGATAACAGTCCAGCAAGGTGAGAATACTCAAAACCAGACTCAATTCTACACAATATGCTGGTGTTATTAAACGCTTACTAAGGCATTAAGTGAACTGATAGATTTTGAGGAAACTTATAATAACAATAGAATAATAACTTTTGAGATTTGAGTAGTGCTTTAAAAATATTTGTCACTTCAGCTTTTAATTAGGTGGCATAATTCTATTTTTAGAAATGAGCAAGCTAAGGTACAGAGTGTTAAAATCTTCTAAAATGAGTGGCAGAGCCCACATCTTCTGGCATCAAGTTCAAGGCTCTTCGGACTCTATAACAGCTGTAGCCTATTAAATCAGGAATTCCTGGCTAACTGAGTTACTCAGAAAATGTATATCTTCCATACTCAAGATATTATCATTAGCTTTTGTCTCTCGTGCTTATCAAGGAATACGAAGTCGGAGTAAGAGTCGATGATCCCTGAGGTCTGCCTATTTAGGGGTCTTGGGTTATTCTCTTGACTTGTGTCCCTTGTACCCCCAAAAGGCTGTATAATGACACAGGCGCTCAAGATAAATATAGTCTGTGGGACAGTAATGAGTAGTGTCCACTATTAACCAAGGGAAGCGCCATTTGGTCTCCGTGGATACAACCTTCTGGGTCAAATATCAAAGTACCACTGGGCTTGGATAGAGCAGCTTTGATTTATCATGAGCCTGTGAAGTTCAATATTGTTCTCTGCCCTGACAACGAGAAGATGGGCCATGCTTCTCAACAAAGGGCTTGAAGCAGGAATAAAACCAAACCGGAATTAAGACCATTCAGCACCTGATACTGCCCCCAAATTCCTAATCCTCAGACATCCAAGGGCAGCTGTCGTCAGCTAAAAATAAACTGATGACACCTTACCCTCTAGCGCCTGGACATTCATTTCTAAGGACATCAGAGAAGCAAAGCTGGGCCAGAACCCTGAGCTTCCATAGATTAAGTGTCTGCTTTATGCATAGGAAAGCTGGCTTGGACTCTGGACGGGTCCCCCAGGTTAGGGACAGTCTATGGGTTATTGGCTGTAAATGAGGACAGCATTTCTGCGGCTGTCCAAATGGATATTCTGTCCCAGCAACCTAAGTGGAAGGAACGCTTTAGATTCAAATAGCAAGACAGGCAGGGAACTCGCAAAGCACTCTGGGAGGGCAGTCTCAATGGGAGAGTCCAGGGACAGATGACAGGGAACATGGCTGCGTAGTTCAGAACCGTTTGCTGACTACCCGCCTTCCAAATGAAAAGATCCTCCTCTTGAAGCTACAGCAGTAACGAAGCCTGTAGGGAGTTGAGTAAATTCTGATCGACAAGCAGCAAAAAAATGAGTTCTTAAAAGATCACCAGAGAAGGAAGGA
>NW_006442103.1:17283452-17302608 GCF_000325575.1 Pteropus alecto
TTATCGGTGTGACTCTGACTCAGTGAAACGACCTGAATGGGTCCACTCGCCGACTTACCTGACGCTCTGTGGTTTCAGGGCTGACGCGGAGACCCTCAACAGCCAGAATGAAGCCGAGCTCCGGCGCCAGTTTGAGGAGCGACAGCAGGAGACGGAGCACGTTTACGAGCTCCTGGAGAATAAGATCCAGCTTCTGCAGGAGGTGAGCGGGCGCCCCGAAGGCCCACGCCTGCGGATCCCTACTGCCTCTTCCCCACCTGCCCTGCCCTCTGCGTTCACCTTTCCGTCCCCGCCTCCCTCCCCAGACTCCTTGCGTGTCCCCGTGCCCTCACGTGTCCCCGTGTCCTCATGTGTCCCTGTGTCTTCGGGCTCCCGCCCGGGCTGAAGACTCTGCAGCCTCTCAGAGTTCCTTCTCCTTGCAGGAGTCCAGGCTAGCGAAGAACGAGGCCCCGTGGATGGCAGCTCTGGCAGAAGCCGAGAAGGAGTGTAACCTGGAGCTCTCGGAGAAGCTGAAGGGCGACACCAAGGGCGGGGCCGATGCAGCGGGAGACAGGGTCAGGCCCGACCCATACACCGAGGCCCTGGCTCAGAGGGACGGGTGGGTGACTTTCACCACTCTGTTTATTACTTGTCTTGTGCTTGATCTCGAGGCTGTGAGAGCATATAGCAGCCCTGCTGTTTGGTCCCCTTTAAGAACTGACAGCGAGTGGACCGTCACCATTTCTAAGAGTTTATGGCTCCTACAACCAAAGAATTCCTTCTCCAAGTTGAGTCTTCAGTGGTTTTCATGAACAGGACGCATTCGTTGGTAACTAGGAGCCTTAAGCAGGTGTAAGGAGAACGGTCGCAAGCGGGAGATGTGGATTCACTGAGTCAGCAAACGTTGATTGAGCATCTGAGACGTGCCGGACACTGGGCCGAGCACAAAGGTCGCGGAGTTGAAAAGACCCGGTTGTCTCATCAAGAAATGTGTTACACGATTTTAATAAGTCCTCCGGTAGAAGTAACATGGGATGCTCTGGGGACGTGGAGGATTGTCACCTAGTCCAAACTAAAGGAGCAGGTTGCCATCGAAAGTTTCCCAGAGGAGTCGAACTCCCAGCTGAGGTTTGAAGAAGGAAGGGAAGTTAGAAGGAAGAGCAGGAAGTGGGTGGAGGAGACAAATGTTCTGCACAGAGGGGGAACGGTGGAGGGGGAGACACAGGGACGGGCGTATTTCAAGACGCACAAATAGGTCCCATAGCTAGAGCAGAGGGTCTGGGGAAGACTAGTGAGAAGCAGGCCGCCTTGGGAATAGGAGTCCGATTGTGCCAGCTTTGTATGCCATAGCCAGGCACTTGAATTTTCTCCTAAAGGTAACTGGGCCGTTGTCGGGGCTGCCATCGTCCGGGTCACTGCAGCCACTTCCTTTTTCCTTTACTTCCGGTTCTACTTCTCTCCATTCCATCCCAATCTAACAATTCGGAGCAGTTTTAAGTGGAGGATCTAACAATATCAAATTGACACATACTTTAGCCTCTTAGATGCATGATACTCTGACGGCACGAAAAGCCTTCGGTGGCTTTTAACTGAATAGGTGAAGATAGCGCCGTGCACGCACATTGACCAGCGTGACTTTTTTGAGACACAGATCCGATCACGTCATGGCAGAGCCGTTTAACAAGCTGTCCAACGTCTTCGGAAGAGAAGCTCCATTCTCCTTAATGTGGCCATCGAAGCCTTTTGTCATCCCATCTCTGATTTCTCCCAGGATCGTCCCCACCATCACACGTCACTGGTGCCAAACCAGTGACAATAACGATGACTGAGGTTCGCTGAGCCCTGACCCTACAGTGGAGCCGAGGACTTTATGTTCCTCCTTAATTCTCTTAACAACCCCACGATCCCGTGAGATAGGGATTATTATACTTTAGAAATGAGGAAACTGGGATTTAGAAAGTTACAAAACACGGTTTCAGGCCTCGCTGGGATCCAAACCCAGAAACCTCACCGCCTCCATATTAAAGCAGAATGCTGTGTCAGGTCTCCAGAATTCTGCTCACTCTCTTCCTTCTGGGGAACACGTCTGTCTTTTTCCCTCCCAGTGAATTCCTTTTCATTCCTTAAACCTCACTGAGGCATCCGTCGTTACTTCTGTGAAGGCTTTTGTGACGGAGAATTAAGTCTATATCGTTGCTTCGTTTTATATACACATCCATCATTGCGCGCCGGTGAACTCCTTTTCATTCCTTAAACCTCACTGAGGCATCCATCGTTACTTCTGTGAAGGCTTTTGTGACAGAATTAAGTCTATATTGTTGCTTCGTTTTATATACACATCCATCATTGCGCGATTCTCAGTGTGGTGTTGTATTTCCTTTCAGATCTCCCTGCTAGGTCCCCTGAGACTTTGTCTCTTTTCCGTATCCCAATAAACCCTTGTTAAACTAAAAAAGGAAGGAAGGAAGGAAGGAAAGAAGGAAGGAAGGAAACACACCTGATGAATAAATTGAGGGAGTTCATATCGGAGGAGCTTGAACAGCTTTGGAAAGTAGGAGAATAGCTCATCCGTAGAGACCGAGGGTCAGAGGAATGAGTGAAGTTTGAGGCTTAACAAAAGTAGAGATGTTCCAGCACAGATACCACAGGGGATTATCAGAATTACCATTACAGCTTACGTTTGTATAACGTCTGTAAGTTTTGAAAGTTCTTTCTCATCCCCGAATCTTCTCTGATCCCCATATCCTAAATGAATTTAGAATTTGCCTACAAGTTTCCTACTTGGCTTTCTGGTACCCCTCACCTGTCTGCCAAACTATTTTCCTCCCAGGGTGCTACCACTATTTTACACACTTAACGGGAATAATCGTCATAATTGGAAACGTTCATCTAGTCCCAGCACTTTTTCCAAGGACAGGTATCCGTAGTACTCTGAAGACTTATAAACAGAAATAGCAAGATATGCCTTCCACAGAGTAGAAGATGCATAACTGTTGGTTGGAACCTGTGGTTTGTATGTATACTTAGCACAGCAGGTGGTCTTTTAACTTCAGCCTGGTCTGAATTTCCAGCCTCTTCTCCAGCCCTCGTCTCTTGCCTTCAGGCTTTCCCCTTCTCCCATTCCAGTGACGCTTCCTCCAAATATATCATATCTTTCTGCCTTCCTTCCTTTGTTCGAGCTCTTCTTTTCTCTTGAACATCCCCCAGACTCCTGCAAGTCAGATGAATCACTTCTTCTTTGTCTGCGTTCCTGTATGTCCATGACAGCACCCAGTGTACTATGTGGTACACGCCTCTGCTAACTGGGCACTTATTACATTCTGTTACTGTTATTTTTTACATTGTTGTGTCTCCCCACTCCCCAGGCTCTTGGCACACACACCAAAAGAATTTAAGTTTCTACAGAATAGAGATCACGTCTTTTCCAACCTTATATCCCCAGTATTTGGTAGAGTGCGTTGAGTATACGTAATGGTTACCCAAGAATTGTTTATTGAGTAGAACAGTAATAACAACCAAATAAAGCACTTCTGGGCCCTTGTTCCAAGAGTTACATACCTATGGTCTGTAGATCCATTTATAGCTTCAGGTAGTCTATGAACCCGTGACAGTGTAAGCCAAAAGTCATTTGTGTAAATGACTTTTTGGGGCTGGAGCAGAGCACACATGGCTTTCTGAAGAAAAGTCTCAAAGAGGTCAGTGACCCAAGAAAGCTAAAAACCTACTCTACTGGACCTGCTATCTTTGGAGCGGTCTGAAAATGGAAGGCAATTATAGCATCATGACCATAATCGTTGTTCTTACTGTTTCTTTGATCTAGACGGATTGAAGAACTGAGTCAGAGCCTGGCCACCCAGGAGAAGCTTGTAGAACAGCTCTCTCAAGAAAAACAACAGTTGCTGCATCTGTTGGAGGGGCCAACTAGCATGGAGGTACAGGTGAGGCTTGGGCTATACTTCCTGAGGCACTTGCTTCATGCGTTTACGAGCCCTATTTTTTAAACATATAAATCTATTAGCTAGCTATCGCCATGTAACAAATTACTACATACTTAATTGCTTAAAACCAAATACATTTATGAGCCCACAGCTTCTGTGGGTCAGAAATCCAGGAATGGCTTATCTGGTTTCTCTGCTCAGGGTCTCACAAGTCTGAAACCAAGGTGTCAGCTGGGCCGCCTTCTCATCTGGGGGCTCATTTAAGAAAGGATCTGCTTCTGAGCTCCCTCGGGTTGTGGGAAGAATACATCTGTGTGGCCGTAGAAGTGATGGCAGCTTGCTTCTTCATGCCCAGCGGTGGAAGGAAAGGGAGGAGGAACGGGAAATGGAGCAGGAGAGAGACTGTTGCTTCTCTCACCTCCGGCTACCTGACTAAGCCAGGCCTACCACTACGCTAGCCCTTTGGCTTAACTTAAAGCCAGCTAAGCAGGGACTTCATGACATCTGCAGCATCCCTTCATTTTTGACATATAACAGCATGATGATGTAGTGATGATCCATCACCTTTGCCGTATTCTATTGGTGAGAAGCGAGTTACAGGCCCTGCCCACGCTCAAGGGGTGGGGATTGTACACAGGTGTGGATACCCGGAAGTGGGAATCATAGGGCCATTAGAATTTCGCCTACCACCCTGAATGATTTATAACTCTGTAGTATGTATAATGTGGTTCTAATATCGAAGAGAGGTCCCTCACTCCAGTGAAAAGAATTGCATTAATCCACATTGTTGCTTTTGGAAGTAACCTCAGAGGGAGCTCCCTCCTCCATCTGACTTTGAATTTACTCAAAAGATACTTTCTAAAGGAACCCTAGCATATATCTGTGACCGAGCAATGTAAGCAATTACTAGGTATTCTTAGAAGTCTTAGACCAGTGACAAAACAAAATATGTGTGGTTTAATCTGTCGGTTCGCATACACAGAGATTGGAGTCAGGATAAAAAGAGCAGTGATGAAAATTCCTTTAAACAGTGCTTCCCAACCTTTCCCTTGTTGGGCACAAGTAGCAAACGGTAGTATTTGCTACTTGTGTCGCGGTCACTTGGAAGTGGCTGGCCAGGCGCTCAGGCCACAACAAGGGCAGAGGGAGTCACTTTCTTGGCCACGCTCGTAAACCTCTCGGACTGTGGCTCCATTTTATTTGGAAAGCTCTGGTTAACAAACTCAGGAAATGATGTATGTACATATAATTTGACAGATAAGGGTAAAAATTAAAGTTCATAGGCTTTTTTTCAAGACGGATATTGAAATACATGAAATGCTCTGGCAGGCTCGTGAAAAGATTCTATAACATTTTGTAATCAGAAAGGAGTTGGCTGGGAATTAGGAGAATTGGATTTCTATCTTGAGTCTTTATTAACTGTATGACTGTATCACTTCTCAGCTTCCATATGTGTAAAACAGGAAAATTGGCCCAAATAATCTCCAATGTTTCCTATAATTCCGATATTCTATTATACTGAGTCTAGCATCATTGGAAAAAGTGTGAAGCCCCCAAGATGAGCACTTTGAAAGACATACTACTCATGTAACTTCTGAAACAAAATCACTCTCGTTACTCCAGCTTTATATGAATAGATACACAAACACAGCTATATTGATGCACACGTATTTCTTTCCATCGGTGTCTTTGGTAAGCACCAAAATGGTTATATGTAATTCAGTCTTTGCAACGCTGGTGAAGGGAATTAGTTTTGTATCAGTTTTCAGAAAAGACTTGAAGAACAGAAAGATGATAATTTCAAAGAAACTAAATTACTTAAATTCCATTCTAAAGGGATGCTTAGAACGGGATAAGTACAACACACACAAGATAATAACACTGTGGGCAGAACAAAGAAATGCATCAATTCACATCAGTTATACTAAACTGATAAGCTTCTTTAATGTTGCCTGGAACCTAAAAAGATCTATTTTCATTTTTATTATTATTACAAAACTCCATACATTTATAGACCTGATTATATTGTGCTGTTCGTTTTAAGACAGTGTTTCTCAAACCTTTTCATGGAAAGTTTATTTTCCATGAAATGGTTTTGTGCCCATGGTACTCTGAAGTAAGTGATCGAGGCTGGTCATGGGTGGAGGTGATCGCCCATGTCCGACTTCGAACATGTCGAGAGCCGAGGGTTGACATCTCGGCACAGTGGTGCGCCACTGCGAGGCACACTGGCTGGAACACCCACGTTGGAAATCTGTGCCATCACGGTCCTCTGACAGAAGATCCTCTCAGATGTGGAGGGAGGACGGAAAGCCTCCCACAGCTCATTTCCTAGTGTCTCTCTTTGGGTCTGTGCCTTATGAAAACAAAAAATGAAGCCCCAAGTACTGGCCAGTGGCCTGGCCACAGGATGCAGCCATCCAGTGCGCATCCAGCTGATCCTTGGAAAACTCCCTTCTTTTCCCAGCGTGTGTTCAGATTCCAAGGGGAAGGAAATGGGCTTGGTCACTGTGCTTCTGTCTTATCCTCTATGGCCTGGACAGAAAAAAATAGCGAAGTGATTTCTGTAACATCTTGGGAACCTTTAGCCATACTCAGGTGGTTCTGACTGACTTATAGAAAGAACAGTGCAGGCAAGTCTAAGTTTAGAGAAAGAATCCTGATCCTTTGATAACTGACTCTAAAATAAAGTCTGGATTTTAACTAGGGGAGCGAAATGAAAGAATGGGAGATTGAGCTCGGGTTTTGGAATTGGAATCCTAATGTCAACGTGTTTCTTACGTATGGCCTTGGACAAGTCACATAACCTCTCTGAGTACGGTTTCCTCCTCTGTAAAACAGGGATAAAAATACCTAATGTTTCGTTGCTCAGTGGAGACATTTTGTAGAAAGCGTATGGCCCTTTGTTAACCAGTTTTTTAAAAAAACAACTGAAATAAAATGAAAGAAGTTTTCATAGCTGCTGAAACAAAAGATCCCAGATATGAGGAGTTGTAGGATAAACAAACAAACAAAAAACTCTAATGTTCAAAAATTATTTGTAAAATTTATTTATTTGTAAAAATTAGTAATAATCTATATGAGGAGTCTAGCATATTCCTTAACACATGGCAACAACTATTGTCACCATCCTCATTAACAACCTGAAGGAGAGGAAGGCTGTTCTTAAGTGAGTGGCAGCTGTGAAGACGCAGTCAGTGAGTCAGATGTGACAGACTTCACTCACACTGTAACTGTCTTTGTCTTCCAAAAGACAAAATCAATGAATACAGCAGTTGCTTATCAGTGAGCTCAATGGTCACAGTTCTCCCTCTGGACTTGTGAGCCTTGTGCGTAGGAAAAACTATTTTACAGAGGAAGACTGAGCTCAAAGCTGTCCATCTGGGTTATGGCGACTCAGGAGTACAATGAAGTCGGGATGGGTCAGGACAAACCGGTCACAGTGATAATTACGTTCCCCTTCAATCTCCTCGACAAAGAGAAACATCAAAGCGTTTTCTAGTACATCCTGGGAACATTCAGTCATACTCAAATAGTTCACATTATTATAATATAAAACCTAGAAGTGAATTCATAGGATTTCTTAAGCACATATTGATAAAAATATTTATCAATGGAAATTCGACAACTTTTCTGTAGTAATGACATCAGCACATATTGTAGCACTTCCTTTTGAGCCAGGTGCTGCTCTAAATACCTTATATAGTAGTAGCTCGAATTAATTTAAGTCTCAAAACAACCCTGTGAGGCCTATACTGACATATGAGGCATGAAAAGAGAATAATTTAGAATAAAATAGTGCTCATTTTAATATGTAAATCCTTGAGCACAACTATAGTAAAGACATAAAGAAACAGGTGTTTATACTTGTATCAAAAATCACTGCGAACGTCACAGCTTCGCATGTAGTCTGACGTCATCAGTGTTGTTATGACATGCAAGCATGTCATGTTGACAATTCAAAGATGGCAAGTGGCAATGCCATCAGCAATGAGCAGGTGGCGATGCCAAGGTGAAAACTCTTGGTAAATTTCTAAATGAAACGAAAACAACCCTCTCCTAATTTACCGAGCAGTTTGAGTCATGGAAAATTCACTGAATATTAACGTGTTCACATATACAGCAGAATTAAGTCCTAGGTTCAGATAAATTGATTATGTAAACAATTTATTACCTCCATCAGTGCCCCGTGGAATAGTTGAAAGTCATTCAAATGTCATGCTCTGTCCACTGCAAGTTATGTAGCACCCTTTGCCCCATACTCATTATCGTGACGACAATAAAAACAAGAAACAGCCCGTGAGTGTATAAAATGTACTTTAGGAGATTGTATAGTTGCTCAGTAGAACCACTGGTCAAGGGAGTCCTAGCCTTCAAAGGGTTTATAGTCCAATAAGAGATTGGCACGTAAAGAACTCAAATACAGGATGATAAATGAATTATATACATAGTCTTAAAGGGACCCATAGATAACAGAGAATAAGTTTACCTATGGAAGTCAGAGAAAGCCTCACCTGGAAGTCACCCTTGACCTGGGCCTTAAAGGCTGAGCACATGAGGCAGAAAATGGGAGGAGTGCGTTCTAGGCAGGGGGGACAATATATATAGTGGTGTGGGACGTAGTTAGGAAATTGAGAATAATTGGTATCACCAAAGATATGATAAGTGTTGGAGAATGAAATACATAACTGGAAAGTACCATAAATATCAAGGTAAGGACTTCTTATTAGAGGCAACAGAGAACTAAAAAAAAAAAGGAAGGGGGAATAAAAGCAAATGATTTGCATCTTTTTTCAAGAAGGGCAGTCTTGGGGGTTGTTTAGACTGAGGACTGAGCCAGTAATTGGTGCCACCCATTGAGACAGTAAGTCATGGTTTGACACCGCTAATAATTGCTTTGTCTAATCCATTCTGTGAATTACACAGGGGTAAAGAATGATACAAGGTGCTTTGTCTCCCCCCTCTGTATACAGTAATATGTGGCAGCTCTTGCTATTTGTGACACAAATGTAACATGACACGGCCTCTGCTGTGGGTGTCATCCTCATCTATTAACAGTAGCAGCATCTTCATTCTCTCGGATAAGATAATTTCCATAAAAATTATTTGACTTGATTTTTCCGTCCCTGTTTTTCTTTTTCCATCCTACCAAAACACTGCAGCATCCATTTCAGCTGGAGTGTACTTGCACCGTACTTATGAACTTCTATTTTATAATTAATTTCATAGAACAGCAAAAAATGTTCTAAACTTGACGCGCCACTGACTGCTTCCAACCCTTCACGTCCATTCAGCTCGTTGCTGTGACCAGAGTGCTCAGGAGCCTTTTGATGTGGCTGTCATCTTTGTCACTAAGGAATCAGAAAATCAAATAAAGTTAAGCTTACGAAGCGTTTTTTCTCTTCCTTAGTGAAGGTATCTTCAGAGATGCAGGGAAAAGCTGTGATTGTTCCAGTTATTGATGCTATTCCCTTCTACAAAATAGTGGAAGCTTCATCTCAAAGAATCTTTAAATGAAAGCAGACATGGAGGGGGGCGAAGGCAAAGGGAAATGACATTCTTGCAGAGGAAAATCTAGAGGAATTCTTGTTTTGTTTCTTTCCTTTTTTTTCTGTCCATTTCCCCCCAGTATAATAGAAACAATATTTTTTAAAGTGTGATTTCACTGTGGCTGGCCTAAAAAAATGAAACGGGACAACAGAATTAGGGAGAGGCATGCGTTAAACAATCAGGCGGGCCCTTCCCACTCACACAAAGCAGCAGACACTCAAGCCATTGCGTTTCTGGCTTGTTGGAACCTAATGTAATAGCGCCGCTGTATTTCCTAAAATAGCAAACATTCCAGCGTTACCATGGAGAGATCTGACGTGTAGGTTAAGGCAAGAATGTGCTCTAAAGGCTTGCTGCAGAGACTGAAAACCTGCGGGGATTAGTAGCTCAGGCAGCTCCAGGCAACTATATAAGGAGACTTTTTTTAGAGCAGCTTTTCTGTAACCCCTGCTTAAGCTGATGAATGTTGAAGCTGGAGACTCATTGACAAATCCTCTTCAACATCACTGTCTCCCAGACATAATAACCCTCACTGGTAACATGTGTTGGGAACAGGCCTTACCAGCTAAGGCAATCCTAGTTCTGACCCTTCAGAGCAGCAAAGGAATGGGGAAAATAAAGGGGCTTCCTTACATCTTCATTGCAAATATTTATTGAGCATTTACAATGCACAGAGTACTGGCATGTGAAAGAACAGGAACCGCAAATGTATAAGGTTTCATCTCTGCCTTCTAGAAATTACAATGTAATTGGAAGGTAAGGTCACTGATGGAAAAAAATACAGGGCAGTAGAGAAAAAAATCATCATGGGCTGGGGTGGGCGGCAAGGATTCTGATCTTTGAGGACTGAGTATGATTTTAATAAGAGATGAAAAGAAAAGGCATCAATTCATTCATCCATTCCGGGATTATTTACGTAGATCTAGGAACATAGTGTTCTAAGTACCTCAGAAGATAACAAGATAAGTAAGGCGTGTATGGTCCCTCTTAAAGAGCTTACCAGCTAATGGGGAGAAGGGAATATGGAGAAATGACACGCAGATTACTACAGGTACAAAAGTGCTTTGGAAATTCAAAGACGAGGAAGATGTCTTTTGAGTGGATGAAGAAAGGCAGCTTAAAGGAAACACTTGAAAGTTGGATAGGATCTTGACAGGTAGAGGTGGGAGCGATAGCGAATGTTCTCAGTAGGTAAGATGGAGAGATAGAAGTTCAGAGTAAGGAAGTAAGAATATATGTAGAGGGACTTACATTAGAGGCTAGAGAACAAGGGTAAGGCCAGAGTCAGAGGGCCTTCCATGGCAGGGTAAGAAGTCTGGGATTCATTGATAAGTCATTAGGTCTCCGGGTTACCTACGCAGGAAGTAATTTATCTGAGTTCTGCTCTAGAAAGAGTAATGATGGAAGAGGGGAGAGTAGAGGGGAAGGAGTTGAAGGAACTAATTGTTATAGAACATTACCCAATATATGAAGTCCTTAGAGGGGAACCGAGAATGGGAGTTTGGTGCTAAGGTAAAAGAGTGAAATAAAATTTTAAGATAAATAAACAGTTCATTCACTCACGCATTCATGTATGCCAGTCAGTGACTGTTTATTGAGTACCTACCATGGCTAGACTTTGGTGCTGTTACGGGAAAAATGGTAAGAAAGGCAGAGCCCTTCCCCTTAGGGAACTTACATTCCTAATAAGGGAGACAGATCAATGACCAAGTAATCAAACAAACAAAAAATTGCAAATTGTGATAAGTACACTGAAGAAAACAAAGAATAGGGATTAGCAACCTTTCTGTGTAAAAAGACAGATAGTAAATAGTTTAGACTTTGTATGACATACATAAACTGTCTGCCATTGTTGCATAGAAACAGCCATACACAGTACATAAAGCAATCAGCATGGCTGTGTTCCAATAAAACTTTATTTACAAAAACAGGTGGGGGGCTGGCTTTAGCCCACAGTTCATCATTTGCTGACCCCTAATAGAGAATTAGGAAGAAGGATGGGGGCATTATAGGTCAGGAGAGGATGGCAATCAAGAGTTCAGTCTTTCCTGTGGTGATTTTGAGATGTCTCTGACATATGCAGATACAAATAGGAAGTCGGCTACTGGAGAACTGAACTCAGAGAATTTTGGGATGTAGCTATAAATGGGAAGCTACTGGTCTAAAGATGAGAAAGGATGAGATGACATTGAAATAAAAAGAGGTGGAAAGTGTCTAGGACTGGGCCTCAATGAACACATACAAAAGGTTCGTAGTGGGTATGACTCAGTTCACAAATTCAGTTATACAGGAGACATCACATTTCTTTGCTTCCTTTAGGTCAGTTAATGTTACCCAGAATTCCTGTCCTAATCAGGCTAGAATTCAGTTTCATCCATTTGGTACTTCTTCCTCCCTGCTCTCTCAGTTATGTGAAGGTGAAGGTCCCTAGGTTTTACCAGGTGCCAAAGAGTCGAGGAAATTGCTCTGATCACTGGTCCACCGCTAGGCGCCGTACCCCGGCAAGCATGGTTCTACCATCCCTAACAGCTTGCTCTACCGGACTCTTTCATGGAGCCAGAACTCATAGACTTACAGTCCCGCCTCTCCAAGTCACCCATTGCCTTTTCCTGCCCTCTCCTCCCCCAGGTTTTGCTGCTTCCCAGGGCACTGACAGGAATGGAGGTGGGTCCTGGTTATTCTTTGACCCCCCCCCCCCCAACTCTGTGAGTGAAATCTCTCCTTCTCCTCTCTTACTGACCTCAAAGATAGTTCTCTCTCTCCTCTTCCCACTGGGACACCTGGCTTAATCTTCTCAGTGGATTTAGAATTTTATAAGTCAGGGAATGCATTTGACTTTGGTCTCTGCTCTTTGCTCTGTAAAAACTCTTGAGTCAATATAATGCTAAAGGGCCTGACCATCAGATTAGAAAAGAGGGAGGCAGGGGCACGCAGGTCACGAAACACATTTGTACCCCGAAATCTACCCTGTCGCCATTGGGTTGGGGAAGAGGTGTGAGATGAAGCTGAAAAACAGATGAGAATTGTTTTGTAGAGATAATGAAATTCCAGGCTAAGGGTTTTGGGCTTCACCCTACCGGTAGTGGACAATGATGGATCTTTACTATGAATGTTTTGGAACTGGTACACAGGATTTTTAGAGGCGTAAGCGTCTAAGGCTTCATGGCGTGGTTCAAGTTTTAGGTTTCAAAAACCTGAAATGGAATGTGAAAGTATGGTGAAGCGACATTTCTGAACAAGCTTGAAAACGATCCGGCCAGCCTTTTCTCTCACGCTGAACTCACTCCAGCTCTTAACGGTGTCGACCATCCCTCTCATTCTGGAAACTCGGCCCCTCTCCCACCTGTGCTTTGACTGCAGAAGCGTTCCACTTCGTTTTCTCGGGCACCTAAACTCTGCATATCTCAAATCAAGTTTTCCATCATCTTTTTGCAAATGAACTCCTTAACTCTCACATTTCTGCTTATTTAGACCATTTTTTTCTAACAGTCTTTCACACCGAAAATCTTATCTCCATCTTTAATCATTCTCTCTCTTTTATCCTCTGCATATGTATTACCGAGTCCTGCTGTTCATTCCTTCAAAAACGGTTCTCATATTTACCACTTTCTTTATATGTCTACAGTGGACCTTTGTTACCCGACACAGGAATAAATGCAGTGGCTTTTTAACAGGTCTTCCTATAATCATCCCAAAATCTCTGCCTGAAACTCTAACCCATCCTGTTGCCTAGCTAACTTCCTAAAATAAAGTTTTCATCATGCCTCTGCTCTGCTCAAGTCCATAACATTAAGTCCCAGTTCTTTTGCATTGGCCAAACACTAACCAGTTTCTAGTCGCCAAGGCCGATGTAACGCCACAGCACAGTGTCTAGCTTACAGCTCACCCTTCATACATGGTCTTTGAGCGGTTATAGAGAATAAGATGTATACAGTAGATAAACCTGGACATTCAAATGTCCCACAAAATCCCCAACATCTCTCTTTACCTACAGGCTAGCACTGTATTTAACTCAGCTCCCAAGACTTCTGATGATTCTATTTTCTTTTTCTGTACTCCCTTCTTCTGTTTCATCCATCCTAAGACCCATCTCAAGTGCCTCTCGCCCCCTTCAGCTACGTCAGCCCATACATACTAATTTCAACTTTTTCTGCACTGCTATTGAATTTAAGTCAATACCATTTAACTTACTAATCATTCTAATTGTAGCATGCACATTTTCTCCCCTTTCAATAAACAAAGCTGCCTGAAGACAGAAAAAAGACATAATGAGTTTGCATAAATTCTTGCTTACTGGCTGACTGATTTAACATGTACTTTAAATTTCACTTAAACTGCTATGGGTATTTAATAACTTAATTTGAAAGACTCTAATATTTACTATTTTAAGATAGATTCTGCTGATACCCGTATTACTGCAATGTGCAGTTGAACTGGAAATCTCTTGGTTTTAAAACAGTGTTTGGAAATGCTGTGTTAGTATTTAACGCAAAGCACGATTGCTTCCTAGCATCTTAAAGATTTCCGAGCAGCGCAGTGAAATAAATCATGGTTGTGGCTTGACTAACTGGCTTGACTTGATATTCTTGCATTTTTCTCGTCTCTCGGAATCACTTTTTTTCCTGGCATAATTTTTAGTAATTAGAACAGCCATTTCCAATATCACAACTAGAGCAATGAAACCTAACACAACTGGTTTGAGACATGGGGATTTTCCACATCTTTCTCTTGGAAACTCCCTCCTAGCCCAGTAATGGTTCTTAGAAACACTGCAATGAAGGGAACACAATACGAAAGTGGCTACGGTTCCAAGAGCTACTTCCTAGGGCCCCCAAATCTAGAGATCGAAATAGAGATAGTGCAAAAGATCCTGACCCTAGTAATACTTAGGAATCTTGTTCCAAATAGTGATACAGTTCTCTGAAGTCAGCAGTTTTCTAAGTAGTTCTTCACTGATGGGTTTTTTCATTTATCTGCAGAATTTCTGGTCTTTTGACTGATGCTTTACTGAATACAGTGGATGAGAGTTCTAATTCAGTGGTTCTCGAAGTGTGGTTCCCAGGCAGCAGCTACAGCATGATCTGGAAATCAGCAATACAAATACTTGAGTCCCGCTCCAGACCAGTTGCATCAAAAACGCTAGTAGGCAGGTCCTACTAGCAATCTGTTTTAACAAACCCTTTTAGATGAGGTTCAGAAATACTATCACGAAGTTGTTCGTGAAATTTAGCATTATTGTAACTGGAAAGTGTCCTGCTCTGGGGGACTCCAGGTGATTGCTGAGGCCGTTCCCCTTCCAGTCTGGTGTCTGCATGCCTCTCAAAGCCCAGAAAACTCTTTACATGGACGTTCACACCTGGAGGCCTCCTGGCCAGAGCATCTTCCCTTGTCTTTCTGTGCATCCCAAGTTTGATACCCAAGGGCGGGTGACTTACAACTGTGTAGTGTTGAATGAGACAGGGCGCCAACTGAAGCAGTGAAATTCTCAGCCCTAATTACGCCGAGGGCAGCACTCCCTGACACTCTGGACTCTTGGCTCAAAGAAGCTAGGTCTTTCGTTCTAGCGTTTGTCTACACTCCGCACCCCCCAAAATAAAAACTGCAGTTCACCTGAACCTGAAAGAGAATTCGGTGATGGTAATCTACTCTCAGGTGTCTACAATCTTGAAAAAGCCCATTTTCTCTTCTATTATCTTCAAAATCTTGGTTAACTAGCTGCATTGACGTGGTATTTCCTGGACTCTTTCTCATGTGACTTTGTGCCCTCTCTGGATTTCTTTTGTAAAAAAAAAGGGGGGCGGGGCGCTAATCATCCACGATTGCTAAACCCACCACCCACACCCAACATCGCAAGGGGATAAACACTTGTCCTCTTGTAGATACTCCCAAGAGCCAAAGGAGAGGTTGACCTGAGACTCTTTAACTCCGCCCTACCTGCCCCGTTCTGGTTTATCAACCCTTTGTCCTCGCCCGCCTCTGCAGCCCCAGGGCTTTTTAATCCAGGCTCGGGGACGTGGTAGGGAGCGGAGGTGGGGCTGCAGGCGGGAGGGAGGCGGCGCGCAGCGGTACCTAGCGGCGCTGCCAGGCTGTTCCATCCGGAGTACGTGGCACTACCCGTGGGGAGAGGGGGAGGGCGTTCGGCTTTCTCCTCCCCGTGCAGAGCCTCGGGACATGCTGCAGGGGCGGGGGGAGGATCCAAGAGCGAACTGCTGCGCTTTTTCAGTGAAATCTCAGCAGATGAAAGTGGCCTGGCAGTGGTCAGCGTACCCCCTCTCCCCATTGGGTGGGTGGAGGTACCCACTGTGAGTCAGTTCTGTGCTCCGCTGCCAGCAGCCGTGACCCGATTTGGAGCGTGTGGAGCGCCCTCGCCACCCCGCATGCGCAGAGCGGGGCGCGGCCTCCCGGACTACAGTTCCCAGAGGAACCTGCGGTGGCCGCGGGCGCCGAGCCGCTGACGCCATCTTGAAATCCGATCCTCGGTCCCCGAGCCTTTGCGTCAGCGACTGACGGCAGCTAGAGTACCGCGAGCCCAGCCTGCTGAAGGGGAGGACGTTGCGGACGCGGCGGCTGGCGGGAGGGACAGCAGGAGGCGACGGAGCAGGTTCGGAGTGCGGCCGGCGCTGCTGTCACTCAGCATCCCCCCGAGGCGTTTCTGCGCCCGCGCGCTCCCCGAGGGGCGGGGCTGACCACTGTGGTACCCGGAGCCCGCGCGCGGGTGGCAGAGGGGCGCCCCTGCACGGTGGGGACCCCACCGGGTTGTACTATGCCGTCCGGAGGCCACCGAGGCGGGAGGCGGAGCGCAGCCGAGCGCCAGTGAGTTAATACCGAGCAGCGGCAGCCGCCTCGGGGAAGCTCGGCCACCGCGGGGAGGGAAGATGAAGGAGATTTGCAGGATCTGTGCCCGGGAGCTGTGTGGAAACCAGAGGCGCTGGATCTTCCACACGGCGTCCAAGCTCAACCTCCAGGTTCTGCTTTCGCACGTCCTGGGCAAGGATGTCTCCCGCGATGGCAAAGCCGAGTTTGCTTGCAGCAAATGTGCTTTCATGCTCGATCGGATCTACAGATTCGACACTGTCATTGCCCGGATCGAAGCCCTTTCTATTGAGCGCTTGCAGAAGCTGCTGCTGGAGAAGGACCGCCTCAAGTTCTGCATTGCTAGCATGTATCGCAAGAATAACGATGACTCCGGCGCGGAGACCAAGGCGGGCAATGGGACAGTTGACATTTCCGGCTTACCCGATGTGAGGTACTCTGCGTTGCTCCAGGAAGATTTTGCCTATTCAGGCTTTGAGTGTTGGGTAGAAAATGAGGACCAGATTCAGGAGCTGCACAGCTGCCATGCTTCAGAAGGCCCTGGAACCCGACCCAGGAGATGCCGTGGTTGTGCAGCTTTGCGAGTTGCCGATTCTGACTATGAAGCCATTTGTAAAGTGCCTCGCAAGGTGGCCAGAAGTATCTCGTGTGGCCCTTCTTCCCGGTGGTCCACTAGCATTTGCACTGAGGAACCAGCGTTGTCTGAGGTTGGGCCGCCCGACTTACCAAACACGAAGGTACCCCCAGACGGAGAAAGCATGGAGGAAGGGACACCGGGATCCTCTGTGGAATCTTTGGACGCAAGTGTCCAGGCCAGCCCTCCACAACAAAAGGATGAGGACACAGAGAGAGGTGCAAAGGAGCTTGTAAAGTGTGACTGTTGTTCAGATGAACAGACAGCACAGCATATGTGTAACCACAAGCTGGAGCTGGCTCTTAGCATGATTAAAGGTCTTGATTATAAACCCATCCAGAGCCCCCGAGGGAGCAGGCTTCCCATTCCAGTGAAATCCAGCCCACCTGGAGCCAGGCCTGGCCCTATCATGGCAGATGGAGTGAGTTCCGGTTTCCTGAACAGGTCTTTGAAACCCCTTTACAAGACACCTGTCAGTTATCCCTTGGAGATTTCAGACCTGCAGGAGCTGTGGGATGATCTCTGTGAAGAGTATTTGCCACTTCGGGTCCAGGTATACAAGATGGCTACATAGTGCCTTTTCGATCATAGTTATCTGGCCTCAAGCTTGACACGATTCTGTCTAGGTGAAGGTTAATAATATTCTAGACTTAGGAAAATTAATCCTTGAGCCCATTTTTGTTGCACCTTTTGCTTGTGTCCCACTTAGTAAATGTGACTCACACTCAAATAATTTGCTTTACATAATCTTTGTGACGATATCTGTTGTCCTTCCATTAATTATTAAAAGTGCAGACCTTTTAAGACAAAAGGGTGAAGATTGCTAATTCACTTTTACCCTATGAAAAGACATAATCATTTCTGAGTAGAACTCTTCCCTCTTACCACCCCACCCCGTTTTTTGGTTTCTATTTTTAGATTCGTAGATGTTTTCTTCCATTCTGTAAGGGAGTTTTCCCTAGAGCATTAAACCTTTTATCCCCAGGTATGCCTCAAACTGATTAGAGCGGAGGGTAAAGGTTTGGGGAAAACCTATTAATTCACCAAAGTATTGTAACATCTGGGCAATATTTATACTAAATTAATATGTCATTTGAAGACTAACGAGGACTTGCTCATAAAAGAGACTTGGGAATTCAAGCGTTGTCATTTTTTTAAATGTTAAGACAAAAACTGTTCCCAGCTAGTTTGTCTACTGAGCTCCTTTAGAAGATGTTTGATATTAAAGTCTTCATCCATGATTGGGTGGTAGGAAAGTTTCATCTACTATACACTTTGAATTTCTTAATGAGTAGGATATGGCAGTTTATCTTAATGTGAGCTGTTATCCGCTCAACTGATTTTGTGCCACCCTTTTAAATTTAGCTATGCACAGGGACCTGGGAGATGCTATTTTGTTTCTACAGCAACAGTAAATGCTAGGTGCATGCAGTTAACTTTGTGAAACACCTGGCCTATTCTGCTTGATACAGATTCTTCAGTGATAACGTTACAAAGGCGGACAATCCAGAAGGCATTTTTGGAAAGCTGGATATGGTCAACATCATGCTAGAAATGTAGACCTTAATAACAAATGAAATTGTTGATTGTCAGTTGAAAGTTTTGAAAAGTATTTCTGTTATATATAAAATTAGCATTCAATAAGAACTTAAGCAGAAAATGGGAAGCATTTTTAAATTTACACAAAATCGTCAGAAACAGCATATATGAAAGCATTATGAAAAAGTTAAATGTGTTTTCATTCATATAAAATGTCAAATATTAGTGCGCCTGACGCTTGTGCACTTCTTTTCTTTTGCTTCCTTTTCTGTCGTGGAGCCTCACAGCTAAATTTGGGCTCTACAGTATTTGTGTGACCAGACAGAGATGTCACAAATTAAACATGGTGTTTTCATGTTGGAATCTAAAAGTAGTCTGGGCAGGGTGGGTGGGAAATAAGCTTTTTTTTTAAGCCCTCTAAAATCTGGCCGATATGTAGGAAGGAGAAGACTTAGAAAATTAAAGGCAAAAACAAAAGGAGTATTTTCTCCATATTTAATTAAAAATACTGTCTTTTGGTGCCCGCACTCAACAAATTTTGGAGCTGGAAAGGATTTTAAAGATCATCTCATGCAGGCCCTGTTTAGAGATATGGAAAGCTCATGGTTTAAATAACTTAGCCCAGGTACAGGCAAAGATCCCTAACCATTCTCAGCCAGGACCTTTCTATTTTATAAATTAAACCACATTGCCTGATACACAT
>NW_006442103.1:17302664-17324403 GCF_000325575.1 Pteropus alecto
ATCCTAATAAGCACATTTAAAATATGGTCATTGTGCCTTTAGGTCAAGTTCCTTTACTTCACTAAATTGGGACATTAGGAAAATAGATGTTTAAAACAGTAGTATGTGACCTTTCTGCTGTCACCTGGCTTACATTCTTTACTGTTTGTTAAATAATAAAAAATTGAGAGAAGGGAGAAAATAGCATTCAGCTTAAAGAATCATGGCATTTAATTACTGTGCCATTTTCTCTAATAATTAAGGATGTGGGGGAAAATGGAAAGATAAATTGGGCTCAAAGTGTTTGTAAATGTGAATTTTAGGCCCCTGATCTATTGTTTTAGTCAGGGTGACATTGAAGCTCCTTAAGGCTTGTGCTTTATGACAAAGCCAGAGCTAAGGGGGACAAAGGCAGACTGGTTGTTGTCTATTTCTCTGAACAAATGTGGATAGAATAGAAATAAATGTAAATTATTTTTGGTAGTTGTCTTTTTAGTTTGTAGAAGGAAGAAACATGAAAGAAAGAAATCCTTTAGTTAAATTGTGCTACATATATAAAGAAAACCTTTTCTTCAAAAGAGCAAGACTGATTTTTCTGCAAGGTCATTTTGATTCCTTGTTTAGTGCTCTATTTGTGCCATTCTGTGCATTATTATCACCACCACAGTTCCTCCTGATTGCTTTTCTCCTCTCTTTCTCTTTTGTTCTTTCTTCCTTATATATAAGAAAAACAGCAACAGTGTAGTTCTGCTTACTGATTTTCTGATATTATGTAAATTGACTGGCCTTCTATAGAATTTATGCCTGAAGACCCCCATGATTGTTTGGATATCAGAAGAAAGGTTTGAAGCTTTATTCTAGCTGCTATTTTCTTCTTCATTGTCTGGCCATGAACTAGAAAAGCTGTGATAGGAGGGGTGTGGTCCCTGAGTACATCACTTCAGCTCTGGCCCATGTGCAACTTCCTTTTCTATGTAAATTCAGAGAGCAGGAGATCTTTGCTTCAGGCCTGGCAATGCCAGGTCTGCTCCTGTGTGAGTGACTGCGGTAAATTATACCTCTCACAGTTTAGCTGCATAACCTAGATCAGGCCCTTCGGAAGGTGTAAGCGTTAGATGCTGGTCAAAGATTAGGCCTTTAATTTTATGCCAGTTGATGGTTCTTGTGTATCTCCTCTTCGTAACAATAGGATAGGAAATTACAGCAGTTTGAGATCTATGACTTGCTATTGTGAAAACTAGAAAGTGCCAAGAAAAATGCTGTTTACCCAGAAGATCAAAATTACTGCCTTTTAGCCCTAAGGTCTTGTATTCTACAGCCTTGGACCTGGAAGCAATTCTGTTTTCCGATACTGGAAAGGGTTTGTCTTGAGTCGAAAGCAACATAATTCAAAATTATTCTTACAACATGATTTTAGTAGCTGATAGTCTGGAGATTAACACTGATTAACTATATCAAGTATTACTGATTTCAGGCTCTATAAAATCTTCTTAGGAGCTATTGGTTAATGTACTTGATGCTTCGTACACATTCGATATGAGCCGTTGACTCAGTGAGACTTTGCTAAGTGCTCTTTTGACACTATTATCTGAAAGGACATTTTTTCTGAAATGTAAAACAATAAAGTATTACAAAGAAAGAAGAAACAAACATCTTCCAGCTTTTAGGTCAGTACATTACATTTACAGAATTAGGTGTTTAGTATAATTGATGTCAGGATGGTTCAGATAAGGTCCAGATTCAAATGTACTTTTCTGTGGCATTCTTTGGCTTTAAAGTTGCTGTTGAAATATCTGTATTAAACATTATCTGTCTGTCTGTCTGTCTATCAATCATCTCTCTAGTTGATTTCTAAGAGAGCCTAGGACTTAGGAGACAGGCCTGTTTTTGTTTGTTTGCTTTTGTTTTTACTGTTCTTGTTCACTAATTAAAAACCTTTGCTCCCTATGATATTCCAGGCATTACGGTAGGCAGCGGGTTTACAAAGGTGAAAGATACATTACCAACTTAAGTGCTTTCGGTTTAGTCGGATCCTTTGCCTGATTTCCTGTGTAACTTTGGACAGATTATTATTACCTTCGTCATTTCCTCAAATGTAAGATGAGATCGGACCAGATAGCTGAAAGATTTTCTTCACAGCGCTAAAATTCTTTAGTTCAAAGTGCATAACATGACCACCTTTCCTGCCGTTTTAAACTTGAGACTGTTTTCTTTAATTCTGCTTGTTAGAGTTTAAATTTGGAGAATAAAATAAGTGTTACTGGAAAGTCGTTTTACACCGAGGAAGTGAGAAGTTCTGTAGAGAATGTTTTAGCATTGAATAAACAATAAAATTATCAGCTACAATTTTTCGTGCATCACTATTTCGTAGTCACCTCTCCTGTGGCGTGACGTAATTCACACAGCTTCAGGGCACAAGACTCCTGTTATCCCACAACAGCGGATATCTCCATTTTTCTGGGAGTCATTTTCCTTGATTCCTTTCCCTTTTTTTCTCTCCCACCATCCAGTCCTGACGACTCTGCTTTCCAGACATATCGGGATCTATTCATTCATTGCTCTCCCCGTCCGTTACTTCCACTACCGCCCAAGGTATTCCTGCAGCCACCTCCTGCCCGCCTCCTCCCTGTTTCTGCTGGTGCCCTCCCCACCCGCACAGAGCAGCTTGAGGGAGCTTTTCAGAATTTAAATGAGTGAACTCTTTTTCTGGTAAAACACTGCAGTCCATTCTCATTTCAATGACTACGAAATTTAATTTCATTAACCCTGGTGTCCAGAAGCTGTACATGACTTGGCCCCTGCCTTCCTTCCTTCCAACCTCAGCATGTATTCCTGTCTCCTTGGCCCATTTCGCTCTGGCCCTGTCCTGTCCAGCAGGGTAGCCACTAGCCTCATGTGACTGTTAAGCACTCGAAATGTGGCTAGACTGAACTGACATGTACTCCGAGTGTGAAGCATACCCCTAATGTCAAAGACTTGTACCAAAAGAATATAAAGCATCTTGTTAATAATCTTTCTATTGAATACATGTTTATGATAATATTTTGGATATAGTATGTTGGGTTAAATAAGACATTTTGTTAAAATTACGTTCACCTATTTTTACCTTAGTCAATGAAGATACTAGGAAATTTTAAATTACACATATGGCTCATATTGCATTTCTTTCAGAAAGTGATACTCTAGTCGCGTAGGCCTTTCTCTTCCCCAGGCTCATGTCCACTGTAGGTCTTTTCCATTTGCTGTTCCCTCAGCCCAGGTTGTTCTTCTGTAGGTCTTTGCAGGACTGGCTCCTTGTCATTCAGATGTCTATTTAAATGCTGCCTCATAGAGACCTTTCACTGATCCACCATTTAGAGTAACAACCACTTTCCTGTTTCACTGCCTAAGACTTGTTACTATCTGATATTTTGTGTATTTCCTTGTTCCTTTATTATGTAGCTCCTCACTCCAGCCTCCACAGTGCTTCGCATTCTAGGGTACCCAGTAGATGTGCAGGATAGTGCAGGGCGAGAGCATAATGAGCAAAGGAGATAGCTATACATGATGAAGTAGAAAAATTGATGAATGGCGCTGGAGGACTAGCAAAGATTTTTCTCCTGAAATCTTTTTACTTCTGTTCAGTTCCTGGTGGGAAAGAGATTTAATTTAAGGTCAGCTGTAACTCCACTTTCTGCAAGGTGATAATCAGAGTTTGAAAGAAGAAAAAATGAATAGCAATTGCCCTTTTGTTCTCTTCCTATTGGGTTTATATTTTTTCTATTTGGAATGGGAAGAGCAGAGAGGAAGAAGTTGGAGTTTAATGCCACAGTGAATTCTGTAGCTCATAATGAGTGGTACAGTTCAAAAAGTTTATCTTAGATTGATCATCCCATATATCAATAATATGTTTTTATCTTAATTGTTTTGGAGAACTGATATTCCTATAATACATACCTCCTTCCCAGACCACTGTAGATTTTAAAATTTAGTTTTAATTTTTTAACTTTTTCTTTTGAAATAATTTCAAACTTAGAGACATCACAAGGGAAGTACAAAGAACTCCCAGATTCACCAGTTGTGAATATTTTGCTATATTTGGTCTATCATTCCCTTTGTCTGTAGACACACTATTTTTTTATTCCCAAACCATTTGATAATTAGTTGCAGATATTATGCACCTTTACACTAAATACTTCAGCAATTACTTCCTAAAGATGTGGGCATCTCTTGCATAACTACAGGACTTAGTGTTGATAAAATAATATTAATGTGTAGTCCGTAGTCAAATCTGCCATTTTTTTCCATCAAGCAGGCATATTATAAGAAAGATAATTGGAATATAACTTTTCCTCTCTTAAGGATGGCATAAATTTGATCAGTATGCCTTTTGAATTCTCTGATCGAAAATAGGATAAAGCAAATATTTGGTCACCATAAGCATTTTCTATTTTGAACCACCCCCCTCTCTTTAAACTCTGAATTAATTGCTTTAACTGAATATGTAGTGTTTGCATAGTTTGTAGAAAGCAGTAGGGAGGTAAGCTAGGGCGCGTAGGGAGGATGGAAGTGAATCAGTACTGTTAATATGGAAAAGGACTGTTCAGGAATCCATACTGATAATTCATGCAACAGCTCTGGTTTTCTAAGTCTCTGGCAAAAGGTGCCAAAAAATGTTGGAAGATAAAATTTAATGTCGGTTACTTTTAACTCAACTCAGTTGTCTTGCTGCTTCTTCCTAGCCCATGACTGAAGAGTCACTCAGACAACAAAAGCTGAATTCAAATGAGACCATTATAACTCAACAGCCTGTATCCGATTCTCACGTGGCAGAACTCCAGGAAAAAATCCAGCAAATAGAGGCCACCAACAAGGTATGTCCACCACCGTGACCTCTTCGAGACCACAGCTTTACCGAGGATGTGACTGACTCCAGTCGAGTCTGTCAGCCTCTTTGAGTAGGGCTTGGGAGATGGACACTGTGTGTGCCTGGTAATATTTGATCTAAAAGTATAGTCCTTTATTTCTCATCTGGATTTTAGCCTGTTCTGCACGGATCAGAATTTCCGGTGCCTCCTAGGTCTGTGATGAAAACTCGAATGAAGTCTTTACCTGTATGAGGTGCCCAGACAGGAGTTTTGTGCTTCTGACTTTGGCTTAACCTCTCATCACCTCATATCACATGGATTTTAACATGTGCTTAGAAGGGAATTACCGTAATTCGGATGCTGAGCTTCAGGCCTGGTGTAGTCCTGTCCCATCATAGATAGCAGAAGCTCCTTGGTCTTTGTGTAAGGGATCCACAGTGACTTGTGTGGCCAAGTGCCTAGTATGGCTGCCATCATAGAGAAAGCACAATGCGTGAGAACCGAAGCAATCGAATACCAAAGGAAGTATCTCATATATCCTGCTACTTTCTCTTGCTGATTGACTTAATACTTTAATGGTTACTGTATGTGAGGAAAATAGCAAGGTGATATTCCTGAAGAAGACCTTTAAAACTAAATTTGAGGACGGACTTTATGGTTACATTTGAGATTAAAAGAAATCATTGACCTAACCGTTTTTCTTTGCTGAATTCAGATTCTTCAAGAGAAACTGAATGAAATGGACTACGAACTGAAGTCTGCTCAGGAGTCAACTCAGAAGCAAGATGGTGTAATTCAGGGCCTCAAGGAAACTCTGAAAAGCAGGGAAAGTGAGGTAAATACTTGGCAATCAAGGACCTGTGAGGAAACGATTTGTCCCATCCTAGTGGACAAGTATTCTGTATTTCGTAGAGATGGATATTGTCAGACTAACAAATCTTAGCCTAGAGAAGTTGTAGCTTGACCTAAATTGATGTTTCGGAGCAGTCCTGTTACGGGTGAGATAATGGAATTTATGTTTAGTTTACTAATACGTTTGGCACTTCCTCTCTCTCTTTCAGACCGAGGAGTTGTACCAGGTAATCGAAGGTCAGAACGACACGATGGCGAAGCTCCGCGAAATGCTGCACCAGAGCGAGCTTGGACAGCTCCACGTGCGTGAGGGTCACCCGGGCGAGGCTGGTTGAGGAAGCGCCATTCTTAGCCACAGCCTCGACCTTGCTGGTCTTCTCGGCTGCTCGGTGCTCGCTTTCCTTGAGGTTATGGTTTTTACTCTCTTTTGCAGAGTTCGGAAGGTGCTTCTGCAGCTCAGCAGCAGGTGGCTTTGCTTGACCTTCAGAGCGCTTTATTCTGCAGCCAGCTGGAAATACAGAAGCTCCAGAGGGTGGTCCGACAAAAGGAACGCCAGCTGGCCGATGCCGAACGATGTGTCCAGTTTGCAGAGGCTGCGGCCCATGACAGAGAACAGCAGAGAGAGGCTTCTTGGCAGCATAACCAGGTAAATCATTAATCCTTTTGTGGCCCTAAATGCTGACTTTGCCCCGACAATAACTTGTTATCAGGACAGTTCGTATTGAACCCTTGAGTCATTCATTTGCTTAATCTAAGTAGCTCAGTTCATTTTGCTGCCCTCATACCATGTGTTGAATTTTGGGCCGTGTTCTGGAGATACAAGAGTAAAAATCCCAGGCTCTTTCTCTTAAGTTCTTTGTAATTTAATGTGAGAGACGGTCACGTAAACAGAATTTCGGTGTGGTAAATACTACAGAGGAGGAACGCATAGGGTCCTATAGAAGTAGGAGGGGGTGGGCAAGAGCGAAGGGAAAGCTTCATGAAGGAGGCAGCATCTGAAGTTATTCTCGAAGGATGGCGAAAGCCAGCGAGACAGGAAGGGGGGAAGGACAACTGAGACCCAGGGATGGCATGCGCAGTTAACCGTGTGTACATGTATTTTAAAATAAAACACATAACTCAATGGTTTCTTGTTAACTTAGAGCATATGCTATCAATTTTTTTTTAAAGATTTAAAAGGATGATAGAACTATTCTATCCTTGATCTTACAGTAAAGTAAAAAATCCGGGTTTATAGTGTGACGGTCATGCTTAGCAGTTATAAAAATCTATCATTTTTAAACCAAAAAATTAGTATCGAACTACAATATCAAATTTACATTCTATCTCTATTCAATTTGCACAGCTTCCCACATCCTGTTTGATTCATGTATATTTCTATAGTCACTTTAAGAATTGCACTTTGTGCTACTTTATATTTCATTCCACATGCCTGGAAAGTTTTAAGGCCTTCATATCTAATGTGACCGTGTGAAAATTTTGGATTGTTTAAAAAAGGAAATCTCTTTAATTCAGGAATTGCGAAAAGCCTTGCAGCAGATACAAGGAGAATTGCAGAATAAGAGCCAACAGCTTCTTACTCTGGAGACTGAAAAATACAATGAGATTCGAACCCAGGAGCAACACATTCAGCACCTAAATCACAGTCTGAGTCACAAAGAGCAGCTGCTTCAGGTGAGGCCACATAATGATTTCAACCATCACTAGCCTCAGAGAGCCCTGAAAGTTTTTGTTCACATAACCTCAAGATAGCAGTCCACCTGTGTCGAGTACCTGCTGCATGTAGAACATTGAGAGCTGGGAATCAGGAAGATTCAAAATAAATAGTAAGTACAGTCTGTGATCCAAGATGCTCACCCACAAGTGTAAGAAACAATAAAGACAGACCCGAAAGTCTTAATCTCTACTCGGTGAGTGGTTATTCAGCCTCTCTGTGAGTGTCAGGTAGCGTGCCAGGTGCCGGGAGACAAGGAGAAGATATGCCCACTGCTCTCAGTCTCGCAGGTGAAGACATTTGTATAGAAATTGCCACAGTTATTTAGACGATAAAACGAAAGTTTTAGGGAGAAGTGGAACGCTAAGGAAGAGTGATCAGTTCTGCCGCCTGCTCTAAGCTTCAGTCACATTACTCCCTCGCCTTTTGCCGAGCACACAATGTTTTCAGAGTATGCATTTATTGTGCATACATTTTTTTTCTCTGGTAGAAATACCCCCACCGGTGACCTCTTCACTTGAGAAGCTTCTGTCCTTTTAAGACTCAGAGCAACTGGAACCTCTTTCGTGAGATCTTTAGGGACACCTTCAGGCCAAGTTAGACAGTGCATCCTTGTGCCCCTAGTAGGTAGCCACACACACACACACACACACACACACACACACACACACACACACACACGATAGAATAGTCAACAATTTATATGTCTTATCTCTGCTAAACTGTGTTCCCCTTGAGAGTGACCACATTTTGTTTTTTATCCCGAATAACTAACAAATTGCTCGGCAAAGTGTGGGAGTTCCGCTAATATTGGATAAACGAATAAAAGAAAATATTTTTTGGTCTCATTAGGAATTTCGGGAGCTCCTGCAGTATCGAGATAACTCGGACAAAGCCTTTGAAGCAAACGAAATGTTGCTTGAGAAACTGCGGCAGCGGATACAGGATAGAGACGTCGCTCTAGAGGTGTGTCCCACAATGTTGCTGACAGCGCTGTGGGTTTTCGTGCCCACACAGCTTCTATAGAAATGTGTGTCTACTTACTTTGCCGCCTTTCGGAGTTGACGTTTGGACTCTTACTGGCAAAGGGTGGTCATGATAGTGACCGTGGCGGAGCTTCAGCGTGCTTGCTTTCCTTGCAGCGGGCCATAGACGAGAAGTTCTCCTCTCTAGAAGAAAAGGAGAAGGAGCTGCGGCAGCTCCGTCTGGCCGTGAGAGAGCGCGACCACGACCTGGAAAGGCTACGTGGGGTCCTCTCCTCTAACGAAGCCACCATGCAGGTGAGAGCGAAAGCTGGCACGGCGCGGCCCCCTCTCCCACTCGGACTCCTGAAGCATCGGCCCCTTCCACCATTTGCCAAAAACCAGGGTATTAGCTTCATGAGGAAAAAAAAATACAAAACCAAACAAAAACAGCAGTCATTGGTTTCATCACTGTAGGTTAGAAAGTGAGAAGTTTTAGCACTTTCAGGAACTTTGCGGGGGAGGCAGTGAATGTGGATTCGTATACATGGTTCTAATTCATTTCTAGTCCTTGTCAATATCTGTATACTTTTACATAAGCATCACCAGGCGCAACTATTGTATCGTGGCCTTCTCTTTAATGTTATATGTATGTCCCTGTATGGCCACCTCCAGAACACTTGTTTATTTTATTGATATTTACTGTGGGCTATTTTTGTATATTTCTTTTAGAGCTTATATACCTAACCGCTTGTCACTTCTTAAGTCTTTCACTTCCTCTATAGCATAGCCGGCTCCCTCCAAAACATTTCCTTTATCATTTGCTGTATATTTATCTCTCTATAAACTAGACGAGAGTTTCTAAAAACAGAAAATAGATTAGTTTGGCATTGTTAGATTAAATACTAAGTTTCCTTTTCTTGTAAAAAAGTTGCTGGATAATTTAGGAGGTGATGTAAAGGTGGATCCAGTTTCTTATTTATCTGAAGAGTGGGTGGCCCTTCGACTCACAGTTGCTTTCCTTGTGACCAGAGTCTGGAGAGTCTCCTGAGGGCCAAAGGCCTGGAAGTGGAACAGTTATCTGCTACCTGTCAAAACCTCCAGTGGCTGAAGGAAGAAATGGAAACCAAATTTGGCCGTTGGCAAAAGGAACAAGAAAGTATCATTCAGCAGTTGCAGACGTCTCTGCACGACAGGAACAAAGAAGTAGAGGCAAGACTTTAGTTAACTTAGAGGCAGTTGGTTTAGTGATTACATAACTCCGTCTCGGAAGAGGGCTCTTGAAGTCTGGAGTCAGTGACCCAAGTCTCATTCCACTCTGTGCCGAGACAAGTCATTGGCTTTCCCTCGGATCTTTGTCCCTACACCTGTAAACTCACGGAGACAATTACCTTTCTCAAAGGAATTATGTGAAAATCGATGAGATCTAAAAATGCACCTCCGATATGAAAGCTAACCTTTAGTAGTTAGGGTGCTCATGCTGTGTAGGTACCATTTTAAGAGCCTAGTGCATCTTATGAATCTTCATAAGTCTGTGAGGTACATACTTTTATTCCTCTTTTACGGATAAGTTAACAGATTTCCGACGTGAGGTGACTTGTCCAAAGTGAGATCGCCGATCAGTGGCAGAGCCAGCGTGCAGCCCAGGCAGCGCGGAGCCACGGCTTTAACCACCGACTGCCTCTGGGTGTGGAAATAGGAGCTGTACCACTGTGCTAAAAAATGCGGCGCTCGTCATTCTTTTTCAGCGTATTTTTTGTCCCACCCATGAAGTTACACTGGGGAGAAAATGAATGAACCGAGTATCCATTGATTCTCATTTAATATCTATTATGTGTCCTGAGCAAATAGGGAAAGGACTTATTTCACAAAACAATATCTAAGTTGCATCTATAACAGTGAAAAGCCTTTCTGTATTGTAGTGTTCATTCACTGAGCACATATTTACAGCCTCCTGTGTGCTAGATCCAGGTAAACAGAACTAAATAAGATATCATACTTGCTCTTCAGAATCTCACAGCTCCTCCTGTAGTACAGTCTACCCTTTGTAGTAGAGGCGATTCTTTCCTTCAAAACTTACACAAAAAAAAACTCTTTCTTCTGTCTTAGGATCTCAGTGCAACGCTGCTCTGCAAACTCGGACCAGGACAGAGCGAGATCGCGGAGGAGCTGTGCCAGCGTCTGCAGCGGAAGGAAAGGGCGCTGCAGGACCTCCTCAGTGACCGAAACAGGCAAGCCGCGGAGCACGAAGTGGAGATTCAGGGCCTGCTGCAGTCTGTGAGCGCCAGGGAGCAGGCGAGCCAGGTGAGGGCTAACGCGCAGACCGGAGGAGCGTCCCTCAGCACGTTTGTAGTCTGCACGTAGGAAGCTTTTGAACCTCGTGATGTGTGTTTATGTCCTTTTACAGTCTATTCTTTTAGATTTTTTTCGTTCAGTCTGTTAACTAGACTACAGTTTTACATCATTCATCAAAGTGTGTATTATTTTTAGAACACTTTGCATTGGAAGGGTGCCTGAACAGTACATGTCCCCGCCCGTCAACTTCATGTCTATCTTATTTTCCTTAATATTCTGATAATTTTGAAAGAAAGGAATAGGGAGTTCTGGAATGTTTTGATTTTGATTCTAAATTATCAAGACTTGAGTGATAGTTTGTATTTCCAGGCAGGGTGTGGGAAAACTTACACTTCACATATTTTCTCTTAATTTTTGTAAAAGCTGAGTGATCTTAAGAGGAAAAAAAAAAAGGATTGTGTTTTTCAAAACCACGATGAGAATATGTAATCTCTTAATAACATGGGATAAGTTAATCTCAAAATAATGGTACACAGGTATTTCAAAAGTAAATTCCTAATTTCTCCTCATTCTCGTATACCTTCCTCCCCCAGGCTGGAGACTGGCATAGTTGACTTGTGCCGCATTTCAGGGACCAGTCACTTAAAATCTCCATAGAGACAACTAGAGACAACTAGATTCTTACCATCTGCCTGCGTTATCTAAGCATCATGTTTCTAGTGCCTCCGTATATAATGGGGCGCTGACGTTCCACTCCTCTAATTCTCAGGCCCACTGAGTAAATACACATTTTGTCAGAAACACGCTGCCTCGTGCTGCAGAAATGGCTTCTGTGATGTATACCTAACAGAACCTTTGCGAGCTATTCAAGTCTCTGGCAAGAGCCTAATAAGTCTTTATATGAGTTTTCTTTTTAACCCCTTTGTTATTTGAAAGAATTAGTCTTATTACATCTCAGAAAGAAATACTGTAGGCTGCTGGCAGTAAAATAATGGATCCTAGGAGATGACGGAAATGGCAGAAGAGCCCCAACGCGAGAGGAGCAATGGCTGCGTTCTTCAGATCTGCTTCTCAAATTTTACATGCAGAAGAATCCCCTCGGTAGCTTTTTTAAAACATGGATTCCCAGGCTCATCTCAGAGATAGAAATTGGCGGGTAGACAGCGGGGACTCATGAATTTGCGTGTCTGACAAGCTTGCAGGTGATGGTGAGGCTGCTGGTCCATGGACCACACTGGGAGGAGCACTGCCCAAAACAGTACTGCTAGGAAGAGAACACCAAGGCAGACAGGGCACATCCGTGACGCAAGAGAGCTTATATGTTATTCATTTTGTTCTATACCGTAATTTTTACAGAGATTTTTTTTATTAAGGCAAATTAATAATGGATTGTTACCTCTAACACGGTTATGTCTAAATCCCTAAGTCGCCCAAATATTATTTATTAAAAATGGAGTTATTCTCTTATTTCTGTTAGAAATTATAACAGGAGCCCAACTTCTCATTGAAAATAGTAGTAATTCTTCTCAGAGGCAGTTGGTGCTATGATACAGTTAACCGAGTTTCGATTCATCATCTTACACCCCCAGTAATTTTCGCCTTAGTTTATTATTTCCAGATTTTCTGATGAAATGCAGACTTTTATGTAGTGATAGTCACAAGTAATGTTCTGGATCTTTTTCTTATTCCATCATCCATCTTTGAAAACTATGGGATTCGAAGTGAAATCAACTGGGTTTGGTGGTTTTGAGGTTTAGATTCTCCTGATCATATGATCCGATGCAAAAGTTTCTGTGTAATCGATTCATTCAGTAAATATGTACTAAGTGCTTCCTTTGTGCTGGACACTGTTCTGGGTCCTTGGGATTCAGCACTGAACAAAAGCATCACAGCACCTGCCCTGAGGAAATTTATATCCGGCTGGGAGAGAGAGAGACAGTAAATATATATTAGATAATGGTAAGTACATGGTAAAGAAATTTGGCACAACAAGGAGAATTGGGAATAAAGAAGAGATTACTGTCTTGATAGTCCGTGTGGAGAAGGCCAATCTTACAAGATAACTGTGGCAGAGACCCGAAGGGAGCAAAGCAAACAAGAGTTAGGGCGAAGAACGTCCAGGTCAAAGGCACATGCCCCAGAGTAAAGAAAGACATCTCTTATCCCAGTCCAAAGCACCGCCATGACACTTTAGTCTGAAAGAGTTCTAGCAGAACCAATTTCAGATTATTTTATATTTAATAGTTTTGTTATATTCAGTTTTTCCAGTATTCTGCCTATGAGAGACTTTCCTTCCACTCTTCGACTATGTTTTCCCCTATAAACTGAAAGCAAAGAAACTCTTTTTTAGGGTCCCTCTGGCTTCATAAACAGTCAGCTTCTAACGAATGACATCGGAACACAAAGTCTGTTTTATTAGAGTATCTTTCTAATGTTATGTTTGATTTCTTTACTAGGCTGCTGCAGAAAGGATGGTACAAGCCCTAATGGAAAGAACTTCAGAATTACAGGCCCTGCGCCAGTATTTAGGAGGGAAAGACTTCATGGTGTCCCAAGCACTCATCTCTAACCAGCCAACTGAAGTCACCTGCATCAGCCCCCATCTTGGGGAGCAGATTGACCAAGTAAGAACTATGGACTTGTGCAGATACTCATGCCAGCAGCATTTGCTTTTTATATTTGAAGCATAAGTTTGATCATTTTAATGCTGAGTCATGTGAGAACACCCCCAAGTCCTTGTCACAGTTCCTGCATCTTCCTAAGTCCCCCAACTCTTCCAATTTTTAGGGTTCAGTGCATTTACCCTCCGGAGGTGATAACAGTCCACTGACTGCCAAAGGGGATACCAGCTTGCCCAGGCCCTCCTTAGGTAAGTATCGGGTTTCATTTCCTGAAGGGACGTCTGTCTTTTCTTCCTAGAATTCTCTGTTAGTAGGTTTGGCCAAGACTCTCTTCCCTTCCTACTGTCATGGAAAAAACAAGTTCAGGTTCCCCCAAGAGGGAGAGGCACGTCTGTTCTCGGAGAACTGCCCTTACCTTGAGTCGAGGTTACTGCTCCGGGTCCACAGCGTGGCCCAGGGAAACTGCATCATAATTTTCCTCTTCAGACAGCTTCACAGGGCTTCAGATGCAGGAGGCAGAGTTTCCAAACGTGCATAGCAGGACCACGGGCCTCGTACCTCCTCCCGGAGATCTTTTCAGAAGGCCGAGGATACTGTCACTTGACGTCACCTACATACCAGTGTCGGGAGAGGCAGGCAGTGTACATTGAGTTATTTGCCAAGCTCAGCTCCATCCAAGGGATGGTCATAGGCCTCGAACTCCCTAAAAACAACCCAATTCTGTGTGTGGTGGGAGCAGAATCCCAGTGGAAACTGGGATTAGAGTGTGACCTTTGCAGAACAGCATGTTGGGACCTGGGGTAGTTTCGAGGAAGACATTGCCCTTCCAAAAGGAGGGACTTGCCAGGATGAGTGAAGTGGGGACTGTAGTCCCACGAGAAGAAAGTTTGCAGACTTAGGGAATTAACTCAGGATTTTTTAATGATATTAAGAGTATAAAAACTAAGCATCTATGTTAAAGTGTAGGGTTTTCTGGAATTCCATAAATAGGTCATACAAGTAGTCATTTTTTGCATAGGAAAACTGTGCTAGCTGAAGAGTAAAGAATACTAGATTTATTTAATTTACTGCCTATTTTAACCTTTTTTTAAAAAGTAACTTCCTCCACTTTTTTATTTTGCAAATTTCAAACCTGTAGAAAGTGTCAAAAATAGTACCTTGAATACCCCGATACATTTGCGTTATTTCTTTGTATGTACACACACAGATATTCTTTTCTGAGCCATTTAAAAATTACTGCAGACATCATGACACTTTGCCCCTAAATTCTTCATTATGTATTTCCTGAGAACAGGGCATTCTCCTACGTAACTGCAATGTAACTTCACATAGAAAATCTAACCTTGATGTGGACACACTGTGATTTACTCAGTCTTTTTATAGGCATTTAGGCGGCTTGCAGTATTTTGCTTTTACCAATAATGCTGCGAAGAACAACCTGTGCATTTGTGTTTTTTTATTTTTTATCCTCAGAGTAAATTCTCAGAAATGAGGCAGGAGGTATCACATTATGTCAATAGTGATTAAAACTAGCCCTGGTTTTCATTTTTAGGGGACTCGGATGCAGTTGCGGGGCTGGAAAAAGAACTGAGTAACGCCAAAGAGGAACTTGAACTCATGGCTAAAAAAGAAAGAGAAAGTCGAGTGAGTGTTTTAGTCATACCTAATTTCTAAATTCCTATTTTTTCTTTCAAAATAATTTTTATTTAAAAGAGTACAGTTCTCCAAGTATAATCTCTGGGTCCAAATACCAGGTATGCCTTTTTTTTATTTTCTGGAGAAAAATATAAATCACTTCATATACACATTATCTCTCCAAGATGCTCTTGTTCTTATAAATGGAGACTGTTAAAGCTTTTTAAGAGCTGAAGTAACACAGCTTTCTCTGCCCATTGCTAACCAGAATAAAATAATTGTGAAGTATTTGTGAAAAAATGAAGTTCTGTATAACTGCTGCTTAGAATTATGCCATTAGATCTATCAAAATTGGTTTTGGAAACAGAACAAGAAAATTTGAGAATAATCAATGATGTTTATCGAGTACTTGCTCTATGCAATGTACCGTACTGGGTACTTAAATTAGCGCTAATACTTATAACTCCATGCAAAGTAGGTGATGTCGGCCCTGTTTTATAGATGAAGCTGAAAAGCTGACTTTTTAAAACATGGAAGTGGGGAATAGTCTTATAACTAAGAAATGCCAAAGCTAAGATTTAAACTCGGGTCTTTTGTGACTCAAAATGCTTTCTAAGAAGTCATTTCCCGGAGCAGATAGTTTTCCCCATCCTTATGCTCTATTTCTGGCGGTAGAGTTTCCCTCCGTTTTCTTAGAAGAGGCCCCTCAGCCTATGGAATCTTCCCCTCTGCCTCCCTGTGCAGCGAGTTGTGTGTCCAGCTCCGATGTAGAAGGAATGTTAGGGCCACGGTAGGGCGTTACAGACAATGGTAGACGACCAGTCAGCGCCATGGGACCCAGCGTCCAGGTCAGCCGGCTGGTCGGGGCAGCTCCTCAGCTTTGCCTTAGTCCGATCCATCGCACAACACCTGTGTTCATATTTGCGATGAAATTATCGTACCTCTTAATTTCTCTTTCCATACCATGTATCTCCTTACTAGCAGCCTCAGGTTATATGACTAAAGTTTTGAGGATATGAAATTGTGTGCTTTTTAAAAAATACCAGTTTTAAAAATCTCCTAGTTCCAACCCCCTCTTCTTTTGGTTCTGCCCTAGCTGTTATCTGATTATTCATGTCAGATATTTTAGTTTCCACATGCCGTTCCTGTTTTTCTCATATGTATTCAATTCATAGTAATGTTACTTTTTAGTTTGGCCTTTTTTTCAGGATTGTAAACTTATAATGACTATAAATGGATGTTTGAATATTATAAATAGCTCTGTCGCTTACCTTCATGTGTCCTTAATCAACTACCAACTTCTCAGTTCAGTTCCACTAGATACATCATTACTTTCTCTCTAATATTAAGTACTTACCAAAAGCCACCCGCTGGTCGGGGCAGCTCCTCAGCTTTGCCTTAGTCCGATCCATCGCACAACACCTGTGTTCATATTTGCGATGAAATTATCTTATCGTACCTCTTAATTTCTCTTTTCATACCATGTATCTCCCATTTTACAGTGGAGGAAACTGAAGCTCAGTTTAAATGCCTTGTCATGGAGATTATGCCACGATTTAAAACCCATGCGTGTCTGATTGCAGACCTTTGTCTTGCTCCAATTATGTTTCTTCCTTATGATTATCAGTGAACTTTGTTACAATAAAATATTTCTCATTTTCTGGTGAGGAGACATGGAAGATACAAGACTGGAAGTTTAGGGCACACAGTGCTAGTATTCGGTGGGACTTCTTCGTAGGTGGTGGCGAGTTCTTCCATCTGGGGGCGTGTACTGTTCATTGGTCTCTTGTGATGTCAGCAGCTGTTGATGCTGGATGGCTGTTTCCATCAATTCACTAAGGGGTGCAATGTGTATGTTTTTCTATCGTTTTTTTTCATTCGTTAGCTGAAATATTCCCCAAAAGCTGTAGAGTTTCCCAGATTTTTAACATTCCACCTACTGTCTTGAGGTAATAGTAGTAGTTTTCATTCATTGATTTCCTGCTATGTGCCAGGCAGTTTAGATACACTGTTAGATTTTCTCTATTCTCAAATAGCCCTGAAAAGTAGATGTTGTTCTCATTTTACAGTGGAGGGAACTGAAGCTCAGTTTAAATGCCTTGTCCTGGAGATTATGCCACGATTTAAAACCCACGCGTGTCTGATTGCAGACCTTTGTCTTGCTCCAGTTATGTTTCTTCCTTATGATTATCAGTGAACTTTGTTACAATAAAATATTTCTCATTTTCTGGTGAGGAGACATGGAAGATACAAGACTGGAAGTTTAGGGCACACAGTGCTAGTATTCGGTGGGACTTCTTCGTAGGTGGTGGCGAGTTCTTCCATCTGGGGGCGTGTACTGTTCATTGGTCTCTTGTGATGTCAGCAGCTGTTGATGCTGGATGGCTGTTTCCATCAATTCACTAAGGGGTGCAAAGTAGAGGTTTCTCTATCGTTTTTTTCATTTGTTAGCTGAAATACTTATATTAAGAAAAACTTCATCTTTTCTTCTATCTGCTAATGTTGCGAGACCACCCCTTCAAGTATCATAAAAAATTCATTGATTAAACAAGTCGCGACATGTTACAGTGTTAACCAAACTGGACGACATCAGTGAAACCCCTTTGCAGCCCCCCGCCACAACACCCTTTGGTGTCGCACTGCGTGGTTTAGATGCGACCGACCCAGTAGAGGCGTCGTTCAGGTTCTAGTTTTCACTTGCGTTGCTGGCTGCGGTGGGATAATATGGAGCACCGTTCGCCTCGTCGTTGAAACGTAAATGCGGTAGGTGTGCTTTCTCTGCCCGCTGATGTCAGGACCCCTTCTGCCCGCAGATGGAGCTCTCTGCACTGCAGTCCATGATGGCCATGCAAGAGGAGGAGCTGCAGGTGCAGGCTGCCGACCTGGAGTCCCTGACCCGGACCGTGCAGATTAAAGAAGACCTCATAAAGGTCCTTCAGACTTTTTAAGGACCATCGGAAGTCGTTAGGCGCAGAGTACGCGTAGGGCATCTGCAAACAGCACCTGGATACGCTGCGTCCCTTGGCTGGTGCTCGTTATTTCTTTGATACGCTGTTAGATTGAGTCTCTTGATGTTATCATGTTCTCTTTGACTTGCATCAGAGTTGCTGAGGTTTCATAAAGAGTATATCGTTGTCTCCATATGGCTGATCAGTATCATGTCTGAAAGTATCGGAGACTATTTTAGGAGCATTCGCCCCTTGGCCGAGTAGTACTTTTATTACTAGTCTTGTTTTTTGACTTCTAGGACCTGCAAATGCAACTGGTTGATCCCGAAGACATACCAGCTATGGAACGCCTGACCCAAGAAGTCTTACTTCTTCGGGAAAAAGTTGCTTCAGTAGAATCACAGGGTCAAGAAGCTTCAGGAAACCGAAGACAGCAAGTAGGTTATTAGAATACAAACCTGATTTTTAGTGTGAACTAAACAATGGAAAAGATGAACCATGTTCAAAATTTTCCCAATTTGAAAAAAAGGAAAAGGAAAAGGAAAAAAAATCTCTGCCTCTGCCCCAGATTCTTTTGTAGATCCTATCCCATGTCTAACCTTTTTTTTTTTCAATGCCAGACGTTTCAGAAAGACCTGCTCTCCTGTGCCGCCTGTGTCCCTCATCCCTATCTTCTCACTCGCTGCTTACCTCGCTCCAATCTGGCTTTGAACTCTGCCCGTTCACTTAAACAGACCTACTGGTTCTACACTAACAGCTCCTCTTCTTTATAGCACTTTTTATAGTTCACAGTGACAGGTGTGATTGATGAGCATCTTTTCCCCCGACTAGCTAGAGACTAAGCTTTTCCCCAGACCAGAGGCTGGCTCATAGAAGGGGCTCAGTAAATATTTATCGAATGAATGAATGAGTGAATGAATGAATGAAGACCACTAGGAATTCCTCTTACATGTTTACTCCTTTCCTTTGGCCTCTTTCCTGTGCTTCTGGCTTCTCTCTCCTCTTTGTTCTCCTTGCTTCCATGTTTGATCTCTGCCTTACAGAGTTTTAAAAAAAGATAATGCACGTGAGATTGATTTGAAAACTAAAATACTATAGAAAGCTTAATTAAGTAACAAGCTAGTGCGAGGATTCAGTCATGGGACATGCTAATATGTTCTTTTGGTCTCAGGATGAGCTGGCCTCGTGCCTCGTGTCTCCATTCCCGTGTTGCTTTCGCTCTTTCCCCAGTTGCTACTGACACTAGAAGGACTGGTAGACGAACGGAGTCGGCTCAACGAGGCCCTGCAAGCGGAGAGACAGCTCTACAGCAGCCTGGTGAAGTTTCACGCCCATCCCGAGAGGTAAACGAGCGACCGCACCTTCCTCCTCGTGTTCCTCACTAAGCGCAGGTGCTTATGATGTTGGAGAGGCGAGAAGAGGAGAGCAGAGGCAGTCACTGGGGCTGCCCCGTTTGCCATCGGTTGTGTGGCTCGCTCTGAGCCAGAGTGTCGAAATCTTAAGTCAGGAATAGTGCTTATTCCTGCAGAACCAGGTGAGAAGACCTCACGGGTGTCTAAAACACCCTTGCGTGGAGTCAGGACACAGCGCGTGTTCCTCTTCTCCCAGCTGCCGGTCCCGGTAGGTTATGGTGGCTGATATCACCCCAGGGTCACTGAAAGCCATCGTGATGGATAATCTACATCCTATACCTCTTGATTTGGGGTCATGTATATTATGTCATTCTGATTCATTTTATGCTCCCCTCCCCCCGCCCCTTTTTCATTTTGTTTTCCCTCTTAGCCCCTTTTTCTCTTTCCCAGTTTTTATCCTTTTACTATTCAGTTTCTTCTGGTTTATTGTCGGGCTTAAAATTTTTTTCTTTCAACCTCAAGAAAGTGAAGGGAGAGGAAAGGTACTCTACGACCACTCGATTGTGTTACTTTTTAAAGACTCTCTGGGCCTTTAGTCTCTGTGAACAAATTCCTGTTCAGAGCACTGTCAAGTCTGGTTAACAGATGAGAGAACAGATGCTTCCATAGCAGTCCTGCTAGGAAGCTTCAATTTGCATATAGTTTTTCCTGGGTTTTGGTATTTTTCAGAAAGTAACGCTCTTAGTCAAATAATGAAATTGCTCTATTTTTGAGCTGTGGGGTATGAGATCAATCTCAGGAACTATAGTGTCACGTGAATCTCGGATAGAGGGACGAGCTGTAAAGGAAGGAGCAGGCCCTGCCGACCTCCCTGCAGTGCCCACAGCCCCACGATAAGATCGCGTGCGCTTCTCATGGCCTGGAGGACGGCGGCGTTAGGAAGCCTTGTGGCCCAGAGGGGCGTCGACGGCTCTTTGGGAGCCTGTGCAGACTCATTACCGTTGATGGCTAACCCATTTTCCTTCCGTATGGCATGTTTAATCAGCTCTGAGAGAGACCGAACTCTGCAGGTGGAGCTGGAAGGGGCCCAGGTGTTACGCGGTCGGCTAGAAGAAGTTCTTGGAAGAAGCCTCGAGCGCTTGAGCAGACTGGAGACCCTGGCCGCCATTGGAGGTGGGGAGCTGGAAAGCGTGCGAGGTCGTCACAAGCATGCCTTCTGAGCACTGGCGGGTCAGACTGCAGCCCAGGATGGAAAACCTTGTTTGCACTAACCAGACAGAGCCTTGGCTGACTTTGGCAGAATTAAACGGTGACTTACTAATGCTAAAACTGGTACAATTAGCATCAACTACAGAGTGAAGCTCACTTAAGTCTTCCTGTGTTTCACGGTACTTCTCTAACTCTAAGTTGAATGGCGGAGGTCACGAAGTATATTTGCACATTTTAAATCATTCCATTTGAGTTTTCCTACCATGTTCATCCTTTTCCCTAGGTCCTCCTCCTGATTCCCTCATTGCTTCTGCGGCCAATAAAGTTTATTCCTCCCCCACTTTTCACAATCCATTTCATATGATCCCTATCATGTCATAAATGCATGTGTGTGTATTATTTTTGCCATTCAAGCAACTCCTGCTTTTTGAGAGAGAGCAGTTTCCTAATCAAGGAAAAGCTTCAAGATGAGAGAGAGAGAGAAAGTCTATAAGAACGACTTTGCCAAAGTAGGATAACTCTTGTCAGAGGTAATCCAAGCCACATCTCCCACAGCGGACTGCAGGTATTGGGGGGACCAGGTTAAAGGGCAGAGGCAAAGACCGTTCAGGCGTTTATAGTAAACCTTTACCTCCGATATTGTTTCAGAGTTGATTATAGGATGACAGTGAAATCAGGTTAAATGCAGACTAAATTCCATTCAGATGTTTTTCTTTAAACCAAGGGTATGTTATTCAGTCAGCACATGACTTCAAGAAAGCTCTCAGGTCTTCCAGAATTCTCTATGTAAAATGATAATTTCAAATGAATGTCCCCCTTTAATTTAGTATTTCACCAAAGTAGTTGTTAGAGCCAGAAGAACGTATTGCTTGTATATTTTCATTTGCTAGTGGCACCAGATGGAGGCCTGTATTTTTCACTTTTTAGTGCTTATACGTTTCTCCATATTGAAATAGGTAATAGGTTTCAGGCTTGGAAGTGTTTGAATAGTTTAGAAAGAAATGTCACAGATCTGTGTTCATAGGTTTTGTCATTGTCTCGATGCTTTCTTACGGTGACAGGACAGATGTAAGGAAAGGGGCACTGGAGGTGGTATTTCTGGTGTCTTTAATGTCAAGAGTATAGAAAGGAACCAAGATTATTTGGAACTTTGTGGGTTCAACACCATGAGGTTTCTTATTTCTCAGATTAGAAGCTGAGATTTCAGTTTTTAAACATGGAATTGGATGAACAGGGATTGAGGCTTTCTGATACCATGAATGTGACCGGGTACCCTTTCTAAAGGTGGAGCACAATGACTTTTCTGTTTGCCGTCCATATTTTAC
>NW_006442103.1:17324537-17344081 GCF_000325575.1 Pteropus alecto
GCTTTTATTTCTTTCGCATTTATGTGTTGACGTGGTTTGCCTTGCGTTCTCAATTCCAGCCCAGTTTCTGTAACCTTAGCCCTGCCTGGAACAGCATCACTCGAACAGAAGTGGACAGGGAAGAAAATGTTCTGGAGAAACACCTTAGAGTTTTCTGATGAAGCATTTTACAAAAGATTGACAGCCATAAGCCTTCCTCTTGATGGAAATGCTTTCCAGTTTTAATGGCCTCGGGGGGAAAAGGGTCATTAAAGGGAGGAGATAGGAAGTGTAAGCAGAACCGTCCACTTTTCTTAGTCTTCTAACCTTAGGAAACCCTTCCCTGCTCAAAGCTTTCTGTAACTTTCTAGAAGTAAGGAGGTGGGTAGTAGAGCTATAAACATGTCAGCCAACCAAAGACTAGTGTGTCATGTCATTACAAGGCACTTAGGAAATGTCTTCCCTAAATTTTACTAATAGACCGAGGAAGCTTTCTGAGTCTCCTAAGACTCAGCCATAGGGATTCTCGGGTTCTGTTGGTTCACAGAGATTAGAAAGATTTATGTTAGTTACCACTCAGCTTCTATCAACCGCAAGCAAGAGTAGGCATTTCGCTTGGTATCTGGAACTTGCTAAATGTTAGAAGTATTGAGGTAGTTGGATGAATGAGAAACCCAACTTCCTGTCGAAAAATTCTCAAAATAGGGAGAAAAATGTAAATTCTAGTCCTGATTTGGATCCTGAAAAGACGGACTGACTTGTGCTATCATTACTTGTCTTTGGAAAACATTTTAGAAAATTAAGTGATTCAGTGGCAAAGGATAAATTAAGAGTTTGATCTTACTGCCGTAGATGTGACTAAAATCCGGTACTAACTTTCTGGTTAGTACCTGGGACGAGGCTTGCAAACAGTAGTACCTGGAGAGGGCTTGCCAGTCTAACATTTGGTGTGATAATTCGCCATCTTTTTAGAAAACACAATTCTGATAAATTTCATTCTGTGACCCACACAAAGGCGACGCTGCGATTGACCACATCATTTCTATGATTATATTTAACATGCTGTAACAGGGTTCCAGTCTCTCTTCAGAAGCCCAGATCCTTTCTTTTACTGGATTATTCTACCTTTATAAAGCGTTTTAGATAAAGCATCGTGTGCTTTGCCTGTAGAGCCTTGTGCCTGAATAAAAAATCTGGGAAGAACGAATGAATTAAATTTTTGTCCAGGTCATGCTAAATCGGAAGCATAGAACTTAAACTGAGAACAATCCATGCGGATAGATCTCATTTCCTTTTTGAATAATAGCAAATGCGTAAAGGAATGGTTGTAAGAGGCCAAGATAGGTTAAGTCCGTAGTTTTTAGAACTATAGAGTTGAAAAGGACTCCAAGGGGATTTATTTAGTGGGTGAAATGGAAGTCCTTTTGACAGATACTTCCCCTAAACTCTTTTCTGTTGCAAGTTTAAACTGTAGTATCGAAGTCTGATGGTTGTTAGTGCCTAGTATAAATAAACATTTTTTCGGTGTTCTTTTTCTAGATTTCTTGAAAATGTGCGATCAGGCTATTGTAATACTGTCAGCCTTTTAGTTGGGCAGGGTCTACTCTCATCCTCGCCCCTCCCTCCCCCCGCACTAATCATCATTCCGTGTGGACAGCAGCAATGCTTTTAGTACTTCTTCCTTGTTTGTGTTTTTTAGAGATTTGTCAATGCTGTTATACATAGTAAGAGATCTATTAAAGATCAAGAAAATCTTGACCTGTATAGCTTCAAGTCGTTTCCTTAGAAGGTTCTTTAGTGTATTCTACTTGCACATTTTACACATAGATGATTGCTATGGCAGATAGGTATAAAAGACTTACCACTTTTAGGCTTATTTATGCTCCTAATTCAGTATCTGGTGCTGAGAAATTTGACTTATAGCTTCAAAACAGTGCAAGAAAATTGATTTCGGGTCTCTCTGTTTCCGTCTTCCAGCTGGATCTAGAGACCTCTGAGTAAAAGGAGCAAATCAGATGACACCAAAAATTCCTTCTGTCGTTGAGGAATAAAGGTTGACTGACCTACCCGAAGTCGCTCCCTTGGGACCATAAGTCCTAGAGGGAAAATACTTTAATACCTTTGCTTTCCTAGAGCTAGTATAGAAAACTCGAGTTCCTGTTGATAGAATAAAGTCACTGTTTTCTGATTTCAGAATCTTTTTATATGAAAAAGTCACAGAATCTTCACATTTGACATCCCTGGAAACCTCAAGTTGTCTCTTCAACTAGGGTCTCAGTGGTAATCATACAGGTCTGCAGCCAACGTCCCACGGAGAAATGTGACAAACTTCTTTTAAAATTAGGAACAAATGTTAGAAATTCACACACCATTTTCTTTCTGTCTTGCCTTGTAGCAATTGTACTTACGGTAGAATATGTAAAATGAGCTTTCTTTTTTGGATAAAAACATCCTATGATATGCTACCCAGTGGAGGATTTTTCTTTCGTTTTTTTTAGGTTAAAGCTCAGAGGGTTTTTCTCCCTTTGGTAGTATAGAAACATTTGTCCTGTAGAAAGAATAGCTAGGAATATGGAACTCTTATAAGGCAACCCAATAATAAAACAGAAGGAATGAGTCAAACGGATGATAAATCAGAGTAATTTCTGTTGGGTAGTGGTTTCCAAGTTTTAGCACATCTTGGAATATGATTTAAGCTACTCTCTCACTAGACATTTGGAGCAAAAACTTTGGTAAACCATTTTCTTATGATACAAGACAAGCATGTTGCTATTAAGTAGTCTGAGTATTACAGAAGCTAAGTCCTCGCTTTCTTTCTGTAGATTCACAGGACCAGGGTGAGTTTCCCAAGTGGAAAATCGGCATTGGAATTACTTTCCAGCCAAGGACAGAAAGTGGAAGGGAAGCAAAACTGTAGAGCTAACAATTGTCATTTTACCAGATTTCGAATAAGAATAATTGATAAAGTGACGCACTGATTCTTTTTGCATGGCGTTCCCTTTCTGTTGTTTAAAGTCAATTTCTGGAAATAAAAATCTATACCATTTTCCTCTTGCTGAAGCTGGAAGGATAAAATAGAAAGTTCAGCAACATTAGAAAATGCTTGACCCAAAATAATCTGGAGTGTAGTGGCATTATGTACATGAACCCAATCAGCTTCCTCGTTCCCTTTAAGGAACTCATGACCGCCTAGCCAACGCATGGGGGTGTTTTCAGTACATGAGTACGCAGTGCTGCTTTTTGTAATTTCCAAAACCATTGCTGTACAATGCCGGCCTCTCTCTCAATTTGTAGACTTTAGAGGCATGTGTCTATACAGTATGCTTTAAAAATCAGGAACTTCTTTTTCCATGAAATAGTATCAATTTGATAACAAAAGCAGCTTTACTTTTATCACTTAAAATTTTGATCCTAGGGCTGTAAAAAAAAATTAAAGTGATTCATAACAAACGGAGGAGGAGGAAGTAAGATGTTGAATGATCCAGTAACTTGGCGTTAGATGATTTCCAGGACTATTTCCCAGTCAGGATAAGCTGTATATTTTCCTCTGGAAGCTCATTTCTTCATGGCACAGTGCTCTGTTAAACCGTGTTAACATCCAATGAAATGGACAGTGTACTTTTTTATACATAAGTGTTAGAATTTCAGCTACTTTAGTTGGGACAAAAAATTGTTACTGATGCAATAAACGTATCAAAGGCCAAACAGTAGCAACTATTTGGTTTCATTCTGAAAAGACCAGAAAAGAAGTAGAGGGGGAAGCTCATATCTTTTTTCCTTAGAGGAGAATCAGTCTATTGATCATTGTACTAAAATTCCCAAAGTGAGACTCTGGAATGAGTGAATGCCTTTGTATTTATTTAACTAAAGGGAAGAAGAGGAAGAAACCTGAATTTTTCTGCTCTCCAGGAAGCGAGACTAAAGAAACAGCGTTATACTTCCCACAGAAGTGTGAAATGGACTTCTTTACCTTAAAAACCCTTTCTTGCTCTCCTTGCGGCAGGAGAGGAGTAGAAAGCAGGATGAAGATTTGAGGGGCCAGTTGTCACGGTGGGAGGGAGGTGCTGTCCCCAAAAATGTTCCTGGAAAGGTTTCTTGTGTTCTTTGAGGGGGAAAGAAAAGAGAGCATGAGCGTGAAGAACTCCTTGACATTACAGGATTTTTAAAGTCACTGAAAACAGTTGCTTTCTGAATAAAGTACAAGCTGGAAGGCTACTAAAGAGATGTTGCAATTGAAAGACAAAGATGCACCATAAAGGGGCTTGCCCGCAGACAACAGTTTTCTAGCTACTTCTGAGATCCGAGCCTGTCTAATTAAAGGATTTTATTTCTCGACAGAAGCTTATGCCGGGCTCTATGAAATCTTAAAGTTTTCTTAAGGCCCAGAAGGGAATGGATGCAGGTGAAACCGCAGAGTCTGGGAGGAAACTGCTTTTCTTTGATTCTCTCATAGGGCATCATAACATTTAAGTCCGCAGTGATGGTTCAGGGTCTGAACAGGTGAGAGTTCTGGCAACGAGCCCAAGGCAGAAGCAGGAGTGAGGCGCCCGGAGGACCTGGCCCCGAGGTGGGGGACAGCCAGGCACCCGGCACTGTCATTATTCATGCTGTAAAGTTTCGGCTCTTTGCATCTTCTCAAAATTAGTCAAATGTGACTCCCGCCATGTTCTGAGTGCCCTTGTGGGAAAATACCACCCCCCTTTTCTGTCGGTTGCATATGCACGTCTTATGGGGGAACAATGACTATAAAGCAGAATTCGGGGGCTCGTTACTGAAGAATTAAAATGACCCTTCGACTTTCCCTCGAAAGCTTATCCACCCGTGATGGAGTTTTGCGGCCGTTGTAATTTGGCGATGAGCCCTAGGTGCGAAGCTCCTATTCAAAAGAGTTCATCCGACTTGACTTAAAACTCTGCCCTTCCTCCATCCTAGGAAGCGGGGAGGACAGTATTTCCAACCTCGCGTTGGGGGAAATGGCTGTTGAGAGTGGAGAAGTTTGGGTAGACACAGTCACAGTCACCCAGTTCCTGACAAGGTGTAAAATTCCCCTCTGCTGATTACACGGAGGGTCCAGGGCCTCCTTTATCACCCCTCAGCTTTTCAGCCTGAGCCCACTTCGGTTTACCAACAATAAGAAAACAAGAACATGGTTTAAAGGCAGTATTTACTGAGTGCGCCTGTGTGCCAAGCACTGTTCTAAGCACTTCAAAAGCAGCAAACCCTTGAAAGTTTACAAGCCTGGAGTGGCATGGACCACTGTTAACGCTAATTAACAAGTGACGAGTCGAATTATAGAAAGTTCATGACCTGCCTAAAGCCACATACCTAATGCCAGAAGTAGAAATCTAACCTAGACTATCTGTCTCCAGGGTCCATATTCTTAATAATTATGCCGTCCTTAACTTAAAAAACTCCACAAAAGTGTGAATTTTTGCCTCAGTGATAAAAAGAATATATGTACATAAGTCTGAAATTTCACCCAAGGATTTTATGGTATTTTATAGGTTCATTTTATTTCTGTGTACTTTATGGCCAGATAGCTGGTAGAAAATAATTTTCTAAGTCTGGAAGAGGAAGGTTTGGGTATCACCTCCTTACATGTGGTTCAGATCCTGGAAACTTGCAAGGACCACAGTTTGAGAACCACAATATTGAAGCTCAAATAAAAGTTTTTAATAAAATTTTCAGTCTAATGTGTAAAACGACCTTGGAGATAAAACCTGGAAAAGCAAATTAAATTTGAATGAGCAGATTCTTAGCTTTCAGAGATTCTAAAGGTGGCAAGCCATTTTATTTCGCATTTATCAAAAATAAGCAGTAGATACATTAATATAAAGCTTAGTACCTTTACTTAGAAAGTTAAAGTATTCCAGGTTAGTTCTGAAGACAGTGTTTTGTTGCCTTATAAAAATTTAGAAAGGAGTATTCGCCACAAAAGAAGCTCTTTTATAGGAAAGAAAAAAACCAGAAATGGTAACAACAGAAAGGGGCGTCTAACTTATACATCGAACCTTGTATGGGATAACTTATTCATTGCAATATTTTCTATAACTTGTTAAAAACTTTATTCCACCCCTCAAACACATACACAAAAGCTTTCAGAATTCTAATTCAAATTGGAAAAAGGCTGAGCAACTCAAAGCTGCCCCAAAGGAAGTAGCACAGACTATAAATGAGCTAAAAAAGTAATAAGGAAAGCAAAAATCCCTATTTAGTGGAGTATCAGGATGAAATGGGCATGCTTGCTTGGTCCCCATTTAACCCCTGATGAGGTCAAAGCCATGGCATCCTGCTCCGGGAGAATTAGAGAGACAGCATTATCTAGAAATGCAGATGTGGCCTTAGGCCGTGGAGGTAAGTGGGGGGCAGAGCGATAGACAAACGCCTTCAGGACCAGTGACAGTCACCCACTCTATTCCCACTTATCTCACTCCTGGAACCTAGCGCAGGAATCATCTTGGGATGTGGGCTCAGCATGGCTCTGCAAGCCACCAGGAATGGCATGGGGAAGAGGATGCTGACCTCACAGAGCTGAGCTTTCTTCAAGCTCAGGATCGTTCTCCGGCCCAATGCCCAGAAGGGAAACGATGTGAATAGTGTGTTTTCTTAACCCGTCACTGAGTGAGACAATTCATTTTTCTTTGCAGGATAAAAATTCGAAAGCATGCTATGTGATATGGATGTCCCAAATTGAATTAGCATCCTGGCTTCAGTGAGTTGCCAAGCAGCCAAAGCATAGGGAGCGTGCCCGTGCTCCTGTATACAAGAAGTGCCCCTTGCGGGGTGCTTCTGGGGCTGGTTTAAGAGCAGCAGTGGGCACCCCTGACGCACACTGCCGGCGAGGGGCAGAGCTGCCTCCTTGCAAGCAGGGCCTTACTGAACAGGGCGCCACCTTGGTCCACAGTCAGCACAGCATTGAAGTGAAGACCAGGGAGTGAGTCATAGGTTCAGCTGCCTATTCGTACTTCAGTGAGATTGGCCTGGGCCGTTGCCAACACTCTGGCCTGAATTGGCAGATGCCAGGAGGTGGATGTAGGTAGCACTGCCCCTGTCCCCTTATCCACAGATGGCGGTGGATGCTCGTTATGGATGTGGGGCTTTCCACCTGTGGATGTCAGAGTTCTGGGTAGGTCTTTAGTCTTGGAGGAAGAAAGAAAGAAAAAGATCTGATTTGTCACCGGAAGGAACAGTGAGTCGCCTCTGTCTAGAAGTCCAGTGACTTGAGTTCTTGGCATAGCTCTTGTCAGGACTAGCTGTGTGACAAGCCACCTATTCTCTCTGAGGCCCAGGTTACTACTCAGTGGTCAGAAGAGGAGTCCTAACAGATTGGTTGCCAAGGGCAAGGTCAGAACTAGACCTCAAGGTCGTCTAACTTGGGCAGGTTCTGTAGGGCTCAGGGAGTGTCGTGCTAGATTTCCTTTAGTGTTCAAATGAATTAACTTATGAATTCCTACACTTTCAGAAGAAATCTGTAATGTGGGCCACAGGTCTTATCTAAAATTGGATGCGCAGTGTTTTATTCTAACAGATGTGGAGAGGAAGAATGTTCTTGATTTGTGTTGTCTAATATGGTGGCCACCAGCCACACGCGGCTATTAAACTCTAAATTTCAATTAAATAAAGTAAAAATTTCAGTTCCTCGGTCACACTAGCCACATTTGAAGCGCTCAGTAGCCACGTGTGACTAGTGTCTCCTGCACTGGGCAGCACAGGCATAGAATTTCAGAAAGTCTATTGGTCAGCAATATTCTAGACCTTTGCCCAGACCACAGACTGCAGCTTCTTGTCCCTTAGTAACGGGCACAGATGGTTGTGCCCTGGGGTGCCTACGTCCATCTTTGGGGAGTAAAAGAATGGATTAAATTCCATTTGGACAAAGCAGTACAAGAAAAACCTCAGGCAAAGGGTGTTGAGAGAGATGGGGCAGGGGGCGGCTGGAGGAAGGAATGGGGAAACACGCAGACCGTTCTGTGCCTTGAGTCTTCACTAGACCTGAGCCTTGGTAGGACAAGGGCCCCCAGAGAGATTGTCACCCATGCACGGCTGACGCCAACAATGGAAAAGCGTAAGGGGAGCCAGGGCGCCCTAACCCCAGGCAGGGCCTCTGTCAGCACCTGCTGGTCCCGTGGGGCCCGCGTCACAGGAGAGAGTGTTGCTGCACAGCCCGGCAGTGGCGGGCGGAGCGGGGACAGCTGAGACCCTCCGAGAATGGATGAGGGGTAACCGCTCAGACACTGTGCCCCTTAGGCGCAGGTCTGCACGGTCAAAGCCAGCGCGTGTTTTGAGGCTGAAGCTTGGGTGTCAGGAAGACAGTGTTCGTGACACAGCGAGAAGGCTTTTCTGCAGATTTGGCACATCGGCTTCGCCGCCTCTGCCGGCCCTCCTGGCTAGGAGGCCATGTGCATGGCGGGGAAGGGAAGAAATCAGAGGCGGATGGCAGAGAGACGGTAATCTTAGCTGCTGTCTGGAAGCCACCTGTGAAGGGAGTCACCTTTCTCTTCTGGACTTACTTCCAGGCGCAGCTGCGGGGGATGACACCGAAGATGCCAGCACCGAGTTCACGGACAGCATTGAGGAGGAGGTCGCACACAGTAGCCACCAGCAAGTAAGTCCGAGTCAGGGTCTGGGGTCCCAGAGCGGACGGCTCACAGCCCTGTGAGGCTCGGTGGCCTCCTGCAGCCCGTGCGGGCCGAGAGCGAGCAGCTCGCTCTCTCTGTAAAGCGCTTCCCCGTCTCCCTGCCCTCTCTGAGCTTCCCGGCCACCTCGCCAACCTCTGTCCTCACTCCACTGCTCCCTACGACCCACCCTGCTGTTTCACTCCTGTTTCTCCCATTCCCGCTCCCGGCCCCTCCCACCCACCTTCACCCCCACGGACCGTCTATAGCTGTAGCTTCAGGAGCATTTTTACCTCCGACAAGACCATGGACCCTTCCCCTCTTCGGCTTTGTCACTGAAACACACCACAGAAGATAGGGCATCCCCGAAGGGCTGCGTGGGGAGGTGGCAGGGCCAAGGCCCTGCTCAGGAGAATGCCCTCTGGGAAAACCCAAGAGGATCGGTACTGCCACAGAAGGGCTCATTGACAGCGAAGTCTCGTTCTGCAAAAGAAAACTTTGTCGGGCAGCCTGACCAACCAGCCAGGTCACGACGTGTCAGCGACTGGCAGATGACGCTTCTAGAGCAAGCTCCTGCCGAGCCCGAGAACTTGGTACCTGAGGCTGGAACGCTGTGCCCACCAACCACCAGCGAAGGTACAACCAAGCAAGTTCTCAAGCCCAAGAGCTGAGTGTCCTGGCCCTCGGGTTAAGTCACCAAGAAGGTGACTCGCTCTCACTGGAACGCCCACGTGTCTCCACCGTGCCCAGTGATGTTTAGCAGTCACGTGTCCCAGACGGACTGTGCCTATGACCCCGAGTCGTCGACGAGAAAGTGGATTTTTGGTATTTGTCCTTCTGCAGAAGCAGCTGGACTTTCCTAGCGATAGCATCCTCGGGGCTGTTAGAACTGTAGGGGGCGTAAGGCCTCCTGGGTCTGCCTGTACGTCTTCTGCACGAGAAAAGAGGAGACATCTAATAGGCCAGCAAGAAGAGCCCAGGCGAGCGGTCTCCAAATCTCATGGTGGCCCTGGAGGACATGGGTGGGTGTCTGGAATTCCTCATGCCCTCCTCGCAGACCCTTTACCGTCCATCAAGACCCCTTTCTGTTGCCCTAGCCGAGCCCGACTCTACCTTCCGCCTTGAGTTTCTGCACGAGCTTCGCTTGTCCCTTTGCTTGGCCAGCTGCTGAGCTGTCCTAGCTGATGCTCGTAGCCTTAACTACGTACAATGCAGATCCCGCGGCCTCTCGTTTCCTGATTTCACTGAGGACTTGGATGAGCAAGAAGGACCTGCAAGGTGACCAAATATCCACCCTTAGGCAGAGCTAGATTGGGAAGTCAGCAAGTCACTGACGGTTATTGCTACCGTGGGACAGGATTAACTGCAGGATAAATGAACAGGGGACACAGACATGAAGAGAGCCGGATTCTGATTGACATGGTCTAAAGTATCCTGACGGTGCAAGTCCTTTGCTCTGAGTCTCAGTGGCAGGCCACCTGGTTAGTAAAGTCATTGATTCCTCAACCTTCTTTCTTATAGAATAGCGTAGAGAAAATGACCTGAGCGTATTTGAGAGGGTCAGTTCAACCCAGAATAAACCTTTACATCAGGGCATTTGTATTTCCCTTGCAATGTCTGCCCTATTACTTGACATAAGAAGTAATAAATTCTGGGTTCAAAAAAACTGGATTGGGGCTCGACTCATGATAGACAACATACATACCTATTGGACGAAGACTATCCTGGGTAAGCCGCATTTTGCTTTCCATCACCTTTCCTTGAGAATCAGATCTTCAGCGTTGGGTAAGAGGTGTGTGAAATCACTGTAAATTTACTTCGACTTGTCTGGAGCTTGAGGATGTCACTCTACCAATTAAATAAAGCTTGTTTTGCCGTAACTGTTTCGTGTCCAGTTCTCAAAAATGTGTTTGCTTGTTTCCAGTGAAATGGTCCCTCAGGATTAGGCTCAGAGTTCCTCCTAGTTGTGTCCTTAGAAAGTTGACTTTATTCTCGACACAAAATTCCCTTCCTTCCTCAAGCAAGAACTACCTTTTGGCCACAGCAAATTGCTTCATCCTTACTTCTGAACTCACCCACCTTAGGAAGTCTGAGGTCCGGCCATGACGGTGATTTTCCCCAGGTACCGCCCACAGAATGCCATTCTTGATGAAATGTAGGATCTGTAATAAATATCTAGAAAATTCCTATGAAAGAAACTAGAGAAATCGATCATTGCCTTCCTTCATTCGAACTTGCGCAATGCAGAAAAGTTAATCAAGAATCAAGATTCAAATCGGAGAGAAAAGTCAGCAGACAATGTGATGAACTGGAGAAAAGATCATTTTTATGCTCTTATTGCTCTCTGAGAACTAAATTTAGTGTGAGAGACGTGAAGCCATAGGGTAAAAAGAAAACAACTCTATTCAAACAAGAGTTCAGGTCTGCACACAGACCTCTGTGAGGGAAACGGAAGCCCAGCACACAACAGTTAAATTATAGCATGAATGCAATAGAACAGATGGATTAGGAAATGGAGAGAGAGAGAGAGAAAGAGAGAGAGAGAGAGAGACAGGGAGAGAGGGAACCTATGAGAGATGTAACTAACAGTTAACCTAAAGGATTCCTACTACTATCAGGCGTTTTGGAAACCCCGTGGTTTTATTTGGGGGGAAAAAGAGAAATACTAGCTTCCCATAGATGATAAAGAACAATTAATAAAAGGCTAGATCTTGAATCACTTTTCATTTACATTTAAATTTTACGTTTAAATTTTAAAGACAAGTTAGCCAAAATAAGCTTCCTTTGCCATAGAAATAGGAAAACCCAAATTAGTCTGGGAACAAATCAGATCTCAGTTTTCTCATTTTAAGGCGGGAGATTAGATCAGATGGCCATTATGGCCCTTCTGTTGTGACTATTCCATGGATATTAATTTTTTCTTTTTACAGAAAGTAAGTATATTTAAATCAACAGAAAAAGATCATATTTATCGAGAAGGCACTTTAAAAATGGGTGGAGATCATTAAAGTTAGACTTTATTTTTAAGCAGAAGGAACACTTAAGAACAAACGTACCCTTATTCAAAGCTGATGGCAATGGGTACTTAAGTTAACTGCAAAGAGTTTATATAGAAAGATAACCTCACATAGTGTAAATGAGGGGTGAGGTCATCAACTTTCAAAAGTGGTTTGATCCAGTCCCCTTCCTTTACCTAAGTGCTTCGCGGCACAGGCAGAGGTGGCCCCCAGTCTAAGCCTGGCAGCGGAGCCATAGCAACAGACGTCCGAAAGCCCCGCAAGGCTCAGGCTCACACCCTGGGTGGGACTGGATCCCTAGGAGTGAGCGACTGCTTCTCTGCATCTCCTCTGTGACACGGGTGTGCATGTCTTTGCGACCTCACCTGCTAGGCTGCTAAACGCCATTGCACGTGGCTTTGCGCAAAGCCAAGCAGCTCTATGAACTATCGATCCATTAGCATTCTTCTGGACCCTGTTCTGTTTAATATATTTGTGAGCTGCATGAAAAAATAAAGCATATAATTAACTCTACAAACTGTCCCTAATCAAGTGGCCTCTACATGATTTATGGAGGGGCACGTACATATTTTGATGACTTTGATTATTGAGAAAGGATTCTATACAGCCAGAATGAATTTATAAGTGACAAGTACAAGTCACAATGTTTCTAGAGATAAAAGATGCCAAAGAACATGGCCCAGGAATAGCTGTGGGGAGAAGTGGGAAATTGGGAGGTCAAAATTGACCTGAAGTTGGGGTAAACCCCAAAATGCTGCCACCAAGAGGAAAAGGCAACATGACATCGGGATATAAGATTAATATCGGCAGACAGGCAAATTCTCGTGCTAAAATAGTCAGTCATACACTAAGTCGATTATCACATTCAGGTTTTACCCTCTTCACGCCTAAAAGCCTGGGAGAAACTGGAGAGGAGCCTAAGATAAACAGGAAGAAAGTCTAAAAGTTGAAAATTCTCCTTTGAGGAAAAACCATACGAGCTGCTCTAGTTCGAACATTGAGAAGTAACTTCGAGAATATCCTAAAAAAAAAAAAAGTGTTAGGAACATTTTTCTGCCTTGTTTTCTTCTCACATGCTGAGATTTGTAGAGTTTGATGGCAGCCCCAGGCAAAGGGTGGTTAACCAGCAAGCTGGCTCTCGGCAGGTGGCCTCACCTTCACTTCTTGATAGTCGTGGGGTGTGATTCTCCTGCTGCCCATGAAATTGAGCGTGCCTTGTCTTACCTGCGGCTCGGCCCAATTCTCGTTCTGTGACTGTGACTCCTGATTCCTGAGTGCCCCGAGTGCCCCTTCATAATCGTCCTCTTTTAGAGTCTGAGTTAGAGGCTCCGGGGATCTTTGCACTCAAGGACTGGAGCGTCTGGAGCCGCTGAAGCTTTCTGACTTGGGAGAAGACCCCCGGGGACCTGTTTCCCCTCAGGAAGAGAAGAATCACAGCAGTCACACCCTCCAGTCCTGTTTCAACCCCGTTGCTCTGCATGCGTTTTTAAGAGCTTGTGTTTTTCCCTCACCCACCTCTGGACTGTCCTCTCCTGCCTATGACAACACTTCTCCCCACTCTGGGGTGAGTCCTCCCCGCCCAAACCTTATGGCTGAGGAAATCCTGGGAGTGAGGGAGCTTTGGATCTGCCTTTTTTATCCCCATTAAGGACTGCCGTTGCGATCTGGTGCTCCTCCCCGGTCCTCTTCACCGACCTAACTTTAAACCACGATTTTCTTTCAGCTCATCAAGGTGGCTCTGGAGAAGACTCTGGCAGCCGCGGAGCCCCAGAACGTGTCTCTCCCGCCTCCCTCGGCGACAGGAGGCGAGAGTAACAGGGCTCTCCAGGAGGAGATGCTCCACCTGAGAGCCGAGATCCACCAGCACCTGGAGGGGAAGAGGAAAGCCGAGGGGGAGCTGAAAGAGCTAAAGGCTCAACTTGAGGAAGCGGGATTCTCCTCTGTGGCCCACATCAGGTAGGACATGCCCCCCAGGGAAGGGGAGGCCCACCTAGCCGAGGGACTCCCCTCGCTGCAGCCAAGGCATTCGTGCTGCCATGGGGCTTCTTGGTCCCCATCCCAGGCTCCATGCATTTGTAGGGGTCCCCAACCTCTAGGTCGCGGACGGTTCCATCCGTACCCTGTTAGCAGGAGGTGAGTGGAGGGCGGGTGAGCAAAGCTCCATCTGTATCTGCAGCCGCTCCCCAGCGCTGGCATCACCGCCTCAGCTCCGCGTCAGATCATCGGGCATTAGATTCTCATAGGAGCACCGGTCCCTGGTGCCTAAAAGCCTGGGGACCACTGGTTTCGGCACAGCTATGCAGATGTACAACTTCTAATCCATACTCTATTGTTGCCCTGCCTATTATGTGCCCCTAAAACATCCCTGAACCATGGAATAATATTAGCACTGAAGGGGACCTTTGCTTCAGCCTAATGTCCTTGTAATTTCTTAAGTACATTCGATTACAGTTCTGATTGGTATTATTTATTTCTCCCGTGTTCCGAGCTCCCAATTTTTCATCTAATGTTTGAAAACCGACTTCTGGTCATTAATAGAACTGTAGAATCCAAAATAATAAAAAAATTCGTCCCTGGCAAGGCCCTTATTTTTTTCTTAACAGTTTAAGTACCTCTGTTTATTCCAGAGGCCACCGCAAGTTAGGGCGTGAGGCCGTGTGGCACAGGCACAGACAACTGTGCTGGCATCTTGAGTCCAAGACCTTGAGTGGCGGTGCTGCCTGCCACCAAGGATCCGTGGCCGTGTGGGCAAGTCTGCTGCTCTTCTCGAGCCTTGGTCTCCTCGTCTGTAAAGTCAGGTCTTTGTCGCGGGTCTCTGAAGTGGCGTCATGCTCGGGGGTGTCTCTGATCTGCGACGGCCTGAGATGTAGGTGAAAGGGGCTCTTGGGAACGGAGGCCAAACGCCAACCCAGCCCACGACGCCGTGTCTCCCGCAGGAACACCGTGCTGAGCCTTTGCCTCGAGAACGCGGAGCTGAAAGAGCAGATGGGAGAAGCGATGTCCGACGGATGGGAGATCGAGGAAGACAAGGAGAAGAGCGAGGCCGCGCTGGCCAAAGCGGGGCCGAACGACAGGAGCCTTCAGGCTGAGCTCAGAAAGCTCCAGGGCAAGCTGAAGAACGCCCGCAACGTCATCAGCCTCCTCAAAGAGCAGCTGGCGCTGAGCAGCCAGGAAGGACGGAGGCAGCTCAGTCCCCAGCTCCTCGTGCGCCTGGCCGGGGAGGTGGACGGGGTGAGCACAGAGCCGGGGCGCTGCCCTGGGCTGCACCAGCGCGGAGGGGAGGAGGACGCGACCGCGAGGCCCTGCCCCGGGCCCCAGGGCCTCGGCCTCGGGTGCGCCCTCGCCGCGGATGCCCACCAAGTAAGTGCGGGGTTAGACGGGGAGAAAGGCCCTGGGAGAGGGGAGGGGGTGTCAGCTTTGACCTTGGGTCAAGGGGTACCGAGGGAAGAGCAGCTCTGGGCCACAGCAGTGGGGATAATGTTCCGCACACGTGCAGCCCTTAGAAAGGCTTTGCCACCACGGTCCCGTAAATATTTCTCCAGTGGTTAGCTTTCTGTGACTATGTCCTGAGTGCTTAATTTTCCAGATGACACACTAGGTGTGGCTGCAGGCAGGAAGACCCGGTCTCTGCCCTTCGGGTACTCGATATGGAAGGGAAAGATGACACAAAAACAGATCACCTCAATAGGCTGCGATACAGGGGCGCACGGGGTTCAAGGCGGCCCAGACGGGCGGTGTGTAATGACACCCCTTCCTTATCACGGCCATTTCCGTCACAGCTCATCACAGGTGCCTGTCCCTGGGTCTCGGAAGGGATTGTCAGGATCCTCTTCAGGGAGGGGCTTTGCCGACGATTAAGTAACATGGAGAATGCAGAGGGTGCCGAGGGCGACCGGGGCGGGAGTGGAGGGAGCGATGAGTGGAGGTTTCTACCCCTTCTTTTTTCAACCATCGAACAAACCTTTACCAAGAGCCCCTCCGTGGACGGCCACTGTGCTGTGCCGCAGATGCAGAGATGAATAAAACATGATCCCAGCTCTCCAGGAGCTCCGTCTAGAAAGACGCTGCCAAACGGCATGAACAGTGCTATGACGGACACATGAGCAAAGGCCACAGGGTTCAGAAGGGGAGGTGGCTCTCGCTGCCTGGGAGATGACCTCAGACCGCCCTGATCCCTTCTCTTCTCTGTGCTGGCTCCTTTCACAGCTGAATAACCAGCCCCAGGCCTGTGTCCCTGGGCCTCAGTCAGGACTTAGCCTCCCAGTATCCACCAAGCACCTGCGCTCCCAGCTGGCTCAATGCAGACAGCGCTACCAGGATCTCCAGGAGAAGCTGCTGATATCAGAAGCCACTGTCTTTGCCCAGGCCAACCAGCTGGAGAAATACAGAGCCATGTTCAGTAAGTCTTCAGCACCCCATCGCCAAGAAGCTACATGTTCTGCACGCTTCACGTGTCTTCCCCAACCTCAAAACAAACTTAATCCTGACCGTGGTCCTAGAATTGTGAGAGTGGACATGTAACTTCGGTTTGCAAGTGGCAGAGAAGGCGAGCAGGATAAAGCAAGTCGGCAGTGAAAGTAAGGAGGAGACAGGCGACCGTCTAGGTCCGGCTGTTCCTGGTGGAGTCAGCAAACTGCCTGACCTCGTGCGACAGTAACCGACTGCTCTCTCTGCTCCTCTGCACTGCATCAGGCTCTTCAAAAACATACCGTCTTCGTTGGGCTAGAGCTGGTGCTTTCCAGTAGGAGCTCCAGCAGCGATGGAAACGTTCTCTCTATCATATGTGCTTGCGGAGCACATGAAATGTGGCTGGTTCAACCTGGGAACTTTAAGTTTTATTTAATTTCAATTCATCTAATATAAAAAAGTCACGTGTGGCTAGTAGCTGCCTTATTGGACGGTACAGATCCAGATGTACTCTAGTTCAGATATTTACTGAGCCTCTGTGGATGAAGGACTTGCTAGTTTTACAACACCTGTCTTAAAGATTTTTGTCCCAACTCAGCCTCGGTTACCTGTAGGCGAGGTGATCAGTGGCAAACACAGGCTCAGGCTAGTGGAGGAGGGACCTGCCACCTGGAGCAGGTGGTCTCTTTTACCACCTGGGTCCAAGGAGGCACCTGTCCGACTCTGGACCTGAGTTCCCTGCCCCGTAGGGCCAGCACGTGTGCCTCTGACTTCGAGGATGCAGGTGACACCCTCTGTCTCTTCCGAGCAGGCGAGTCCTTGGTGAAGCAGGACAGCAAGCAGGTCCAGGTGGACCTGCAGGACCTGGGCTATGAGACTTGTGGCCGAAGCGAGAATGAGGCTGAGCGGGAGGACAGCACCAGCCCCGGTAAGAGCGCGAGTGTGGGCGCCCTGCCCTCCCCGGAGCCCGCGTTCGCGTGCAGGTGCCTCTGGCCAGCCCCACACATGATGGGTGGGAGGGCCGAGGGCGTGCTGTAGACCCAAGGGGACATGGGACCAGAGACGGACAGGAAGTTGGGAGAAGTCTTGCCCAGAATGAGGCTAAGTGTAAATTTGAATTTCTGCAATTAGTTTTCGGCATCCTGCTGTTAAAGAAAAAAGTGTTCTAGCCAACTGATTGTTATAGAAAAAAAATAGTAAGGCTTACTTACTGATGGAAAGACCAGAGGAGCCTTTGAAAAGTTGTTTTTCTAGTATAAAAGGACGGGGACTGTGAAGACACCTACCAAACTGAAATCGAGAGGAGGACAAAATGCTCAGTGAAACAGGGTGACCGCGCATGGCCCACACGTGGCCAGCCTGAGCCGGGGCTGCACAAGACCCTGCGTGGGCTTCGCTCTCACGATCAACGTCCTCGTGGCCGACCTGCCTCCCTGGGAGGGGAGTGGCGGCGGCAGTCTGCCCGGCTTTGCTCAGGAGGGCGTCTCTGTCTTTTCGCAGAGTGTGAGGAGCGTGATGGCCTCAGGGAGACAGTCCCCATGGAGGGGCCGTGCTCTGAGCAGGGGGGCCTGGGCTCGGCACTGGCCGGTCCCCCTGGGAGGAAGCCCTTGGGCAGCCAGCTACGGAAGCAGGACGAGCTCCAGGCACGTGGGAAGTCAGACGACATCTCCGTCCTCCATAAGGACATCAGAGATCTGAAGGCCCAGCTGCAGACGGCCAACAAGGTCATTCAAAACCTCAAGAGCCGGGTCCGGTCCCTCTCGGTCACAAGCGATTATTCATCGAGTCTGGAGAGGCCCCGCAAACTAAAGGCGATTGGCACCCTCGAGGCCTCCTCGCCCCATAGCGTCACCGACGAGGACGAGGGATGGCTGTCGGATGGCACTGGGGCTTTCTACCCTCCAGGGCTGCAGGCTAAGAGGGAGCTGGAGGGTCTGATCCACAGAGTGTCTCAGCTGGAGGCCCAGCTCCCAAAGACCGGACCGGGGAACAAGCTGGCGGAGGAGCTGAGATCGGCCTCGTGGCCCGGGTACGGAGGGCGCTCTGCGGGGCCTCGCCTGGCTGTGGCGTGTGTCTCGGTTTGTGCCGGTGGTGGGGAGGCCGGGCAGTTGGGAGGAGAACCCATTAGGCACTTATTTCAGTGGGAGACCGAGGTCAGAGGAAGGACAGATGGGCAACCAGCAGGGCGTTGGATGGTGGCCCAGTCCGGGGTACCAGAGCTCTGGGAGGTCCTCCTAGGACTCTACTGGTGAAGTGATAGTATGGACAGTACGGGATTAAGTCGGGTCAGGCTGCCTGGTGTGGATCCCGGCTCTGGCACTTACTCGCTGTGTAACCTACTTCATCTTTCTGAGCCTGTTCCCGTACTTATTCAATGCGGATGATCAGAGAACCTATGTCAGAGGGTGGTTATTGGGTTTAAATGAATTCGCATAAGTGCTTTTATAATGCCTAACGTATATTAAGTTCGCAGTACCATTTGCCATAATTATTATTGTGATCGACACTTTGTGCCGAAAGACACCAGATACACATCCATCTCGGTGTCTGTCTTGATCACCTGTGCTGAGTAACGAGCCACCCGAATTTAGTGGCTTTGAACAGTAATCAATGTGGGTTGACTGGGCTCACTGAGTGGCTCTCGCTTGGGGCTCTCTGATGCGGCTGCCATCAGACGGTAGAGGGCAGGGGTCTGAAAGGTCCAGCTGGACCAGACACGTCGGTTTCTGCACCGATGCGCGTGGTGACTCTGCTCCATGGCTTCTCTTTCTCCACGTGGCTTCCTGCCTTCCAGGGCCTCTCCTCCTGGCTCGGGCATCTTGTAGGAAGGCGGGCTCAGGGTAGTTCCCTCCTACGTGGCAGCCAGCTTCCAGGGGACAGGAAATGGAATATTCCAGGCCAGTTAAGGGCTATTCCAGGATTGGGCACAGTATCGCTTCCACTGTATCATCTTGGCCAAAGCGGTCACAGAGCCCAGTCAGGTTGAAGTGGGTGGAGAAGAGCTTCTTCTACCTGCTGAGGAAAGAGCAGCAAAGCCTCACGGCAGACGCGGGATGGAACGGGGGCCGTGTAATGGCCGTCGGTGCAAATACAGTCTGCCACGGTGCAGACGGTCTTAGAAACAGATGTGCCAGGTCCTGTCCAGACCTAGGATTGAGTGATTCTACTCGCCCCAATTTTTTAATGTTTATTGGGTACCTAGTATTTATTTATACTTTATCGTACCTGCTCAATAAATATATTTAGTATTTATTGACTATCAACTGTCAGTCTCCACTGTACCGGTGCTTTAAGGGGCGTAAAATATGGCACCGTCTTTCCCCCACAGGACTTATGATTCATTTTGGGCCTATGACTAACATATATAAAACAGGGGAAGAACAGTGGCATAAATTGTTGGTTGCAATAGTTTCTCAGAGCAGACCTGAGTCTTAAATACCTCCTTTGGTCTATGTGCCAAAATGCCGCTTGGGGGCGTTCCTCAGCGATGTTCTCAGGGAAGTCCGTGTGGCAGTCCCAACAACGT
>NW_006442103.1:17344105-17353388 GCF_000325575.1 Pteropus alecto
TCCTTCCTCGTCTTGTCTGCGTCAGGAAATATGATTCCCTGATTCAGGATCAGGCCCGAGAACTATCCTACCTACGCCAGAAAATACGAGAAGGGAGAGGTATCTGTTATCTTCTCACCCAGCACGCAAAAGATACAGTGAAATCTTTCGAGGACCTTCTAAGGAGCAACGATATCGACTACTACTTGGGGCAGAGCTTCCGGGAGCAGCTCGCCCAGGGGAGCCAGCTGATAGAGAGGCTCACCAGCAAACTCAGCACCAGTAAGTGGACCCCAGGGCTTTGGGACACTCTCAGTCCCGCCCACAGCCCCCGGGGACTGAGACGAGGGCCATTACAGGAGGGACTGGGTTGGAGAGGCCATGGTTACAACTGTAGAAACGTCATCGTTCATGGAACGTGGCCCTTAGGGAAGGAGGCTGCGTTCATCCAGCGCCAAGGGGGAGAAAGGGAGATGGGATCAGAGGACCTCGTGATGGTGAAAGAGCCCTGAACTCAGCCCCGCAAGATGCAGGCTGCAGCCTGGATGCTGCTGTTAACTTCCTCTGGGCAAATGACTTACCTTTTCGGTTTCTCTGTTTCTTCATTTATTGCGTGGTACACGAATGTAATCCAACGTAGATAAAGCGCCATGCCCTTTTGAGCAGGGTTTAGGCGCTGAAGGTCATAGTCCAAGGGCTACGAATGTTGGTTATTATTGGAGCCCTTTACTTAGAAAGAATTTCCTGAGAGCACCTGAGATTGTACAGCAGGATCAGCCTTGGGGCCCAACCTTGCCACCTCCTGGTGGCAGGTGCAGAGGTGGGACAGGGCTGTGAGTCATCCCCTCAGAGCAAGCTATGATGGGACACAGCCCTACAGCCACAGATAAGTCTGTGGCAGATGTGGAGGCTGGAATGTTCCAGAAGGAGGCCGGGCAAGTGCCTTTTAAACTTCTTCCCGTTGATTTAGGGCAGGGGAAGTCACGATGGCGACCAGCAGGTTAGGGAAGGCCTGCCGGTGAGCTAGGAGGGCCAGCTGGGTCTCCTCTAATGACACAATCTAGGGTCTCCCAGAATAACCCTCCCCCATATCCTGGACACGCACAGAGTAACCACTATTCTGTGCCCCAATAGGCTCCTGCATTTATAACGTGTGAAGTGGGACCTGTTTAATTTCTTACCGCTTCTTTCTGAATTTGTTTTGCAGAGGATCATAAAAGTGAGAAAGATCAAGCTGGACTTGAGCCGCTGGCCCTCAGGTAATCAAAACAGGACCTTGGAAAGGGATCAGGAACAAGGCCCGAAGGGCCAGGCATGGCTGCAGCTTCACAGTTGGGGTTGCGGGGAAAGCGGGTTGTAATCAATGAATTTTCATGGAACACTTTACTCTCCTTTGATATAATTCTACTGATTTCTATTTGCATACTTTTTCTCCTGGCATAGGAACCGACAGTCAGTCTGAGTGAATGTGAACTAACCAGGTTTCAGGGGATCTCTGCAGCCCTGAGGGGCTCCTCTGTTTTGCCTCCGTGTGTTTAAAGGCCAGGGTGTACTTTTTGCCAACCTGGCTTGCCCCGTGTTGAGTTGGTAATAAGTTTATAGCCACTCGATTTCCTTGGGAAAAAAGAATTGTTATAGTTCCTGGTGAAAAAGGCCGAGATGTTGCGAATCACTGGGAGGCTACTGCCTTAGAAACCAGTTTTCAATGAGTCACTGCATCTAGTTTTATAGTGAGCAATAAAATACGGGCTCAGAGTTTGTCGTGGCCACTAGTTCGAGCCCCTTTGTGTGCTTTAGACCACACAGTGCTTCTCAGAATATCCGTGACGAAGGACAAAGTGTTTATGTTTTTGCTCTGATTTTCATTTCTAACCCATCACAGACACACACATGCTCTGTCCCTCCGTCCTCCAGCATACTGCACTCACGCTCTCGGATGTCACGGCAGTGCCCAACTGCTACGTGATTCCCAGGCTCACCTGTGGTTTCTGTACTCGGCTGGTTGGAGACTGGTAACTGACAGCTCTCAGGCTGCAGCCGTGGTGGGGACCACACTCGAAGCAGCGGCATCTTAGAGGGCGAGCTCAGTCTCCACTGGCCCGCCGTGTGCCGTGTGGCCAGTGCACTGAGACATCCCTTCTCCTCCCTCTGCACCCGCCTGCTCTCTCTCCCTAAGCAGAAGTGGGTTATTTCCGTCATTCTCCGCAGCAATGGTCCCCTTGACCTCTGCGACTTTTTCCATGTGCCTCAGTCAGGTCTAGCTGGTCCGGTGACCTTGGTTTCACCTGTTGCTCTCTCACCCCACTAGGCTCAGCAGGGAGCTGCAGGAGAAGGAGAAAGTGATCGAAGTCCTGCAGGCCAGGCTGGACGCGGGGTCCCTCACCCCCTCCAGCAGCCACGCCTTGTCCGACTCCCACCGCTGTCCCAGCAGCTCCTCCTTCCTGTCCGAGGAGCTGGAAGCCTGCTCTGACATGGACGTAGCCAGCGAGTTCACGCACTACGAGGAGAAAGCTCCGCCCGGTCATTCAGGTAGCCGCCACTTCCTGAGTGGCACCAGCTTTATCTAGGCTGACAGGTGACCTCCATACCAGGCCTCAGAGACCCACCTTGGTGTGGATCAGGCCGAACACGGCTCTGGGACCAGGCACCGAGCACAGGCCCCAGGGGTCTGGGATCTTTGCTCTGCTCCGGACTCTCCGAGTTAGCCCTGTCGCCAGGTGTCCACCGGCAGGTGCGTGCTGCAGGTCACCGGGGGCAGCGAGAGGGTCACGGGAGACGTTTCTTTCCCACGGCCTCATGAGCGCAGATCTGTCCGGCTGCCCCCTCCTTCAGGAGGGCACACGTCACCTCCCGGCCGTGAGCTTAGCTATAGCTTCTGGACAGCGTCCCTGGGTGTCTGTGGATGTCCGCAGATGCCGCTGGTCTTGCCTGGTATTGTTGGAGGTGCCATTCTAATGGTTTCAGGGCTCTGAGCCCCAGTGTCACCTCTAAGGTGGCTCATCTCGCGAGAGCTGTCTGCAGACAAGGGCACGAATGCTGCTCTCCGTCCTCGTCCTCCCCTGGTGCCCGGGGGTAGCTGTGAGCCAGGCTCCAGCTCTCTGCAGAACATCAAACATTTTCTTTCATTCATGGGTTTTGTAGATTCCATCCATCATTCAAGTCATTCTGCTGTACTGTCTTCTAAACCATCAGCAACCAGTGCACCTCAGGGGGTTCAGGCCGAACCCAGCAGCAACCCCAGCAGCTTGCCTGCTCCCCAGAAACGCCCCCAGGAGGCCAGCCAGGCCCATCCAGGTATGCAACCGCCACTGGCCAGGGCTCATCTCTCCCCCAGCTGCCTGGTTGACCATGTTCTTCAAGGACAGATGTTTGCACTGCTAGGGGCTCATGCGCATCAAATCCTCCACTAAATCAAGAGGCCATCCTAATTTGCTAATAGTTTCCGACATTTTGTGTTTCAAACGTTTTAGGAAAAAGGAAGTCATCACAGCAGGCTTTGAGCTGCATACCAATTTTGACGAGCAGTTGGCTAAATCATTTTAAAAACAAACATTTCCATTTTTTTCCTTTCATTTCGCCCTGGGGAGCAGAAGCAAAATGTTTCTCCCAGGATTACCGTAGCCAAAGAACAAAAAGAAATTAACATCTACTGCCCCCTGTACGTGCTGCCCATTGTATCTGCTGCAGCCCCTGCAGAGGGCGGAGCTGCTCACTGCCAGCTGAGGCCTCCGAATCCTCAGACTCGCATTAGTTATCACTGAGGATTTCTGTGTGGTTTGGCAGGCCTTGACGTGTACGTGCTGTGTGTCCTGGGGCCAGTAAGAGGGGCACATTTCGTTTACCTGCCTCGGCATAGTTGCTGGGGTGCACTGCTCAATCACAGCTCTGCCCCGGAGATGCAGCGAAAGGGCCAAGCCTCGTCCTTGCCTCCCACCCCCACCGCAGCTGGCCGGCTGCCTGCAGTGTGGTGGGTGGCAAGGTCGGAGTTGTGTAGAGGTGCCCCAGAAAGCGCGGTGCTTTCCTTCCGTCGCCCCCATCTCTCCTGACGTCTTACCAACCGGAGTCTTGAGGAGGAGGACGTGTCCGCCTCTTCTGAGCCTGGGCTCAGTTTCTGCTCCAAGCGGGCGGCAGCTGGACCGGGAAGCAGTGGGGAAAGGCGGTTCGCCCAGCACGGTGGACTCCTGCGTGAATGCCTCGGGCTCAAACAGAACAGGAGGCCAGGGGTTTTAAAATCAGCATGCGCCCCTAGGGGACTGTCACGGGCAGCTCGGGGTCTTTGCAGTACTGTTCTGATCCTGCATCAGCTTCCTGGGGCGAGAGATGTGTTTTAGAATGTAATCGTTTTCTGCCACGTGGGACATTTTCCGCACGTCGGTCTTAGTTTCTGGTCGGTCTTAGCTTCTGCTCTCTCGGTGGGCTACCTGCCCTGTAACTGTCTGTAGGAAAGAGGAAGCAGATTGAAACATCGGAACTTCCCAAGGTTCTTAAAGACCTATCTGCAGCTGTGTTGCACCTGATCCTCTGTGAAGATTTGTTTAAATGCAAATTCCTACGCTCTACTCTCAGAGGTCACGATTCAGTAGGTCCACATTAGGGCCTGAGGAATCTGTGTACATTAAGACTTTATTCTAAATGATTCAAGTGCCCAGACAGGTTTGTAAGCCATTGTGTCTAGGTTGCTTCACTGAGGTCTCTGTTTTTCATTTGGTGAATGAATGTGTTGATTTGGAGTTCTGAGATCTGTTTCCATCAGTCTTGATTCGCATACATTAGTAATGCAAATTTCCCCACAGCCCAGACCTCTCCTGCCCCCGCACCCCAGGGTGAGCCCTGACGCCTTCAGAACAGGCGTTCTGGGTGTAGGGAGCGTCTTAGCACGGGGCAGGACTGGCACGTGCTGGGAGCAGCACCCAGGGGCCCTGGGGAGCATTCCCGCACAGCTCCCCTGACTGGTGCTGGGATGGCTGGCCTGGGACCGCCAGCTGCCGGGGTCACAGTCATGCCACCTTGCCTTCCGGAGCCAGCTGTTTGCAGGGTGAGCATAGAATCTGTATACGGCACAGCCCTGGCAGGGGTGAAGCGGGGGCTCAGCCAGGCCAGCCTCTTGGGCAGCAGGGCTCACCCTTGGCGGTGGCAGTGATCACTCTTAGCCGGCCCAGCCAGCACCACGTTGACGGACGGCCCCTCCCCATGGAGACAGCTGGTCAGGGAACGTATCCTCTCCGTTTTTTACCCGTCCCTTTCTCTCCTTTTCTCTCTAACAATATGTCTACTTTCTCCCCGACTTTCTGTTTCTAGGCCTTCATTCCCTCTTTATCCCCACACTGGGTAGCCTCCCCCAGGCACCGCTGCCCACGGCTCCCAGCTTCCGCCCCGCTGGCCCTCCCCCCCTTGGCTGCTGTGAGACACCCGCGGTCTCCCTGGCCGAGGCTCAGCAGGAGCTGCAGATGCTGCAGAAGCAGTTGGGAGAAAGTGAGCACTTCCTGCTGGGTTTGTGTGCGTGCGAATGGCAGCCCCGCCTGTGTTGCTCTGCATGGCTTTGGCTTTGGCTTGACGACAGAGTTTTACAAAACAGCGTAGGGGTCCCTGTGACCAGTGGACGTTGGAAGGGTAACTCTGCTTGCTTTTTTGGAAATGTATTCACTGTTCCCTTTCCGACGTGTGTGTCTCATCTGCGAAGAGGTATGTACGTTCGCCAGGCCCTAGGCCCCGCTGTCAGTGTGGGGTGCCAGCGAGTACCCGCAGAGCCTGACGCACTGGCCGCGTGCTTCCTGGCAGGGAAGGGGACAGAGCTTCTGCGCCTCGCCGCTGCAGGGTGGAGCGGCCGTGAGAAAGATGGCCACGCTCGGTGCCGTCCTGTCCATGGCTCTCGTGTCCTCCTGCTGTGAAATGTTTTTAATTGAGGTTCAGATGCTGACATCATCAGGTGGGGAGCAGAAAGGCAGAGGAAAAAAAAGCCCCTCCTCCTACCCAAGGTTTATTGCTGCCCCTGGGCAGGTGACAGTGGGCAGCCAGAACAGGAAGCACAGGCTGTGATGTCTGATCGTGAGTCCTGTCCTCGAATTCCCAGGGTTCACAGCTGATGCCATGCAGTCACGGAACTCAGACCACATGCAGTCATCGCTTAGGAAAGGTTTTATATATACATGGCTGGATGCCTCATCATAAAAAGCTTTTCATGTGTGATCACGTATAGCTTAGAAAGAATTAGGAAAGAACATCACATGATGAATTTGTTCTCTAGTAGTGCTTAAAAAAACAAACAGACAAACAGAAAGCAGTTTGAAATTACCCTAAAACTACATTCTGTGCCTATAAAGCTCAGGTGAGCCAGAGATTGATGAGTCACCACAGCCCTAAAACTACATTCTGTGCCTGTAAAGAAGCTCAGGTGAGCCAGAGATTGATGAGTCACCACACAAAGACCACAGCCAAGAATCTGTGTACCTGAAGCCCCAAATGCCATCTGGACCATCATTTGTCAGCTCTGAAAATGGACACACCGTCATCTCGGCCTCCAGTTTGGTTTCCAGAACTAGGTAGACTAAGGCCGCTTTGGGGAGAGTTCGTGTGTCTTCCTTCCTGCAGGGAGTGGAGTCGGAGGCTCCCTTCTGCTTCTCAGCTCTCTGGGCTCAGCCGTCCAGGCTTCCCTAGCAACATGCAGCTGGCCTGCCCCGAGCCTCACACAGCTGTGTGCGGGGGAGAGCCAGCGCGGGAGCCAAGGCGCAGGGACGGGAAGTTGCTTGCTCGAGGTCACTAGTCAGTGGGAGAGATGGGCTCGTATCCAGGTGTCCTGCTCCCAGTGCCGTTCCCATTACACCTTTCCTGCCAGGGGTGGTTTCGTTATCGTCCTGCTGAGAGCACGAGCTGAGCTCAGCTGAGCGGGTTCTGGAGGCCCCCCTGCGACAGTCCCTTCTCTCTTCAGAGACCAGCGGTAGGTGCTGGTGCCTCTCACCTGGAACGTATTACTGTAGCAGTTCTGGTACCAACAGTTGATGGATAGCAGATTCACCCCAGGCCAAGACGGCAGAAGTGTTCTCTAGCGTACCTCGTCCCCTTTACTTGTCCACATCTGTCAATTCGTCATTGTCCGAAGGGAGAGATGGAAGGAGAGCGCTGCACGAAAAGCGGTTGCAGATGCGGGCGGAAGTCGTATCCAGTCTGCGCCATCGACCAGACTTCGGGGGGCCCGGCCTTGGCGGGGACGGTGGCAGCCCTCGTTTTCTCTCGGGAAGCATGGTCCGCTCTGAGGGACCATCGCCTACCCGCGTGCCTTGTTTGCTTCAAACCAAGCTTCCGTGCGGCGGTGGTGCATGGCGGCTTCTCAGGTCACTGTGGCGCTGCAGCCTCGTTGTGTAAGTGTCTGCATGGCGCAGGGCACGTGCTTTGCACTGTGTGGCCGGGGCGTCTGGGACGTGAGACTCCCTCGCTGTTACCGATAGACCTGGAACCTCCTGGAACCTTGGTTAAAAAGTAAGCTGACTGTCGCCAGCCACTGATTTCCTCCTTGGCCTTGTTTTGGGGCACGGTTGGAGGTGGAGTAGGGAGGAGGTAGGAAATCACATCTTTATTGAATCTTGACTAAAATTTAGATGCTTACATTTTTCCTCCCCCTCTTTAGCTTGCAGGGATCCTAATGAATATCTGTATTTTGTAAACTGAGGAGGGAAAGACCCATGACAACACTTCCCAAACTTTTTTGCCTATTAGAATCACCTGGGATGATTTAAAAACAGCCAGTGGTCAAGCTGTGCCCCATTCCAATCAAGACAAAGTCTCTGGGGGGTCCAGGGGTGGGTGTGTGTGTGTGTGTGTGTGTGTACGCACATATATCCGCACATACACATTCACATACATACATACACACATACACACACACACATACACGTACATACAGACACATATACACACATACACATTCACATACATATATATTTAATTTTTTTTGTGCCGTCCCAGGTGATTCCAGCAGGTAGTCAGATTTGAGGACCAGTTACAAATGGAGATAAAAGTCGGCACGTGCCAAGGGCATCTCCCTCTCGGGAGCAGTTTTGCTCGGGCGGGGGAAACGATGCCCTCACTTCCATGTGCTTGGGTGGAGCAGCCCGTTCCCTCTGCTGCCCAGGTCGATAATCCCTGGAGAAAGCAGCCTTCTGAATATGAGCGTTCCAGACTCCGGCCCTGCCCACCCCTTTCTGACTCCCCACCCCGAGCTGGGTGGGCTCCTTTTTGCTTAGAAGCAGAGACGACGATGCTCAAGGGAGGACCCATGATTTCACGAGATCTATGATGAAGCGAAAGGCCCCGCCCCCCGGGAGGGGTCTGCAGTGATTCCTTAGGCAGAGCGCCGACATTTTGCAGTCCCTCGAGTCGTGGTGGGCGAGGGCCAGGTCACCACCTACCTTACGTGGAATCTCCTCCAGCCTCCGCAGAGACCTACTCCGTCTGGAGGAAATGGGGCCACCATTTCTAGCCAGATTTCATGTCCATTTTCTCCTCTGACAACCCCGGTGAGCTTCTGGGGGAGGTAAGTGCTCAAAGGCAGACAGACAGCCCTGTTCACTGGTGTGCTCAGTGCTCTAGCCCATCACGCTCTTGACCCCTGGCTTCGGGAGTGAGTTCCGCTCTGGAACTTCCCCCGACTCTCTCCTGAGGAATTACAATGGGAGCCAGGAGTAGGGCCACTGGACTTTCTCTTTTGTGACTGGTGACTTTCAGATACTTTACCTATCCCCCACCCCTTGGTGCCTCGCGCTGGCAAATGCATGGGTGAAAATTATAGCCTCAAGGTTCTAGCCTCATCTAATTGGCATTCCACAGGGGACCGGGCTCTCCAGCCCCTCACGTGCCCCTTGAGTGTCTGTTCCCAGCAGTCACACACTTCCTGGCTGCTCCTTCCTCCCGACGCTGCGTCTCACTCACACTTCTTTCTGCCCAGGTATCAGCACCGTCCATTCTGCTTCCCCAGCCGCGTTGCCAAACAACCATTTAGAAGCCACCTCTTCCCACTACCTCAGCCTCGCCCGGCCCCACGCTCTTCCCCGGGGCAGGGGCACCACGGAACTGGGCGGCATCCTGGCGCCCGGGTACCTGGGCTGCAGTGGCCAGTGGGATACGATGAGGCCTCAGAAAGGGAGCGTATCTGGGGACATGTCCTCAGGGTGGCCAGTGCTACGATGAGGCCTCAGAAAGGGAGCTTATCTGGGGACATGTCCTCAGGCTCCTCCACGTGCCAGCTTCACTCCAAACCCACAGGTAAATCACGCAGCCGTGAGATGAAATCCCACTGGGTCTCCTCTTTTTC
>NW_006442103.1:17354840-17361926 GCF_000325575.1 Pteropus alecto
CTTCCTTCCTTCCTTCCTTCCTTCCTTCCTTCCTTCCTTCCTTCCTTCCTTCCGTCCATATTAAGGGTGACTTGAGGGCAGTGCTCAGAACTGCTCAGTAACCACACAGGATGAGTTTATGTTCATGTACTTTTTTTTTTTCTACCTGAGGCCTTCTCTCTAAGGGCTTTGTCCCTCACTGAAGAATGTACAGTCAAGTATCAGTAAGAGGAGAGGTATTATGGTAGCGTGAGGCCTACTCTGTCACACTCAAAGTCACACTCAGAGGTGGCTGCACCTTTCCGGATACTAAGCAGGCCATGCCCACAGCCTTCAGTTATTTTTCTAAACCACACGGCGCTCCCTCACACTCACCAGTTCCACTGGTCACTGTGCAGTTGACACTGAAACCCGCTTCCGCTCAGCCCCGCTCAGCCCCGTGACACCTGTTGGTCCCGTGCTCGAGAGCCAGTTTACGCTTCGAACAAAGCGCCCCATGTCCCGGGTGCCTGCGTGCGAGGACGGGGTTGGTGAGGGGTGGCGATGCTGCGGGATCTCTCCCAGAGGCCAGTGGCCGAGCCCCAGCCCCACGTGGGCCCCGTGGTGACCAGATTCCCCACCCTCTCTCCTGTCCCGGCGGATGGCTGCAGGGGCCGACCTGCTGGAAGAGCATCTGGGCGAAATCCGGAGCCTGCGCCAGCGCCTGGAGGAGTCCATCTGCATTAACGACCGCCTGCGGGAGCAGCTGGAGCACCGGCTCAGCTCGGCTGCCCGCGGGAGCGGTAGGAGGGCCCCGCGGCCCAGTTCTGGGCCTGACTGGGAGCTTCTGGAGGGCGGGCCCGTAGGCGGGCGCCGCAGGTTCAAAGTGCTGCCCTGGGCTTTGCCGCCGCAGCAGCCGAAGGCCGGCAAGGCCGGGGGGCGCGCGCGGTTATCCCCACTTCTCAGATGCACCCCAGCTCAGAGAGGGACTTTCCCCGCAGCCGAACTCGCCAAGTCTGTCCCCAGAGTCATCTGACTTCTCATCCCGCCCTTAATCTGCTCACATGCGCTGCGGGCTCCTCTGGGCCCTTGTCGCACGTGCCTGGCCAGTGGTAGAGCCGGGGTGGGATGGCGTCTTTTGATAGCCCCTGTCACCCAAATGCGTGACTTGCCCGCTTTGCTTTCCGGGCCAGGACCCGCCTCCAGCTTCTACAGTCAGGGCCTGGAGGCTGTGCCACAGCTGCACGAGAACAGGGCGCTTCGGGAAGAGAACCAGAGCCTGCAGGCTCAGCTGAGTCGCATTTCCAGAGGTGGGTGGCCGGAAGCCACAAACTGCGGTCGCTCCCCGGTCCCTTTCTTCCCTGACCACACCAATCACCAACTGGAGAAGTGAAGAGAGGATGCAGAAATAACTGAGCTACCCAGATCCACCTACCCCAAATGCCCATAGCTATTCCCAGGCCGGAAAGGGCTGCATCCCCAGAGGTCCCAGCTATGGGCCCTCAGACCCCTGGGCTCCAGGGACGTGGAGTTCTAGGAAACCCACCACCATGCAGACCCGCCTGCAGATACGCGGAGGCATCACTACCAGGCTGGACACCGTTAGGTATGGGCTCTACCTCCCCGCAGCTCACAGCTGATTCGAATCAGGAGAGGAAGGAGCGGGAGCTCCGACACAGCCTCCCAGGCCCCCCAGCCGTCACTGCGGCTCAGCGTCTCTCCTCGTGCCGAGCTGTCCCCATGTCTCCTCGCCCCCTCCCCTCGCTCACACTCAGGCTCCTCTCTGGTCAGCAGTGCCCACGGCTCTGCGTCTGCAGGTGCTGGCAGAGTGTCCTCCAGAGCCTTCCCAGATCTGTCCCCCGCGGGATCGTTTCCTGTGTGGCCTGGGATGCAGCCGACCTTAGTGTTAACTGACTTGATCAAATTAAAATATGATCCGTAATGAATTATTTTTATTTACAAATATTTATTGAATAGCCACAAAAGACTAAGAATAGTGTCCAAAAGGATTAAGCCCAGAATGAAGGAATGCTTATGGAAAAGGAAAAAGACCTCAACAGATCTTTCCAAATTAGTCACCTCAGAGCGAGAAGAAGTGAGTGGAAAACTCACTGCTTGGGGAAGATAACCAGAGTTAATAGATAAGAGAAAAGGCAGAAGTACTAACCTACCATTGCATGCCTGGAAGGACTAGAACAGATCTCACTGGTGAGAAAATGGAGATTTCAACGAGTATAATTTGCCAGGCCCTGGTGAATTCCACCCCAGAGGACTGATGGCACCTGCAGTCTTGTTCTCAGAGTCCCTGTCAATAATTTCTGAGAAATTATGGAGTTCAGAGAGCTGCTGCAAGCTGGAAAAGAAAGGCTGTCCCAATTTCCAAAATGATGACAATAATATATACTAAAAACCGTAGACAGGAAATCTTAATGTCGGTCTTCGGCAAAATTCAGGAATGGATTATTGCACAGAGGGTTGTGAGCACTTAGAAAATGCTAAGCATTAGAAATCAGAGTGTTTTCTCTAAAAGCAAGGTAGTTCTTATTCAGTCAAAGGCTCAAGGGCATTGCAGAGATGGAGGTCCCCCATTCCCCAGGCTGTGTAGATATGCTCTCTTTGCCTCCCAGTGGCTGCAGCATAAGCTGGCCTCCCTTTTGCCCTAGTTCTGTGTGTCAGGATGGATGTGCTCGGGCTCATCTTCCTGCTGCCCTGCAAGCTAAACGCTCCTGCGTTCTGCTCCCCAGAGCACTCCCAGGAAACAGAGTGCCTGAGGGAGGCTCTGCTGACCTCGCAATCCCGGCTTCGAGAGCTGGAAGTGGAGCTGGAGCACCAGAAGGTGGACCGGCAGCAGCTGCTGGGAGACTTGAAGGAGAAGCAGCAGGAGATCTCGCATTTCCAGGAGGAACGACTGTCCCTCCAGGAGAAAGACTCCAGGTCAGCAGAGCCACCGGTAAAGGAAGGCGGCCCCATCTTTAGATTTAGAAGAAGGGGTATTGGCAAGACAGTTAATGACTCCTTTGGGAACCCTGTATCCCCACTGCTATTCCTGATATATGGGTGACTTTGAGCAGAAGGAAAGACTTCTCTGCGAATGCCTTTTTCGCTGCAAAGCTGAGAAGTAAAACCCTGTTATAGAAGGCTTCGGCGTGTCAGCTGCTGGAGAAGGGACGCTCTCGTGCTTCCAATTGTGGGACATTGGTCTCGGCATAACCTAGGAATCTTCTAGATGAGTCGCAGTGCTAGTCCCCAGCATGAACCCTATCGCTGCTCGTCAGCATGAACAGAGCACTGGAGAGCAGTGAGGATGCGGTGCTGCTGTGTCCTAGCTGATGTAGCTAATGACAGGACGCCATGCAAGGTGACCGTACCCCTCCGAGCCTCTGTGTCCACATCTATAAAATCAAAGCCATGGGCTTCGTGACCCCCGAGTTGACAGCTAGGGCTAAAACTCCATGACGCAACTGTGGGCTCCCCACTTACTGCCTTGATGTGGCCGAGTGGCCCCATTCTTCGTGACCCCCGAGTTGTCAGCTAGGGCTAAAACTCCATGATGCAACTGTGGGCTCCCCGTTTACTGCCTTGATGTGGCTGAGTGGCCCCATCAGCTCGGCAGCAACCCCCCCACCCCCCACCGCACCCCCCGCAGGCTGCAGCACAAGCTGGCCCTCCTGCAGCAACAGTGCGACGAGAAACAGCAGCTCTTCCAGGCCGTCCAGTCGGAGCTACAGATCTACGAGGCGCTTTATGGCACGTCCAGGAAGGGGCTGAGAGGTATGTGCGCCCCCTCCTTCCCACCCCGTGGGTTTCCCATCCTTGCTTGGGATCCCGGTGAGGTCTCTGCCTTGGGAGTCGTGGAGATCTGGAAAAGCTGCTGAGCTCTGTCTCAGAAGAACCCCCAGCCAGGCCTGGGGTACCCAACTAAAAAAGGGGAGCTCTCATACACACAGCCCAGAGTCTGGGGACATGAGCAAGATTCAGCCTAGGCCTCCTTAAAAATAGGTCACAAGAGTCAAACTTCACTCACCTAGATGGCCAGAAACGAGTCCAGATGATACAGTGATTTTTTTTTTTAATACAAAGAACTGTCTCGAAGGCATCATCATTCGAAAAGGTCTTGAATACTAGTACACACTGACCCCTATGCAGCCAGGGTACAGACAGCCTGTGAGAACATTACAACATACAAAACAACTTACAGAAATACCACTAATAGGACCTACATTTCAGGCTTAGATTTAAATTTTAAACTCTCTTATTAAGGAATTTTGCCACCTGCTGAAATAATAATTGATATTTGAGAATTTTGTTCCATTTCCCCATCTTTCTTCAAATGGGGGAGAGTATTCTAAATATAAAGTTAAATCCAAGCGGGCTAGAACAGAGGCTGATGTCAACGAAGTAAAATTTAGCAAAGAGAAAAGATAAAATCCTGAACTTGACTTAAAGTATCAGGGGTAGAAACGCAGGCCAGGCGGCCTGGCCCTGTGACCGTTCATGGGCTTAAGGACATGAGAGGTGGGTAGAAACACGGATGCACGAGGGAGTTGTAGGTCAAGGTTGCTAGAAAAGCCACCTCGACCCGAGACCACCGTGGCCTGAGTGTGGTGTCCCTACAGTGAGACCAAGCCAGAAATATTGTTAGGTTGTGGGGCACCATCTCGTAAAAGGGACGTTGACAAACTGAAGAACATGCCGAAAACATTGGCCACAGGCCGAGGGACCGGAAATCTCAAACTGATTGAAGAAACTGAAAATTCTTAGGCTTGGAAAAGATCACGAGAAACTGAGATCTGGCTTGAAATATTTGAAGAACTGTCAGGTGAGGAGGAGCTAATGTGCTTTGTTTCCCTTCAGAAGGCTGAACAAGGCCAGACAGTGATGGGCAGTGGAGTTCGGATCGCTGCGTAATTAACGCTTTCCTTCCCGCTAGAGCGAGGGAGCTCCCCGCCCAACCCTGTTTCAAGGGAAGGGGAGGCTTTGTCAGGAAATCCACAGAGGCAGTTCTCGCCTTGGATGGCGTGTTGACTCCCTGAGCCTTCCACCCTTGAACTTCCTTGGTTATATGTTTAAAAATTCCATGAGCAATATGGGTTATTATATTAAGAATTTTCACTATTCAGCCAAGTTTGAGTTTTCATAAAACCTGATCGAGTTTCCTAATTCGCTGATGGGAAGGTGGACCGGAACTCGAAGCGCGGGGGACACAGCGTACCGAGAGGGCAGCTTTACGTTAACGGCCGTGCACTGCGGGCTGGGAGGAGACCAAGGGCCCACAGGAGAGCTTTGTGTCAGGAGCTGCGAGCGGTCGGGGGGCCTGGCGGTGTGTGGGAGGCCCACGAGGCAGGATGGAAGTGCACACTCTGTGAAGCAGGCAGTGGAAATGAGTTCGAGTTTTCCAAACAAAATAGGTGCGCGATGGAGGTTATCACTTCTCCTCCTCCCTCAGCCCCTGCCCCAGTTCAGTGCTAGTTCAATGCCGACCTCTGGTCTTGGAAGACCCTGCTCTCCGGCCTGCAGGACTAAGGTTAATGTGGAGGTGAAGTGATTGGCTTGGCCTCATCTGCTGGTCAGACTCCCTCTGGATGCATGTGGGTAATCTGAGCTTCAGGAAAATTCCACACTGGAGTGTGTGCCATCTCAGTGTGTGCCAGGCCGCACACAAGGAAAGCGACATTTCCATCACGGATGTGTGGCCTGGGACGCTGAGATGACAGTGGGGTCCTCGGCCGAGGAGAATGTCACAGGAGAGTGTTCTGACAAATGCGTGGAAATACTTGGATCACTGTTACCAACCCCGCCTCTGTCTTCTTTCAGCTTGCGCCTGGGATGCCTGTCACCCTTTGAGCAGCGACTTGAGCCACCTGGTGACAGAGATCCGAGCTTTGCGAGGGCAGCTGGAGCAGAGCATTCAGGTGAACAACTGCCTGCGACTGCAGCTGGAGCAGCAGCTGGATGGTGGCGGCAAAGCCAGCCTCAGCCCCAACTCCGTCAGCCGCGACTTCGCAGCCAGCACCGACCCTGGTAGCAAGCAGCCACTCTTCCAAGGTAGGAAGGCAAAGGGCATGGGGGAGCCCTCAGCCGGCAGGGAGGTTGCCAGGATATCTGCTGGAAGGGACAATCTTGCCTCGTCCATGCTCCTCAAGGTCAGGGGTGAAGTCGGAGCTGCTCCACCCCAGTGCGGGAGTGAGGGCGTGGGACTCAGAGCCAGCCCTGCTACCGACAGGTCGTTTGCCTTGGGCGAGATGTTTCATCTCCTCCCATGTTTAAGCCTTCGTTTCCTCGTTTTTAGGATGCGGATGACAATAGCATCTGCTTTGTATGATTATTTGGATCATTAAATGTTATAATTTACAAGTGCCTGACACAAGAATTGCTTAACAGTTAACAGCTGTGTATGTTGGTATGCGTGGAGTGTTTTAAAAATTATCATAGGTTTTCAAACAACTTTTCAAATAATTTCATCTGAGGCAGGGCAGGTTTTACTCTGTTTCACAGGAGAAAACTTAGGCATCGAGGCCTTGGCCGACAAGAGCTAAGAGATCGACCAGGATTTGGACCAGGAATGTTCTAGTCTGTTCCTTGCACCTCACTGGGCTCTGTCTTGGTACGGCAGGCCTCCCAGACTCTCCGCCTGGCTCCCCTTTCCCTAAGGTGGGGAACTTGGCCTTGTGGCAGAATGTTCCTCCCCCAACGGAAATCAGGGCTGTGAGGAGTAGGGGTGGTCGCCATCCCCTTCCGCCCCCGCCCGCCTTCGCAGACAGAAACGCTCACCCTGTTCTCTGCCTTTCGTCCCAGTGTCCTCCGTCTTCTCACTTCCCCTAGTTTTAATATGAATGTCGACACTGTCCCCACACCCCAGTCTCCGCGCGTTCATTTCTGCTTCCTCTTCTTTCTTGCCTTTTGATACACCATTGAGTTCATCTCTGCTCACGTCCGGGGCCATATCCTCCACTTTATTCTAATCAGAAACCACTTCTGCTCACGATTATCTAAACCTGAGCTTGCGAACTTCCCTGCCTGCTCTTCCCTGAGCATGTCGATCTTTATTTTTGGGGGGGGAGGGGGTCTGCTAGATTTTCAGTGATCAGACAGTGACATCACCTGTCAAATAAAGGTGTTGCTCCCTGA
>NW_006442103.1:17361963-17364795 GCF_000325575.1 Pteropus alecto
GGAGCTTCGTCCGGCACGTAGATTCCACTCGGCCTATGTTAGGAGGAAGTTTTTTGCTGCCCTAGCTGCAGTGCTCAGTTATGTCTCCTCTGCCCCCACCCCGCCCCCAGTGACCAGGCTTTGGACCCAGCCCCACCAGCTCAGCCACGCTCCCCCGCGTTTCTGTGATTTCTGCGATATTTTCCAGTTCCGCCACTGTGGGGGTGCTTCCTGGCCTCTAACGGGGCGTCTCTGCCGCGCCGGAGCTCTGTCTCCTGTTCTTCTCATACGACTGCATTTTTTCCAGTACTAACTCCTCATCGGAATGGTGATGAGGATGCTGAGCTTAATTACCCATAAGGACTTGATTCATTCCTTGATTCAGTATTTTTAACATAGATACTACATATATTTGCACGTTTATATTTAGTTACAAGGCATTGTAATAGACACTACATACAAAATTATATTAAAAGCGGGGGTTAGAAAAATATACCTAATAATTTAAACTAGGAGTTGCCTCCTCATAGAGCACCCCTCAGGTAAAGGTACCCCTGCTCGTTCCAGACAGAGTTGCTCTTGTTCTGGATCATGGGGCGTGGGTGACAGACACGCAGGGTGAGTCACGCTGCCTCAGGTCTTGGGTGGTGAAGACAAAGCTGGGCTCCCGCTGGGTGCGCGGTGTGTCCAGGGTCCTGAAAATCCTTCTGGCCTTCGCTCCCCAGATTCGGTCGCCTCCCCTCCGGTTCGAGATGTCGGCATGAACCCAGCTCTGGTCTTCCCCAGCTCGCCCGCCGCTGCTCCGGGCTCAGAGACAGCCATCTTCAATAAGGCAAATGGTAAATGTGGCCACTGAAGGACGAGGGGACTGACAATGGGAAGTTAATGCAAGTAACGTTTGGTTCTCTGCGTGCACGTCTGAGTCCCGAGACCTTCCTCTGCGTGCTCCAGGGCCTCTCGGCCTGCTCGCTGCTCCTCCTGTGGCCGCCCTCCCCATCCTTATTCTCGCTCCGGGGTGGGGGCGGGGGGTCTCCTTCTGCTCAGCTGTCTTCATTGTGCTGTGACCTTACCCCTCTTGAAAGCGCTCTCTGTCTCCAGCTGAATTTCCTGTCTGCTTCTAAACTCCAGATATTAAAACACTTTTAAATAACATTTGTCTTGAATATTTCATTTGTCAGCAAGGACAGGATTTGCCAACCTGGCGCTTTAATCACTGAGGTGATGTAAGAAAGGTTATAAAAATTTAGAACCCAGAGTATCTGCGGACGGCACGCTCGCGCTTTCCAAGACCGCCCTTCTCGTTCCGGGCTCCGTCACTGTCCGATGTCCCTCCCGGACTGATGCTATGACGGAGTAACCGTGCGTTCTGTTGTGCTGTGGCTTTATCTTTCAGAGCTGGGTTTGGCGGCCCCTCCAGTAACGAAGAGCCCTCCCAAGCTGGAGGGCGATGCCACCGATGGCTCCTTTGCCAATAAGCACGGCCGCCATGTCATCGGCCACATTGACGACTACAGCGCCCTCACACGGCAGATTGCGGAGGGCAGACTGCTGGTCAAGAAGATAGTGTCTCTCGTGAGATCAGCCGGCGCCGGCCCTGGCCTTGCGGCTCCCGGCACAGAGGTGATCACAGCATAGCTCGTAGGTGCCCCTGTTCCTTGTGCCCTTCGTTCTTCCGATTCTAGCACCTTCTCCACTTTGCTTTCACGCTCTACATATCGCAGCGGAAGATACTTCCTCCGTCTGCACCCCGTCAGGCCTTTCTTCTCCAGCTCTTTTCGCTGGCAGCTCTGCTCTGCTGCAGACGCGGCTGACTTGGTGTCCCCGCCAGAATCACCCAAAAGCCTCATCCTCGTCGGTAGAGCATCTGTGAGCGTCAACACCCAGTGGCCTGTGCCCAGCACCCTTTAGTAGCTGATCATCTGCTACGGTCCCTGGCACATGGCCGGCTGTGGGCAGAATAAAATCACTTAGCCGGGTGTCTAGAAATCGAGAATGCGCACCCGTATGTGCCACGTGCGTAGAAGGGGCGAGAAGCCTGGCAGCCCCGGGCCTTCCCTGTTTGAGCCGGGGAGGGAAGTGGGCAGCGGGCCTCCTCGGGGCGCCTCACCGTGGAGAGGCCAGGGACCAGGCACTGCGCTGTCTGCGCCACTGGAGATGCAGGGACACACAGGACAGGCCTGCCCCCAGGGGCCCCCACACTAGGGAGGAAGACGCACACGCGGGCACCTGCGTCGGAAGAGTTAGGGTCGCCCTCTGGGTGCGGGGCTCGGACACCGGAGCAGCTGTTCTCCCAGCGGAGGAAGCGGCGGGGTCTCGCATGCCCTCTGTCGGGGTGTCTCCCGCCCTGACACCAGGAGGACACCTGTGTGTGTTGGGGCGGAGGGGGTTTATTTTCTGCTTTCATGGGAACAAAGGTGGGTCTTTCTCGCACCTGCTCTTTCTTAGCGTTAATTCAAATTAATCAGAGTGCCGAAGTGGCATATTTTGCTCCCCTTCAGAAGCCTGGAGCAGGACCAGAAGCTTAAAGGGAGAGTGGGGGGAGCTGGGACCAAGGGAATTCTTGCGAGCAGGCGGGCACCGCTGACGTCGGGGGTGCCGGGCTTCTGGGTTAGCGAAGGGCTTCAGGGGTGCAAGCAGGCCGTGTCTGTGCCCCGCTCACAGAGGAGGCTTGAGCCCTGTGTGCGAAAGAAATAGAAGGGGACCCTGCGGCCCCAGCGAGGCCCGTGGCATCGCCCCTCTTCCAGGTGCTGGCCGGCGACGGCGTCCGCGAGCTCCGCAGCAGCGCCTGCGCCCTGCACCGCGCGCTGGACGAGGCGACGTCCCTCCTCACCGTGTTCTGGCGCGCGGCCTCGC
>NW_006442103.1:17364838-17377253 GCF_000325575.1 Pteropus alecto
TCCGGCTCCGGCTCCGGCTCCGGCGGCGAAGCGGTGAGAGGCCGGCGTCCTTTACCCGCTCCGCCCCCGGTCACCGCCCTGCTCCTCCCGCCCGCAGGTCTGCAGGTCCCTAAAGGAGTGTCCCTGGGGGAGACCTCTCGCCATGGTGGCTGCTTTCAGTGACGTTCTGACTCCATCCTCTCTCCTCCTCCACCCCTGCCCCGACCCCCAGGATAAGAAATCAGGATAAGGGCAGAGACACGAGAGCCCTGGTGACCACAGACGTCCAGGGTCTTTAATTGTCTAAAGTTGGGCTGAGCTCAACTTCAGGGACATGTTAAAGCAGCACCACCTGCCCCCGCCCCCACCCCAGGTCCCCACTGTCAAAGCGGGACCACGGAATGTCACCATGAGACAGCCAGGCTCTTTCAGCCACCGGCTGGAATCCACCACATCACTTAAATCCACGTGGGGGGATCCGCCACCCCCGGCGCTCTCAGGCCTGCCCTCTGGTTGGTGGTACCTCGGACAGGCGGCTGTCAGGGTCCCCTCAGGGCTTCTAGCTCCAGACTCACGCTGACACCTTATGGGACCCAAATATGCTAATTCCGAGAGACGGGGTGTTTTGTCGTCTTGAGGTTGGCACAGGTTTTTACAACACTGCAGGCTGTCTCGGGCCAGCCCTGTCTCCCCAAGAATAATATCCCTAAGTTCCAGGTCTTACTCGCCATGCCGAGTGATAGAACTGGCTCCAGCACGAAATCCGAGCTCTTGTCCACAGCCAGAAGCCTCAGTGGCCAGGAGTCGGGTTCTCTTGGGCAGCGGGACCGTGACCCTGTGCCCACTGCTCGGGGCTCCCACCCGGAGGCGTCCTCCTAAGCTGGAGGGTTTTACAGGCTTCGTGGAGGAAATCCCGTCTAGAAATGGTTGAGAACATTGTAGTCTTATTTTAGATTCTAAAGCGCCACGAGCACTTCTGCCCGTTGACAAGGTGTCTGTTCCTGGTCCCCAGGGAGAGGCCGTGCGAAGGGAACTTCTGGAGCTGAGAACCAAGCTGTCCCGACAGGAGGGTCTCCTGCAGAGCACAGCCGAGCGTCTGCAGAGCGCCACGCAGCAGAAGGAGAGCCTGGAGCAGTTCATCTTCAGCCAGTGTGGGTGCCCCCAAGCCCGAGAATGGGGCAGGGGTTGGGGAGGGGGGGTCCGGATGCCCCACGGTGCTATGGATGGACAGTGTGACCACATAGGCTAGGGGACCCGGGAGACTGGGGTGATGTCCCTGAACCTACTGTGCCATGAGGAATTGTGAATGCGGACGGAGGGGGACATGGGGGCAGCAGGAGGTCCGGGCTGACACACCTCAGAACACATACCCAGGCAAGGATGGCCCCAGTTGGTAAATTCCGTGTTCGGGGGCTGTTTTGTCGTTTTAGTGACCAGGACACATGATGTCTTGAAGAAGGCAAGGACTAATTTGGAGGTAAGGAAACCAGTGTTACCAGTCAGGGCCACAGATCCTGCCCCAAACGCACCACCATTTGTCGTCAGAGTCTGCAGGTGACCCTCGACCTGCTCCCACCTTCCAGAACACAGTTTCTGGCCCACCTGTAGGGGCACCAGTCCTCAACAAGCATCCTCCCCGACCCCATCCCCTCGGCTTCCCCGCCCCAGGCAGCTCCCCACTGACACCCCGTTCACCCTCACCTGGCCATCCTCCCCTCTCTTTAATCCACTTACCCCTCTTCTTGATCCTTGAAGGCCAGAGGACACGTGGGAGTCGGCTTCTGAATTCGCTTTCAGTAAAGGGATCCCAAGGCCAGTTATGTGTTCTGGCATTTTCTATACTACTTCATGGAAAAGAATAAAAGCAAAACACAACTTAATAAATGAGCTTCACTGCATTCTGTTGGGCTGAAAACAGCAATTTTATTTTGCTGTATCTTTTTATTTTAAGCAACATCACAAAAGAAAAACGTTGGGTCTTATTGACCCAAGAGAATTGATAATACATAAAGACCGAAATATACAGAGAAAGATTTTACGTGGATGGCAGGGATTCTCTACAGTTACTTAAAACACTAACGCGTCCCTGGCAAGTACTTTAAAGAAAAACTTGAGGTGTTAGAAATGGCTTAAAAATCAGAAACTAAACCTTTACCTGGATTTTAAAAGCTTTGCCATAAACAACTGAGCACACGCCTAGAAAAATCTAAATTGTAAATCCTCTAAGGATGTTGCTCCCAGTGTCAGAATGGGTTGGGTCCTGATTAGACTCTGCTTTTTTTTTTTTCTAATTCCCTTTTGTTTTTCTCCGACCATTCCTCTCTTTCCTGAGCCTTTTTAGAAGAACAGTTACAAGATTGCCTCTGTAAAGCCTTATTCCTGTCCCGGCAAAGGTAACCCCACCGCCTCCTGTCCCCGCCAGCTCCCCGCAGCTTGGACGGTCCCTCTCTGCTTCCTCTGGGCCACTGGAAAGGGCCCGAGGCCTGGGTTCTAGTCCCAGGCTTGTCACTAACTGGTGATGTGGCTTTGGCCGGCCCCTCCGTCTCTGTGAGCCTGCTGCCCCTCATCTGTGAGAGGTGGCACTACACCTGGATGATCTCCGAGGTCCCTGCTCACTTGGCCCCTTTTTCTCCTCCATAAGTAAATGGGACACAAACTTAACAGGGGACATTTCCCCTGCGAAATGTCCTCTCCCCCCAGGACAGGCTGTTTCTATATGTGCATGCGTCACACGAAGCACTTCTTTTCCTAAGAGATCACAAAAGCCACCGTTTTGCTCCAAAGTGAACTGGAGAGCGAACTGGCCCCGGACGAGGGAGCGGTAGGGTGTGCGGTGGCTCTGCGCAGGGCTGTCACCCCACGTGTGGCAGGAAGCTTTCCTCTAACCTGGCGGCACCAGCTGCTCCCCCGACCGCAGACCATCCCTCAGCTCAGCCTCTTAACAGGCTCTTGTCATGCTCCTGGCTCCTGTCACCACTCGGCTCTCACTCCAGCCTCAGCCGGCCACCCGCAGGGCCTGGTAATAGACCCTTACTTGGTTTGTTTTATTTTTGTCCCCAGGTGAAATCCCTAAGGGCTCTGCCGGGCACTCCAGTCTCGTGACCCTTACCTTCCAGGAGCCATGCAAGAAGCGGAGCCACCACAGGTCCTTGAAACAGCAGGAAGGATGGGCCCGCGCCCCTGTCACGCAGCTCGCTATCTGCTGAGACCTGGCCCCGCCCCCCACACCCGCTGGGGTCCAGAAGGGGTCAGCGGCGCGGTCACTGCCTGGTGGGCAGTGACAGGCAGCGAGCCTTCCCTGCGCTTTGGGACCCCGTCAGCCCGGGCCTGCGCTAAGCGAAGCGCGCTAGTCTGTAGAGGACCCGCGATCCCCGGGCTGGGGCTAGCGCAGCAGGTTCTCACGCCCCAGCGACTGCCTCAAAGGTCCACTCGGGGAGGAGGCCCCTGCTTCCCACGGACGGGGCGCGTGGTCCCAACACGACGGAGCGGCGATGCCCCGCTGGACGCTGGGGCTGGGCCAGCACCGATCACGGAGCCACACCTGGCCCTGGGCCGTTCAGCTGGGTCGCTCCGGCCCGGCGTCCGTCTCCACTGCTGCACCGAGTTCTCTGAACCCACACGGCGAGAGCGGTGACCTCCCAGACCCCATCTCACGCTCAGCCTCGCGCCTCCTATTTCTACGCTTGTATGATCTCCGAAGTGTGCTGACCTCACTCTAGTTATGCTGTCCCGTTCTATCGTCCTAACTTCCCTCTGGGGAACTGGGGACTAATGGCCAGACCAAGCCCATCGAAAGTCTTGTGTAAAGCAGACCAGTGGTCACTTTTAGGTGGCACGTGAGAGGCCCCCTTAGTTGTGCTAAGGCCTTGTCCGTGTCTTCACAGTGCTTTAGAATGTGTGTGTGTGTGTATAGATGTACGACACATATTTATATATGTTGCTATAGTGACATATCGAAGGCCAACATAGCTGGCGGACGGGGTCTGGGAGAGGAAATGAACAGTTTTTCTGGTGGCTATTAAAGCATAATGTGCATAAAAAAGAAAAAGTTTTTCTTCACCTGCTTTGTTTCCATTTCTGCCCCAGTCTCTAGGCCGAGTGTGTAAGAACACAGAAGACGAACAGTCTTTGAGAAGTTCATCGTTTCATGCTTAAAGTCTAAGTTTAAAAGAAAAGGTTTCCTTCTTCATTATTTTGTAAGAATCCCCAGTCTAAAAATAGAGATTCTTAAATGGGGGATGCCTTAGAACCAGCTGTTGAGATTATAAAAGCTACTTTGTGGGCTCCAATCCCAAGAGATTTAGTTGGTACAGGGCCCTAGAACCTGCATTGTTTACAGAAGCACCCCAATTGCTTCTCATGCAGGTGGGCGGAAAATGAAAAACACTGTCCTGTAACATTGAATCGAAATTATACATTTATTTTACTTTAATGAAGAACCTTTGGTTGAAAAGTATGTAAGTCATTTCATAAATGCTGACATAAAGATTTTAAAATATTCCCTGGGGAAAGTTCTTAGTTCTGTTCTTTTGCCTTCCAGAATTAACATAAGAGCAACAGTTATTTCCTAGAAAGTTAAAAACATTGGAACAGCAAGGACGAAAACCGCAACCACAGTCACCACGACTACCACCACCACTACCAAAAAGATGCATCCACAGACTCATGCCCGAACTACAGAAATGCCTTACTTTCACTGTGTATGGTGTGGCCTTGCCATATGTTTTCACAGTCGGTTTAGGTGCTTTCACCAGGCTGTCAATACAGAGGAACTTCCTGGCAGAATGAGCAGAGTGGGTGGAAAGTCAGTGAAACTGTTAAGTATCACTTAAAGACAAAGTAGCAGAATTTGAGGACCTCTTGCTCTGTGGTTATTCCATCATCCCAGTAATTCTTCCCTCTAATGCTGCCAGGGCTGGTAGGCATTGATAATATAATCAGCAATCAGTGGAGAACTCAAATATTACTTATAAGAAATTCATTTTATATACATAACATTTATGAAAGCAACAACATATGACATCATAAATCTCAGATCTGGCCGGGATCCAGTCACGAATTACTTTTGCAGAAAAGTCTTAAAAGCCTTTATTGTATTTCACCCTTTGTGAAATGTCCAAAAGTAGCTCTGTGCCTTAAAAATAGTTGTAAAAAATATATAGCTTTGAAAGGAGGATTCTACAATATTTAACTTTTTGTCAATTATATTCTTTCCCTCTATGTGACAGAGATCAGTCTTTTTTAAAAAAAATTGGTCGTTATGACCATCAATGTCTTCCAATTTACCATAATTCCAATAAGAATCGTGGTGAGCCCTGTGGGGAGAATTGGATAGGAGCCTCATATAGAAAATGGAAGGAAAAAAATGGTAGATACCTGATGTAGCACTTAAAACATGTAAAAGTATCTCCTGAGCAGTCGACCTAAGACAGACAACCCGCAGAATGTGTACGGGGTTTATTAGATCCCTCAGACCTTACTACTGCTAAAGTGAATGAACAGACACCCTGCAGAAGCCATCCAGCTGTCCCAGGTCATTCTAGGGTGATGTTTGTTAAATCTGTTCAAAACTCCAAGAAAATCCTGGGTTATTCTTATCTGTAGTAAATGATCCTATGAAATCATAAGCCAGGTCAGCAGTCCTCATTCTAAAGTCACAGATCAGCCTTAAGGGGAAAGCGGGTTGTGAGAGCCAGTTTCAGAAAATGAGCAAAACTGGGTCAGATCCCAGAAATGCCCGGGTGGGAGAAGCTGCTTAGGCCAATGGCTGAAGAACCCCGTGTCTTAGCTCAAGCTGCCATAACAAGTACCATACACTAGGTGGCTTAAACAGCCGAAATCAGCCAGTCTGTTTCTAATGGAGGGAGAGGAGGGAGAGAAGGGAGAGGAGGAGGGCTGGAGAATTGGGAGAGGGGAAGGATGAGATGGGAAGGGAGGAAGGAGCGAAGGAAAAAAGGAGGGTTCCCCCTGTGTCACCTTGGTGCTGAGTTCACTTCCCGGAAGCGTCATCTTTGCCCTCAACCCAAGGGCATCCTCAGCGTTAAGGGTGTGGTTCTGGGCAAAGATATGCTAACGGCCGACTTCTGCTTCTGTAACCTGCTTGCTTGTTTGACGTTAACTAGGATGTGGTTGGGCTTTACAAGCTGCCTCTTTCGGGAGCTCGAGGCTGATCTCCTCGAACCCTGCGTGGTAGAGAGTCAGTCGCCGGCCGGAAAATAAAGGCTCATAATTCATCTCAGTTGGCTCCGTGGGTCTTAGAATTGATGGTGCCACAACACTCAGGGATCGTTACTCCCCTCCTTGCTGCCGGGTCTGAGGACTGCGTCAGCTTCCTCCTCCCGCCGCCCCGTCCCCGCTGTCAGGTCTAACCCAGTCCGTGAGAGAAAACAACAAAAAAACCTCACCTTGCGAACAACACCTCATCTTGCTTTCCCTTATTTTAGCCAGTAACTTTTCAGAATCTTCATTTTTTGTATTGTCTAGAGCGAGGAAAGGAAAAAATAGTCCCTGAGATTCTATGAGAAGTGTGAAGTGCAGAGAAAATACGCCGAGCAGTACTCAGAGATGTAACCTGAATCTGGGTGTCTATACATCACACGCATAGTTTTACTTTGTTCGTACAAATGGTAGAATTTGTATACATTGCTTTACAACGTCTTTCTTTACTTAAAAAAGCCTTGGTGTGTAACCCAGAACGAAGGGTAAGCTGGTCAGAAACTTGCGTCTTTGTCACGTGGCGGATCCCCCAGCTCCGCAAGCGGGCGGGGTTCACGACGTCCCTGTCCCTCCAGCATCCGGCCCGCTCATTGGCCAGCTGGGCAGGGAGGGAGGAAGGATGAGGGCGCGCGGCGCAGTGCGGGTTGGAAGGCAGGAGCGGGTCTAGACGTCACGAGTGGGGCGTGCCTTATGCTAATCAGACAAATAGGGGTCTCTTTCCCCGCGGTAGACTTCCCCGGGTTGTGGAAAAAGTCCAGGGGCGTCGCTTGAATTTTATCAGAAGAACTGTACGAAGGGGCTGGAGGATTGGGAAGGAGAGGTGCGGGAGCGGGAGCAAAGTGACCGTGGGTGTACAGTGTGAGGCGCGTGAGGCTGTGGCGGGGCGGCGTGCGGACAACTCATACTTACCTGGCAGGGGAGATACCAGGATCACGAAGGTGGTTTTCCCAGGGCGAGGCTTATCCATTGCACTCCGGATGTGCTGACCCCTGCGATTTCCCCAAATGTGGGAAACTCGACTGCATAATTTGTGGTAGTGGGGGACTGCGTTCGCGCTCTCCCCTGATTTCTCTGGTTTAAAAATAGGTAAGATGTTTATTCTTTTTGGGTCGAACTTTTTAAGTTGTGTTTAACACTCGTGCTTATCGTTGAGTATTTTTTACTCGAAATGTTTAGTTTAAAGGTTTGCGTGCTTGAGCTGCGGGTGCGCGAGTGCCACCGCCTTCAAGGGTCCCACGGGATCTCTCCTTTCCCGGTTATAACGCGGGCACGCGCATCCCCATCCCGCAGTCCTGTCCTGCGTTGCTGTCGTTGCCTAGCGACGCGGCAGGGGCCCAACCCGGGAGGATCCCGAGAGCTGTGCGCTCCCGGGTCTCTTGGGGCCGCGTGAGCTTTTGGGGGTCTTTGCTCCTCCCTCAGCGGACTCTCGAAGGTCGAAGGTGACCGTGCCGCCGGGGTGGCAGTGGCCTGCCGCTGGGCGCGACCCCTTGGCTCTGTTTGCCACCTCCGTGTGGCCGCGCCGCTCTGAGAACCCGGTGTCGAGGACCCGACTCCCGAGGAGGCGAGAGCGCGGGCGGCACGCGCACCCCAGCCCTCCTCTCCTGAAACAGTCCCCGAGGGGGACGCGGGAACGGGCAGCGCGTCCCTCCCTCCTGGGTCGCTGGGTCCCGGGCCCGGACGGAGGGCGGCTCCTGCGGGACGCCCCGAGGCCCGGGCTCACGTTCTCCAGGCCGGTCTCTTCAGGTTTGTCCCTTGGGGAGGAGATCGAAGCCACCTGGGGATCAGCGACAGGGCAGGGCCGTCACCTCCCCCGATCACTGGATGCTCCAGCCTGAGGTAGAATGCCGGCCAGGAAAAGAAGTGTCCCTTTCCTTCTCGGTTGTCCTCTTCCCACCGCCCCGGGGACTCTGATGTCCCAAGACAGGACGTGGGGGCTTCGGGGTTCCCCTCGGGTTCCGTCTCCCCCCATCTCCGCCTCCGCGTCGGCCGCGCCATCTTCCGACCCCCGCTTCCTTCACCCCTTCCCACGCGCCGCCTCCGGTCGCTGTCCCCTGCGCAGCCCGGCAGGAAGCTGGAGGGACGTCCCCGTCGACGCGAGAAGCCCGACCGAGGCTGCTTGTTTCCCCGGTCGGGCCCGTGGGGGTCTCCGCCGGAGGGACAGAGTGTCTGGGCGTCCGCAGCCAGTGCCCGAGGCCTGGCAGCGCGGGCTTCCGCCGGCCTGTGACCGCCCGGAAGCCCGGGCGACCGCCACGCGAAGCACCTCGGCCTCGGCGCGAGTCCCCTGGGCGGCGCGGATCCGGGAAACCCACGCACCGCGCGGCGCCCCTCACCGCGGCCCCCGCGCCCCGGCGACGCGTCTCTGGCGCCCCCTCGCGGACACGTGGGTCGCGCCGCGCCGAGATGTTCGCGGGGCCGCGAACTGCCAGAAGATTCGCTGCGCGAAACTCGGGACCTGGGAGCTGAAAGCCCAGTGCAGAGCCAATTTAATTGGGCGGGGCGGAGGGGGACTCTTTGCAAGAACTGAGATGATCTGGGGCGTTAAGCTGGAGCCGCCCGGGGGCCTGTTGAAGCAGAGAGGAAGGAGGTTTAGGCGCTGGGCTGAGCAGCATCCCCCGCTCCCCGTGGGTTCCTCTGGGGTCTGTCCCCACCCTCTTACTCTCCTCTAAATGGCGCTCAAAACCATCTTCCTCCTGCTAAGGCTTGTCTGTTGCTTTTGAAATGAGGCTTTGGTCACAAGCGTTAATGATTTCATAATGTATTATACCATATTGAATATGAAAGGAATCCATATAATATCTATGCCACATACACGGAGCATAATCCATATAATACACTTAAAAGATGGAGGAGGGAAAACTGTACTTTATAGAAGAATAGCAGTAAGTGTAGAAAGAATAACAAAGTTTCTGTTAGAGTCCAAGCTTACAAGAAATGTTTAAGTTTTCATCTTTGGTGGTGGGGGTGGGGGAACAAAGCCATATGGGGCGACCCTGTTATTTTTTGTTTCCTCAAGTTTTAGATATGTTTATTTTCTTGACTGTAGAGCCTGGTATACATGTTGATTCCTAATGGCCAAAGGAAACAATGTCAATTTTACTGCTTTGTTCCTCCCTGTGGTCAGATTTCCACCTGCAGGCATAAGGTTTCATTCACCTACGTGCTTAGCACTTTTCTGGTTCCGTACAGTTATTTTGCATTTTTATTTTATGTGGCAAATTTTATTTTCACAGCTGTAAAAAGGAATGTTGTTTAATGCCCATAAACGTTCTTGTTAATGTATAGTTACTATAACTAGATTCGAAGGCCTGAGAGTTAACTTCTTTCTGGAAACTTGTAAAGCCTCTAGGGTTGTAATTTATTCTGGAGGGTGCCAGAAGTATTTTATTATCAGCTTTACTAAGATCAGTAATTACCCAGACTACCTCTACTGGGATTTACCTGCTGCTTCTGAAACCATGTGGGTCCTTTTCTCTCTGTGTGTCGATGTTGCTGGCCTATCAGAAGGTACATCTTTTGGTATCTGTAAGTCTGGAATTCCGGAAGCCATGCCCTGGGTCACAGGCATGACAGGGTCGCCCCATTTTCTTAAGAGGATTTTGTAGGACTCCTTTCTATAGGTAAAGTATGGCTCATTCCTTATAGTGGGCTTGCACACCGAATTTAATAAGTTCGTGTCATCGTCATGGTCACAATATGATATATATTTAATTGTGTTCTAGAAAGAAGAGTAATGATTCTTATTGAATATTTGCAGCTACAAAACCATGAAAAGGAATTTAATAAAAGTGCTTTCTCTTATGTTTAACCATTGTTACATTGCGCTGAGTAGTTATGTGGGCCAATCAATACATATTATTTTCTATGGAAACATTATTCTTAAATTTTCTGATGAGTAACCAGTTTATAATCTATAGTAAGATTTCCACAGGGTGTTTTTTTCACTAATCCAAAAACTCAGTTGATACAAAACACCATTTAAACAATGTTCCATTCTAGTTTGTTCAACTAAACCTTGTTAAAATTGATGACTCAGGATATATTAAAAAGAAAAGATTTTCTCACGTGCACACTAAAAAGAACATTAACAACAATTCGATTAGTATTTTTGGTCCGTTTAGCCCTAGTAATTAGTTTTTTGTTGATCTTGGGATAAATTGTCTACTTTCACGAAGTCTTCTGCTTCTGGGTAAAAGAGTCCTGGAAACCCTTGCAGAAATCCTTGTGCAAGTTGCAGCTACTCGTACAGTGTGACAAATGTCCATCCGAAGCAATCGATGTTAGCTTACGCTGGGAAGCGGTACCCATGACTCTATTTCCTGCATTATTACTAGTTAAGGATACTAGATACAGTCTTCCACTGGGGCTTTTTTGACATTTCTTTCAGAAGTCTCAATTTCTAATCTGTAATTTGTAGGAGGGGCATTATGTAAGGGAAAAGCAAAAATCACTGTGTATGATGAGACCAAATGGCTGTGGATAATTCCGTTATCACCAACAATCTCAGTATGGCTAAGAATGCAGCTCCCTATAGAAATATACACAAAACAACGCGAATTTGATCAGTGATTACCCTGAGACTTGTACCAGTTAAGCCATTAAATTACAAGTCATCCTTGCTAGCAGAGAGCTGGAGAGAGTTCATGCTTGTGAGCATACAGATAAGATGTCCTTAAATCATTTATATATTCTTTCTCCCTCCCTCTCTTCCTCCCTCCCTATCTCCCTCTCTCTCACACACACAACAAATTCAACTGAGCAGCTGTGAAATCTAATGTGCAGGAGCTTTTGAAACCTTAAGACTGAGTGACCCACAATGTTTCCATAACGTCTTCTTAAAGAGACTGTTTGGTTTCCTTATTTCAACCTGCCAACTGATAAACTCTGTTATTTGATTAGCTGCCCAATGAAAAAATTTTGCGCTGTTGCTTTCCGTTTTTGTGCTCGCTTTTGGATCACGAGCAATATAACTCGCATACGCTTAAACCCAAACAAAGCTTTCACATTTATGTTGAACACTTTCGATGCCTGTGCAAAAATACCTTCCTGCAAGGTCAAGATTCGCAAGTCTACCTTGGTCATATTTACCTTCATTCAGCATCCTGCTGACAGTACCCCTCGTCTGACAGGGTAAATGTGCGGATCTGTCACTGTTCGTCCCTCTGAACAGAAGCCTTCTCTGTTTAGCTGTGTTCTTGCCATGCTTCTTGGTCCCCAACAGGTTGTTCTAAAACTCCCCCGTGTTAATCCTGAACGGCTTCCACACGTCCCTGGGGCTTTTCGAATGTCGATGTTATGTTTCTTGCAGCAGTTATCAGTTGGATCTTCTTGTAAAATGGGGTCACTTGGCTGCGTAGCGTTGTCGTACCTCTCCGTAGCTTAGCTTGACACCTGTCCTTTCTTCCTGCCCAGGGACAGACTCTGTCACAGTTATTCTCTTCCCCTTTTCCGTGTCTCAAAGCATTTTTCCTCGATCTCACACCAGCACTGCGTCCCCTGTCCTAAGACTGTAGAATCCTGAGAAACCTAATTTAGGGGCCGAACCAATCACTGATCATCCAGGAGACGATTCTTCAGACTTCAAACTACATATTTACTTTGCTTCTTTAGTGGTTGTATGAGAATTACATAGAAAATGTGTGGGGAAAGGCTGCGAAGGTTCTTGTGCCCTATCCCTGTGCCCAGAGATCCTTTACAGCGTCTTCATGTGGTTTTTAAAATGATCCCATGTAATGTTATACTTTCCATTTTGGAAAATGGGGTAATGAGGCCCAAACAGACTTTAAAACTTGTCTGTTTCATATTAGATAAGCGATGGAGCCGGGATTCAAATCCAGCGCCTTTCCAAACCCATGCCTTTATCGCTGCGGTCCAGCCCCAGGAAAGATACACTTGGAACTAAGGAATAGTGATAAGAATGAGTTGTTTATAATGACTTTTATCCATTCGTTCAGCAAGTATTTATTTGACTATTCTGTGTGGCAGGGGGATGGGGGGAACAAGCCAGGCCCAACTCCCATGAAGGGTATTTTGTAACAGCCAATCCCTGTACAGATCATTACTAAGTACATTGTAATTATGATGTTTATTATTACTTACATGCTTCCTGGTCCAGTCTCATCGGTTAGGGATTGAAAGCTGACTGACCCGGCATAAAAAGATACACCTGTAGAGTCCATGAAAATATATTTCTCCTGGGCAAGAATTTTGATTTTTTTTTTTT
>NW_006442103.1:17377285-17393115 GCF_000325575.1 Pteropus alecto
GTCTGCTTGTCCTACAGGCCCCTGGCATGACCACCGGCCTTTTCCGAGGTCACTCTGCCACCACCAAGCCGCAGAGGCTCTAGCAAGCTTCTTAATCTTTGCAAGTCTCGGTTTATTCAGGTATAAAATTAGGTTATTGTCCTTAATTTTTCCAGTTTACCGTGTTTCCTGCAGAGGAACGGCCCCACCACGTGCCCTGCGTGTGTGTGTCCAAGCCTCATTGCTGTAGTGACTCTTTACCAGCTCCGGACTGGGAGACTCGGGGATATTTCACTTTGCTTTTTCTCAGCTTTCGCTCGAGCTCCTAAGCATTCAGGCCAGACCTCAGTAATTGTCCTTCGGGGAAACCAGGTGTGCAGCTGAGCCCCACCCCCACCCCCGCCATTTTTAACCCGTTTTCTATCACGCTGTCACACACCACTGAGAGCTTTATGGCTTTCACTTTACCCCATCAGCCACCCTGTGCGGGGCAAAGCTCACCTCTCAGCCCGTGCCCCAGGTCAGCAGGGGGCCCCCAGGGAGTAAGATGGCGAGCGAGCCCGGTTCACCTTGGACAGCTCCACCGTCTCTCATCTCGTCCTGGTTGCTGCCAGTTCCGTTTCGTCGAAAAGGGAGATCCCACCCTCAGACTCAGTTCTGAGCTCAGACTGGCTCGTGATCTGGCAGACCCCTGGACTGTCAAATTCCTTTGCTCCCTCCCCAGAGAGCCTAACTCTGGGTCAGTGTCCCAGACAACCATCAGGAACCAGCTCTGCTAATCGGGGGACAAATGTTTCCGTTTGTGCGTAGGATAAAAGGCCCCCGACATTCAGAATATTCTCGGCCTGTCCCTGACCCCCCAGACATGTTTTCCGCGATCCTGTTGAATGCAACACCCATCCCACCACCCAGTCCCGAGGCCTCACTTGTAAATGTGACCCAGAACTGCTGTAATCGGTAACCAAGATCCCCGAAAACAAGGCGAGTCAGGGCTGCAGATCAGTTTGAAGGCCCAGGTGGGTCCCCCTCACCCCCAGATCCGGGTCTGCAGGTGTGCAGTCATCTGCATGGCTCTTTCCGGTGCCCAGGTCTCACCTGATGTTCTCGTCACAAGCTGTCCTTCACAGGAGGGCTGTGTTAAGGGGAATCAGCTCGGGAGTAGCTGAGAAGTCTGTGGAAACCTTTTACATTATCGTATAGCACGTGGTCCCGAAGTGGTCTGGCCTCTGACAAAGAACCTTGCCCTTCCCTAGGACGTCAGCGAAGAGGAAACTCATGACGGGTCTCCTCGAGAGCATGGCGGAGGCCCTGAGGAGTCCCGCGGGCGGGAAGGCACAGAGGAGCTCGCCTTCGGCCAACGTAAGTGCCCTGGAGCCAGGGTCTGGCTTAGGGAAAGGGGGTGGCACCCCAGACCTCGATGTGTGCAGCTGGCTGAGTGCAGCCGCCCGCTGGGGAGGCCGGGAGAGGGAGTCACGCTGTCTCTGAGCCACCTGCGTCATGGGTAATCGTGGGTGCCAGGGAGACAGGGGTCTGGAGGGGATACAGCCAGTGACCATGAGCCAAGCAAGCCGGAATGAAAGGCTTTGGAAAGCACACGCCAGTGCCAGTTCGGGCCTTGGGAGAATTCTGGTGCCACAGTGTTGCGATGACCAGGGCGCAGGATGTCTAGACCATTCTGCCAGAGGCTGAGCCCACACGACATCCGCCTTCCCATCTGTGGGGTCTGCAGGCGCTTCTGGACCTGCGGTTGTGGTCCGACCTTAGCTGCTTCTGTCCACTTCCAAGCTCAGGGCCTCCATTGCCGGCATCTCCACTTCTCTCGGCTCAGCCTCCTCCTCACCCGCTAGTCACGCCCACAGTCAGTCTCTCCTTTCCCTTAAGAAAGTTTAACTCAGTGGAATCTTTAAGGAAAAGGAAATATTGAGAGAGCTTGGCTGTGTTGTTTGAGGCAAAGTCCAGAGGCCAGCTACGCAAAAACCACATGAACTAAAGGGACAGGGAACAAACGTTACCCTCTCACAATCATGGCCCTGAACAAAGCCAGCTGAGGAGAGCGATTTTCTGTCAGAATGAAGCGTAAACCTGCTTTCGCACATAACAAAGTATAAATCTGGCAGAGGATACATAGAGAGAGTCCAGGATAGTGGTCCTCATCCCTGAATGTGTATTAGAGTCATCTGGGGAGCTTAAAAAATACAGATGCCTGGACCCCATGCCAGAGATTTTCATTGACTTGGGGTGGAAGGTAGTAGATGAGCATCAGTATTTTTGTAGACTCTGCATCGGTGATATGAATGTGCAGCCAAGGTTGAAAGCCACTAGTCTGGGACCTCAGCTAATCCAGCCCAAGGTGGCCACATGCGCAGTTTATAGAAAACGCTGATAATTAAATGAGCGGGCTTGCATTCCTCTAAGGTCAGCTTACCCTGGAATACAAAACAGAAAGTGGCAGATGTAAAGATGATCTCACTTGTGTCCCTACCCCTGTGACTTGTCTTTTTTCAAATGTGCCTCTGTGGCATTTACATTCTTTAGGTCCTGAGACTACCAAGGCGGATAGATCTTGATAGTATAATCGGTAATCAATGAAGAATTCAAATATATTGCTGTATAATACTTTTATTCAGTAGCTTTATGGGGAAAAAACCCTGACATTTCAGAATGTGTTACATCACATAATTTTCAGACACAGCAGAGTCCAGTAACAAACTACATTTGAAGACAAGCTTTAAAACCTGTCCTTGTATGTCATTCCTTGTGAAATGTTGCAAAGCGGCTCTGTACCTCAGCACGGAAGGTTCCAAAAAGCACCATTTAAAGGGGGACTCTCAGGTATTAATTCCCCTCACATCATAGTCTTGCCCCCGCTTTATGACAGAGCTGCACTCACTCAAAATCTGTCAGTGTAATAACCACCAACATCCTCTAATTTACCGAAATTCAAACAAGTGTCACCTATGAGCCCAGTGTGGCGATCGGGACTAACGATATCAGTGAGCTTTCTAAAACCACACTCGAGTCAGGTTAAGTGTTCCGTAGATAGGAAAAGAAAAGTCAGGTGATCAGTACGTAATATTTATAGTAGGTATCCCTTGACCTTTTAACCTGACTACAAAATCCAGTGTTTAGTATTTCACACCAATCATACCGCGAAAGCACTGTGCTACACACGCTTAGTTCGACTTCAGTTAATGCTGGAAGTTAATAAGAAAATTTAATTTTTAACAAGATATCTTCACTTCAAAGCACAAGAGAAAAGCGAATGAAGACAAAGCCCAAATATAAATCCATTGCTAAAACTTAGGTTTCATAAGTAGCGGACTCTTGAGTTTTTTCTTATTCCTTTTTTCCTATAATTTTAAAATAGATATGGCCTTTTCACTCCAAAAGTTTGGGTGCATTGCAGAAATCGACAGCCTTTCAACCTCCAGCTGTGACTGGCGCTCAAGGAGAGACACACGCCCAGGGCCAGAGGTTTGAAAGGCCGCAGCCCCTCCCCTGCCACGTCCTCTGTCCCATTCCCATGGGCAGCGAGTCTGCAGTCCCTCTTAGAGGACAGCGAGACCTGGCTTTAAGGATGAGTCAGAACAAAGCGGAAACAAACTGGGTGACTGTGAGCAAGCCCATGCCCCAGGTCACTGGAACGTGAGCATTCAGAATGTGTTTCACACGCACGCACAGACTATTGCATAATATTTTTAGTTGAGGTCAAAATTTTAAGAGCCCTATTTCCCCAGTGAAAAGCAGGGGATCCTATCATTAGTATTTCTTCTTCATTTCTACCCCAGATTAGTGTAAGCCCAGCCTGGAGGCGACTGTTCTTTCCAAACTTGACCTCATTCAGCAGCATACACGGAGTAGCGACACTTTTCAAAGGCTTTCTCTCAGACCCATTAGGTCTACAAGAGACTAGAAACTGGAGGGAAGTGAGGGGGCCTGGGTTTATAGGGTCCTCAGAAACGTCTCTTGGGTTCTTTTATAGGCTCCTCTACCACATAAGCATCGTTTTAAAGAGCCAGCACTGTTGAGGCTAGGTATGAAATCCCACTCAGCTCTAAGCCTAAAGCAGCTCATGACCACGATGAGAAAGTTCTCCGTACCAGTAAGATGACCAACACTGGTTTTAGGTAAGGTTTGATTTGAGACTCTGGTAAAGTCTGCCTGACAAATGAAGTTAAAGCGGAATATAGAAGAGTAGAGAATAGGAACAAGAGATAAAGGGAAGATGTTCTGTTCAGTAAATTCAGTACAATGAGGTCCAAGGACACCGGTCTGTCTGATGTCATTTTTAAAGGAGGTGTTTAGTTCTGAGTTACCAAGGCTTTATTTCCCTGGTCTCGCTCCTCAGCTCAGTCATTCTTTCTTTCTCCCAAAGCCTCAAAACCATGATGCTGTTCTTCAAGGCTCAGCCCTCCCCAGAGCTATTTCCTTCTTCTTCTGACTCTGTGAAACTCCTATAGAAAAAACTAAAAAATGATTTTCTTGCCTTTATCCATTTTCAAAACCTGCCAAACTCTCTTCCGCAGAAGGTCGACTATCCCTCTTAACCAGCATGAAAGAATGAGCGAGCTGTACTTCCTCCTTCCCTCTCTTACCTTCTAGAAGTTTCTCGGGGACAGACAGAGGGTGATGGGGCTTCGCAGGGCCATGGGGCGTATCGGCAGTGCAAAGAAGGAACAGTGCTGAACGAGTCGGCACCCAGTCCCTCTTCCCAGTCCCCTTCCACCCCAGCCGGTAGGCGCCCCTTCCACATCCGGCTGAGATATTAGCTCAGACCTCGGGAGACTGACACGCTCTGCACATTTCCAGGTTAGAAAGATGGAAAGGTCACCAGCCCCCAAACCTACTGTCTTTGGAGCCAGACCCAATTCAGAGAAGCCTCTGGCCTGAGAGGCTCTTCCTGCCCACCTCCACTGACACACCTGTGGGAGTAAAAATTATAACACGTGGGCACGGAGACAGTTACATTCCAATACTGCCGACAAGAAATACGAGTACAACAAAACCCTCCACGTAACCACCAAGACTTTGAATCCTCCTAAGTGGCCCACTTACTGATGGGTATCGGAAAAAAACAAAATTCTAGTCTAAATGAAGACACTGTAGATCCCGAGATCCTGCTTATAATAGGATTTGGCCAAGGTATTTAAAATGGCACCCCATTCAAAAAGTGGTTGGGACCATGAAAGTTCTCCACGAAAGCCTCCTGCAGAACGTGGCCTTGAGTGGCCAACGCAGCATTTACTCTCAGCCGGTAACCGCCACAGCACCGAGCAACTCGCATTCCGGCACAGCCGCCCCCGCCTCCTGCCTCGGCCCGGATCTAAGAAGCCTACGTACTTGCCGGACAGTTCTGTCCTCGGCTCCGTATGGGGAAGGCAGGAGGTAGCTCAACTGACCTGTGGGCGCCCTTTCAGGGTGGCTGGGCCCGTCTTAGAGGTCAGGGAGTCTCGCAAGCATCAGGTGTGGCTTTCGGTGCGAACGTTTGACTCGCATTTATCTGTAATGGAGGAGCCACAGACACCTGGGAGAAAATATTTTCTCTCTGAACCCCAAAAGTGGATTGAATACCTACTTTTCATTTCACAAATGGAAGTCATGGACCCCACCTCATCATCAAACACTTAAAAAGAGGCAGAGAAACGATCCTGATCCTGTTAGCACTGGTGCGGCGGAGAAGGACTTTCTGTGGCTGGGAACGCCAAGGGTGCCTTCGCGATTCTTGGCCTAATGAGTCTTTCAGTTGAGGGAACCTTTCAGGTCCACCCGATGAGTCTGAATAAGCCTCATGGAAAGCAGTGTGTGCTGTAATGGTGTGGCTAGGGTCAGACACATTAGTGTGAGATTTATGTGTAGAGGGCTAGACGAGAGATGCTGGCAACCTTTCGTTAAGAGTCTGAAGTTCTCCTTTGCAGTTTCTTAAGACCAATGAAAAGGTATTTCTTAATTAAAGGAAAATGCAGGCACATAAAGATCTTACAAGGACGAAGGACATGAACGTGTGCCCTGGCTCCACTGCCACCTTCAAAGCTGTCTACTCTGCAAAAGAGAACAAGGAAGCAGGGCCAGGCCGGGTGGGAAGACCCGCGGGCGTGTGCCAGGCAGCCGGAGCTGCCGCCTCGAGCCGAACAAGTCGCAGGCCCGCCTTCCCGCCCTCTGGCCGCGCCGAGCCATGTTTTCCTTAGACGTTAAAACAAGCAGTCACGGGGTGGCCTGTGCCGTGCCCTACAGGGGACTTCCCGGCAGCCCTAGTCTCTGAGGGGGGGGCGTCAGGTCTCACACCGCCTTTGATAAAGGGGTCACTGACCCAATGAGCAAGGCTCAGGGACAGGACCCGACGGTTATCAAAGTGAGACTGTGAAATGAGAGGAAAGGGTGCTGTGGGCATCTGGTACCGTCAGACGAACAGATTGTGCCACATGCTCTGGGAACACAGAAACCCATGCAAGGAGCCAGCTGTGAGCCGGGCAGGAGTCCCGCCCACGTACGCCCCCTGGAGAGCCCAGGTCGTGGCGACAGACTCTCCGCCCGCCAGGGATCCCATTCATTTTAGGAAAAATACTTCCTGTAGTGAATGCTTCTTCCTGCGACCCCCAAGCAGGGTGTGGTGAGCCCCATAGGCCAAGAGACTATATCTAGCTAGGGGGCTTCCATTGACCTTCCTCTCACATGTGTATATATGTGTAAATTTTTTTTCTTAAAATAAATTCCGTGAATTCATAAAGCTCTCATCTTCAACAAATGCAAAAGCAGAGCATCTTTCTCAGAGGCTCTGAAACACACACATCAGCCTCAAAGCAAATTAGCCTTCCAGTCTCAAGTAAGACTGGTCCAGCCCAGAAAGGCAAGGGCGACGCTTCTGAATCCTGGGAGGCAGGAAGGGGTCCCTTCAGATGGGCTTGTACAGCAGAGTGGTGACATACTTCTTCTTGTAGCGATGGGTCGCGCTAAGGACCATCACGCTGTCCTGCAAGAGAAAGAAACACGCGGCTCACTCATTAGTCCCGGCGCACGCAGCTCTTCCTGCCTTCGGGCCTGCACGGCGACGCACTTTTAAGAGACGTAGTTTGATGTTACAGGAGGCTGGTTTTGGAGTCAAACCAAGTTCCAACCCTGACCCCTACTGTTACTCTGTTCGTGGCCTTAAATGGTCTACTTAACGTCTCTAAGTCTTTTTCCTCATCGTTACAAAGGACAACACCTACCATTAAGGTAGCTCTGACGATCACACGGGAACGCGTGGTGCGGTACCAGACTCGCAACAGGTGCTGAGGGAATATTCGTCTCCTACCTCACCCTCTTCCCCACTTTACATCTGAATATTGGGCTTAAAACGAGCAAAGAAAAAAAGAAATATCTTGCCGTCTATTTCTAGAAGGAAGTCATAAACACGATGAGAAGAAAGGGCAGTGATCCCTTTGAAAACCCATTTCGCCCCGAAGCAGGTCTAATTCTCATTTGAACGTTAAAAGTCCTCTCTGATCAAGAGCGGACTCAGGAACCCCCTCTCTATCTTTGAATGAAGTGGACCCTAAAATCCTCCTTAGAGACACTCGATCCAGTGGATCAATTCCAAATAGCATAAGCGATCTGAGAGAACCAGAAATGAATCGAGGCCAAGCCGGATCACAATAATAAAGACCTTGACCTGGGTCAGAACCAGTGTGAAAAGTAAGAAGTACCGTTTCCCAGGCTGTGTTGCAGCCAGGCAAGGAGCAGTCACAGGAGGCGGAATCCAGTCAGACCCCAAAGAACCCAAGCGAATCCAACCGAGAAACTATTTCAGCTTCTTATTTCCCCCTATACTTTATTATCCACAATGAAAGCTTCTCAGATTAACATCTGTGATCAGAGTATGCTGATCGCAGCCTAAACATGACAGAAGCCAGGCAGATAAAAAATTCAACTCCAGGAAGGGTCTGGTAGCAATGAGGAGCTTAGAAAGCCCTGGCATGACAGCCTCCAGGATGGAGCACGGATCGTCAGAGCCACCTTAATGGAGCACGGAGCGGGCTGCCGTCCGCTCTCTCGTACTTACTGGCAATTTGACCTTCTCTTAGTTTCTTTATCTATAAAACAGGGGTTAAAAATAACACTTATCTCACAAAGTTATTACAAAAATGAAATTCAATAATATATATATTTTGAAGTACCATATGATCTGTTAAAGAAGCTGTTTAGTGATTTCCCTAATCTGGCTGCACATCTAAGAAACAGAAGCAGCTGAAGAAGATTCCTGGGGCGCGTGCTGGACGTGCTTACTCAGAACCCCTAGGATGGAGCCTCGCAGGCTCCCCAGGTGGGTCTGATGACGGCCAGACCAGTTGGGTCGCTGCAGAGCACGCAGAGCTTCAGCCCAACAGCCAGGCCACGGAGCCGTGACTGGACAAAATAGAGATTTTCAACCCAGACGCTAAAGCAGCAGAGAAATCAAGGACTCCAAGAGCTGGAGGGGACAGGGCATATCTGGTCCCATTTCTCATTGACCAAGTGTACAGGACAGATGCACCCACTTGGGTATATGTGACGGAGGTGCCTGAGAGCAGCTCGCATCCACATTTAAAAAGTGGGAGCCTTACTGTGACATTCGAGCATTCCTGGAACTGGAAGCTAAACTTGCTTTTTCTGCAAATGAAATCCTAGTGCTGTGAACTCAAACTCAATGAAGTAGGTGGTACAAAGGTTATAGTCACCTAAAAAAGAAATTGGGGACCAAAAAATCCACTCAATCACAGGGCATATACAGACTAAGATTAATTAAAAAAAAAAAGAAAGAAAAAGAAAAAAGACAAAGAAAAACCTACCCAGTAGTTAAAAAAAGTTCTCCTATAATCTGCCCATGACTGCCCAGCTTCAACTCCAGTGAAGGAGCAGAGCCAGCAACCACTGGTGAACACATGTGACCGTCCCTCCCATTTGGGGGCGCTCTGTGAAGAGCCAGGCCCACCACTGACCTTAATGGACAAGGCGTAGAGATGGTTCAGCATAACGTGATTGGGTTCGGGGAGCAAGGCTGGGTCACACTAAGAGAGAAAAAGAAAATCACGGAATGGGGTTAAGTGCAGTCTTAAACCAAACAGGCTACTCTTCTTCAGAGCCTTTGAGGTTGCCAAGGAACTCCAAACCAGAATGTATTATTTCTCTTACATAACGGACTCACTCTAGTGTACATCAGTAATATGGTCTCATTACCGAAAATGAGGAAAATTCCGAGTCCGGGGCAGACAGCCTAAGCCTCAGCAACTATTCATCTTCCTCGGCAGAGCTAAGACAGAAGTCTTGCCCACAGCATATACAGAAGATTCATGTCAAGAGGCAAAACTAATCTTAGAATCAAGTATATTGATTAGAGATGTCTATTATATGCAACCCCCCACCCCCCCAAAAAAATCCTTTATACTTCTGTATATCTCCAAAAGATAAATACTTCTTATCCTGTATTGGAATAGAAGTCCCAGAAATTGGCTCTAGTACTCCGCATTGGCTCTAGTATTCCATAGCTCTCGGCCTGATTTATTAGGGCCAAAGACCACTGTGGATTTGACATCGGGACCTGGAAAAGCCATGACTCGGCCCTGGAAAAAGGAATCTGTAATGCTCCTGATAGATGCGATCTATGCTCTCAGGGCACCTTTGCAATGACTCCAGCCTCTAGGACTACTGAACTTCAGCGCGAATGGCCCCGGTGGCCCTCGGCTGCCCCAGCGACACTCTCGGGATACTCACAGAAATATTAGTGTCCTTGTTAAGAATAACCTGAAGAAGGTGAGGAGGCAGGATGGGCGGAGACTTGAATCTCTCCTCGGATCGAAACACATACATTTCTTGACCGTAAGGCCCTGGGGGTGAGCTGGTAAGGTCTGGAAGATATTCACCCAAATATAAGGGCAAGTTGGGAAACTAGTAAAAATGCATGAAAAACTATTAATACACAGCAGCTAATATTAAATATGGTGGAAGTCGTGGACCATACACCTGTGACGTGTCGGGGCTACAACTGTAAGGCGATCAAAGAAAAATATGAGTCATTCTGCACATGGTCCATGATTCTGCGACACGGCAACGTGGAGGTGACAGGAGATGAGGGCAGCGGATGTCGGCCTAGGGGACAGCTGCTCCCTTTAGCAGTCGTGGGACCTGGGACAGGTCCCTAGGGGACAGCTGCTCCCTTTAGCAGTCGTGGGACCTGGGACAGGTCCCAAGGGGACAGCTGCTCCCTTTAGCAGTCGCGTGGCCTGGGACAGGTCCCTCTCACCATGCGACGTGGATGAATCCTGGAAACATGTTAAGTGAGAGAAGCCAGACCCCAAAGACCACATACCGTATGATCCCGTTTACATGAAATGTCCCAAATAGGAACAATTCATAGAGACCCAAAGTAAATTTGTGGTTGCCAGGGGCTGAGTTTTTTTTCTGTCTCAGAGAAGGGGACGTAAATATTTACAGATGAAATATATCTCTCTATGGAATATATACACACTCATCTATATGATGTATACATATACACATGTAAAATGCAGAAGATTCCTGGGCAGAAAATGAAAAAATAAAGAAACAAAAACCACTCTTGGGAAGGAACATGCATTATAAGAAAAGCACATCAAGAAAGAGCAAATACCACAACATTACCGCGACAGGAAGTCTCCGAGCTTTCCATGGAATCGAGCTTTAAAGCATCAAACACCTCAAAATCCGATTTCTTGACATGGATCAAATTGTTAATCGTCCCGAGCTGACTGGTAACCACAGGCTGAAACAGTGAATAGGAAAAATGCATGAGTCTCCATTCCAAATGCATCTCTTCCGTCCACCTCTCTTTTTAGAAATGCTCATACCCACCACCTCCCCCATTCACCAAGAGAGAAGCCCTTCCACGGCAGAAAACCGCTGCCCGTTAGCCCTGACAGCAATGACGTCTGCCACCAAGGGCAACGATGGCTGAAAGGAGGCTCGTAAGTCAGCGGTCACCCTCGGAGACCCAGGCCTTACCTCCGATGGATCGTGAACCCACTGTCCGTCCACAAAGAACTTGTACTGGTGCTCTCCCTCAGGGAGGTCCAGGATGGCCACAAAGTCGTTATGGCTACAGAAGAAAACAGAAGGTTATACAGGCCACGCTCCTGTTAGAACGTAAAGGTAAAAACCATGAGGCAAAGTGTCACACCAGTGATAGCCCACACTGCTGAACGCCTGCACCCCGGCGTGAAAAGGTTATTTATAAACCCAGTCCCTTTCCTGTACCATGTTGAGCACGAATTGGCCAGCCCCTCCCCATAACTTTCGTTCTTAACTAATACCTGGGAAAGAATAATCAAGATGATAATCCCCCAAAATGGTTCGCCTGAGGACAACTATTTTGCTTCAGCAGAACAGATCCCTCGTAAGCGCAAACAGGACAGCAGGGATTCAGGATACAGAAGTGGCTCAAGGCACCCGTTCCATAGTGTGGTGAGCATTTTCTGGAAAATTACCTACTGACACGTCGGCCATTATGACTACTAGTGCTCTGCAAGTAACAAACAGCATTGAGACCTAGAACTTCACAGTGTGTTTTAGAAGTCAGAGCAACTGGACTCAGCCCGTTACACAAGGCTTCCCACAGCACAGAAAGGACTTGGCATGAGCACAGTCCTAAAGAATGTACCCACGAAGTTGTTACAAGTCTCTCTGAGGTAATGGCATTCTAAGTGATCAAACATCTATGACTCACTAGGAGATGTAAAAAAAAGAAGTCACAGATTAGTCACGGGTCACAGAAAACGGTCTGGAGTCCCTGGCAGGTGGAGAGGAGGTCCAGCCAGGTCTCTCCCTACTCCTGGGCTCTGCAGACTCAACCAGGACACGGTCTTCACCTCTTAATCAGTGGGATCTTGGCGCTCCAGTTGTTGAAGGAGCCAGAGATGAAGACCGCCTCGCCGCCTTCGGACCAGCGGATCACGGTGGGCCGCGCCTGCTGTGCGGGCCTCGCGGAGTCCTCCAGGTCCTGCTGCCACGATACAAACTCTTTGTCCCCGGGGAGCTGTAAGAAGGATTAGGTCATCCGTAGACTGTGACCCAAGAATTCCCGAAACCCCCTTCCCCTCCCTCGGGCAGAGAGGGGCGCTAGGTTTCTGCTAAGGATCAGTACGCCCCGAAATTAGCGACCAAATCAGGTTTTGAACAAACTCCAGAAAAAGGACTCATCTGAGACTGAAATGGTCAAGTGGCTTATGCTCAAGGGCTGCCCCGATCACAGCCTGACTTCTAAGTCTGCAAGTATCGCTCGCCCTTTCACGGCCTTGGGATATAGGATCTCTCTTAAGAAAAAAGAAACAAAACCCTACTTCGCATCACCAAATTAACTCGCAGGAAGGCAATTATGATATGCTTCTGAGTGCCTCTTACAAAGGAAAAAAAATGTGAAAACAAAGTATGGTTACATAGAAATATAATTAAGTTAGCTACATATTTCTCACGTGCAACTATGAGCAGCTCTCAATTATCAGTTGTAATGGAAATTAGATACTGAAATTCATAAGTAATTTATAAACTCCATTTTAGCTAATAGGTTACAAAGGGCATTAAAAATATAAAAACCAGACCATTGGTTTCTTAAATGTTGAGAAGTGGTTATGAACTCTTATTTGCTCACCTATGTCAGGTTCATGCTAATTATTCAGGAGTACGGATGAAAACTGTGGAGCCTCAAGGAACATCACATCAAACACAGTTTCCCTTAACAAAAGCAAACTCATTTGATATTTGATAGTTCCAATATCAAATGAGGTCTGTAGGGTTCTGAAAATAATTGACCCTTCCTTAGTTTCTTTTCATTTCCACGTTGGGAACATTTCCCAGGGCCGAGCGACTGAAGAGAGGCTGCCGACTCCATCATCACATTAAGAGTTTAATAAGGAGACTTAGACGTGAGGCGTGTGTTGGGCGCTGGCAAGACAATGTGATATAATCCATGGCCGGTACCTGGCGCCAACGAGTTGTGCAGGACAGGGCAGGACAGACAAGGGTACTTGGGGTGTGAGACGCCCCAGATAAGAGGAAAAAGACTTACATGCCTGCCTGGGGCAGGGCAAGGGCCTGTTCCCCAGCCGGCTTTGGGTGGTTTGGGAGTGTGGGGGAGGGGGGTTGTCCAGGAGGTTTACAGGAAGCAGTCTCCATTCTGGTCCTGATCTAGCTGGATCTAGCTTGAGGGTCAGGCAGAGGCCATATCCTGGAACAGTCTCTCCTGCAGGTACAACTATCCTTCAAAACAGGAACTGGCAAACTATGGTCGGTGAGCCAGATGCTTTTATAAGTAAAGTTTATTGGGAATGAACTTTATATATAAAACGCTCATTCATTTACTTATCTACAGGTGCTTTCATGCTACAGTGGCAGAACTGAGCCGTGGTGACAGAGACTACAGGGTCTGCAGAGTCTAAAAGATTTACTCTCTGGCCCTTCACAGAAAGTTTGCTTGTCCCCACTTTACACTGGCTTAAGTGGCTTTGGTAAATAGGCAAATAAGACGGTACAGTACCAAGTCAAAGATTACCGAATAAAATAATGTGGGTTTAAAAAGAAAAAGGATTAGCTTATTAGTTTGGGCTCTATTTTCAAAATGGCTGGGGTAGTCGACCTTCCATACTGTCTCTCGATAGTCTCAGAACTGTGCTGTGAGACACCAGTAGCAACATAATCCAAAGTAAACAGAGAAATAATTGAAAGGACTTTCACATTATATAAGGCAGTGGCTTAAGCGAAAACCTTGATCTCCATATTATTAAAGCAATGCTCTCTTGCCTGACTGGCTACGTTAGAATTACAGAAATTTTTACATATGCGTTAAGAATAATCCTGAGATTCTGATTCAGATGCATGGCCTGGCAATCTTTTTTAAAAGCCTCCCAGATAATAACGCTGTGATACATTAAAATAAACAAAGAAAAAAAAAACCCTCGTCTTTAGAGATAAGTCCTAAAATATTTACAGATAAAATATTTGATAAGTCTAAATTTGCTTTAAAATAATTGGCAGGGGTAGATTGGGGTACAGATGATAGAAATTCATTGTTTATACTGGGTGACAGGTATTTAAGAGTTCATTACACTATTCTCCCCACTTTGAAACATGGAAAATGTTTCAGATTTTCCATTGTTTAAACAAATCTCAGATGATTTTAATATGCAAATAGGACCGAGAACTGAAGAAGGTGAGCATTCAAACGTAGGCCCCACTGCCAGTTACTTTTATGATTTAGGATTTTCCGTTTAGAATTTGAAAGCTACAAACTATTAATATACCTAGCTTTGGAAGAAAGCCCTTCCACATATGATACGACGTTTCTGTGGTAGGCATGAGTGCAGCTAACTAGCAGAAGGATTGTTTACTCCAAGTTAAACAGTCAGCAAAATCATCAGGAAGAGAACAGAAAACAATTAGAACAGTTTAAAATGCTTACGGTGAAATATTGAAGGAAGAACTATAAAATTTTAGACTTGTAAAGAGACTTTAGGAATTACCTGAATGGGTTTTCCTATTTCACAAATGGCAAGACTGGGGTAAGGGAAAGAAGGATCCAAAACAGGCTCCATTTCGCACAGAGCGATCTGGCGTACTCAGGACGCCGATGACTGCAGTCACGGTTTGATAAATACACTGTACTTAAATCCTGAGTCATCAGTGTAGGAAAAGGGTAAAACGATAATGAGGTAGGTAGCCTTGAGAAAGCCTTGAAGAAGTAAATTCAGACGGCCGGGGAGACGGCCCGAATGATGAGGAGGCGTCCCAAAGGGGGAGAAGAAACCCAAGAAATGGACCTTTAAGTCATTTTCAGTGGTCTCTGCTTATGTTTGCAATTGGGATCCAAGGAAATAACCAAACTCAATGTGCTATGAGGTGGCAAGTCACGCTCTATTTACTTCGTGGGAAGCGACAGGAAACGGCAAACGCACTGGTCTCAGTACCTCCGATTTCTACTTCATCCCAGTCGGCCTTAATCTATTCTATGCTGTCAGCTCTAAGAGTGATAAACATTTGGACAGCAATCACGTTGCTGTCACCTCCCTCTGGCCTTTCTGCAGAGTGCTTACAAACTGCCACTTTCCTGAAAGTCCTTGGGATTGACAGCAAGGTCTTCCGGCAGCGTGGGTGGTCCGTTTCCAGCCCTGGTGGCATTACCCGGCACCACCGGCCCGCGGGAGTAACCCCGAATCACTGGTTCTCCCACTTGCGCAGCTGGGCTCGGAAGAAGCACAACCTCAGCCACCACATCTATGAAGTATGGGGCCAAAACTGAGCAGCGATGTCCTCTACTGGTCCCCAAAACTAGGAGAAAGTGTTCAGATAAGTGGTTGCTGCTCACGGCCAAGCCGAAGGGGAAGAGGATCCGAAGTGCTGAGCTTCTGGAAGAGCAACAGCGATCCTGACGCAGCGGAGCCGTCAGGAGAAAGAAACTCATTTACCCACCTCGGGGCAAATGTCAGAAACCGCGCCTGCGGTCGGCAGCTCAGGCGACCTCTCAAGTTTTCCGCCAGCGCTTACAACCTATAAAGTCCTCACGGTGCCTGTCAGGAGAACCAAAGGTTGGGGGAGAGGGGGGTCCCTACTGTCCTCATCCTAAAAATGTGGCCGAGAGACTGGTCGCACACCACGAACCCCGCTTCCACCCTCTTCTGGGGCAGCACCGCAAGGGGAATGAGCATCCAACAACTCCGTTCCCGAAAATCGCTTTAATAAAAACAAAAAACCAAAAAAAACCCGTAACCCAGATCAGCGCGGTAAGACCCGAGAAAGGGAGGCGGAGCCCCGAACCCCAGCCCGCCGCAGCCCCGCGGCCCCGGGCGCGGGCGGACGCTCACCTTGGAGTCGGGCAG
>NW_006442103.1:17394035-17394899 GCF_000325575.1 Pteropus alecto
CCGCGTGCTGCTCGCGCCCCCTCACCTGGCCGCAGGTGCGCCGAAAGGTTCTCTGGGCAGCGTCCTCGTGGCAGGCGGCCCGGAGAGGCGCTTCCTAGAGGGAACGGGAGAGCGCACTTTCCACCGCAGGCAGGATTGCTGGAGGCCAACACAGCTGGAGGGAGCAGTCCCCGACTGCGGCCCCCGGGAAGAAGGCGTGATGAGAAGACAAACCTTGACAAAATTAGTCTAAAGAGAAAAAGGAAAAAGCGATTCTAAGCTAAGAAACAGCATATGCAGTGAGCACCCACAGAAGAAATGAAATTCAGGGAGGAGAGCAACAATGACGACAACGACGACAACAACAATAATAATAATAAAAAGCAACAATACCAACGGAACATGGAAGGCGGAAAGGGGCAAAGACAATCCTGGGTTTGGGACAAATCCAGGCTGTTACTGATAATTAATGGAACTTACATGGTATTTACCAATTCTTACTTCGTATTATAATTAAACATGTGTCTCCTCCCCTGCTAGAAACCCTTGTCACTCAGCATGTTACACAGACCGGTGCATTGGCATCGCCCGGGAGCTTGTTAGAAATGCAGAATCTGGGCCCCATCCTACAGAATCAGAATCTGCATCGTGACAAGATCTCCAGGGGAAAGTGTGTACACGACAATGTGTAAGAAGCGCTGCTTTATCAGCTGGCAGGGAGCGGATGGCGACTGGATTCCATTGCGCATTCTGCATGGACCTTGTACAGAGCAGGCTTTAATAAGCATTTGCTGACCGAAGGGTACAGGGATGCTGCTGTTTACTACATTTCTCACAAGAGAATGCCACTTAAGCTTACACGCAGCCAGTGACAAGGAACTCCAG
>NW_006442103.1:17394926-17397630 GCF_000325575.1 Pteropus alecto
ACCGCTCTATTTATTGAAAATTTCATTTTTATATTAAGTTGAAAACCCATCCACTTAAATCCGCTGTTCCCCCTTTTATCTGCCCTCTGTCCTCAATTGTTTTCTGGCTCTTAACTAGATAGTTTGTGGGGAAAAAAAGGTACATTTTCACTGCAACCTTTTGCTCACCCCTCCCAAATCTTGACTGTCTGGTTACTTCCTATTTGGTTACTTCCACTCACAAACCCAGTTCCTTTCTTCCTTTCCATAGGACTCCCAAGCAAGGCCCTTGAAGGAATAACACATCAAACCTTAACGTGTATACTGATGAGCCTTCTAACTCGAGGATGGTTTCCCTATACTAAATAATAGGTCTCGGCATGTATTTCTTTACGGTAGTCAAATCAGCATAGGAGAAGCAAACCCACTATTATATTAGCCAATGGGAAACTTATTAAGAGGAGAAACTTCTCGTAAAGCTAAATAGAAATGATTTTGGGATTATCTGCTTTGGGGGTATTAAACAAAAAACTTTCACGGCCAAAAGCTTTTCTGAAAGAAAGGGTCTACTGAGCCAAATGCTTCGTGGGGCATGCAGTCTAACTACCAGCAGCAGGGGCAGGTGGAAAGACAAACGTGTGGGTGGTCCTGGAGTTGACAGACTCCTTCACACCTCGGCTTTGGAGAAGGAAGATGTAAGTTGTTTTGAAAGAATCTATACCAGCTATAGATAAAGAGGCTGGGAAAAGGTGAGGGGGACTGGTTCAGGGACAGGTGATTAGTCTATAAGGAAGAAGTGTTTGCTCCTAGGGGCTGGTTGTGGGCAACGGTCCAGAAAGATGGCACGTAGTAAGGTGTGGAGGTGCTGGTGGTCACTGGTGCCTGGTGGTTGGCTCCGGGCTCTTCTCCATAGATCATTGTGGCTCCCGTGCCCCTCTTACATATCCCCCTAAGTCTGCTTTTTGAGCACATCCATACTTTCTCACACTCGAGGAATGCATTTTTTTGTATTATATAATTGGGAAAATGTTCTAACATTTTCATATAATTACAAAAGCAAGATAGGAAAAATCAATCAATATTAGTTCACATTCATCAGTAACTATGGCTTTTTCTCTTGAGTTGTTTCGAGTTCAGTTTCCTATTTACATCTTACTTGCAGCTTGGTTTAGAAGTTAACCAATGATTTTTTTGTAACCTTGCATAGTACACCTAGAATGAGAGAGTCAATGAGTTTAGAATAAAAGAATCTTTTAAAAGGAAACTGGGGTACTTATTGCTGATAATTAGGAATTATATTATGAAAGGACTGTTCATTCAACAAATTTACATGCCCAAAGAGGTAAATTTATATGTTCAAAGAAAGACATGAAAATATAGCAAGCAACATTCAATTTACTTTTGAACTAGAGTCATCCGCAGATTAAAAGATACTAGGTCCATTTTAATAGATAATAAATCCCCAATATCATAGGATTATGGAATTCAAAAGAAAAAGACTTAAGTGATACCAGCTGTCAGTTCTCTAATGCTCAAGAGGCACTTCCACAGGTAATCAGGCCAAAGGCAGAGAGTTGTCCAAATAATTACATGATTAGAAAGACGTAGTAGTTCTCACATTTCTGATTCTCTTATGTGTATTTATATCAGAAAGATAATATTTTCTCATGTTGCTCATTTCATTTCCCCAGTTTATCTTTTTGCTGAGTAACAGGCAGCAATCTCCAAATGTACTGCACAACAGATCTGCGTAAACAACCACCTGACAGGTATATTCATTATCTTTCTTGTGAAATTCAGTGTGCGAGAAAACAGACTCAACAGTGGCGTTGGGACATGAGTCAGAGGCGTCCGTGCTTTTATTTTCATTTGCTCCTGTTTAGAACGACACTGTCTGACATAAGAACTGTTATAAGCAGAATGTCCTTATATTTAGTTAACATCAATTCTAATTTAATATATAAATGACCTCTTCGAATACTTATTACTTAGACGCTAGGTGTGTGGGGAGCGGGGTTTGAAAGGGGGAAAGCAGGAGAGGGGGAGACGAACCACATCTGTAGGCCACGCTACAGCAGTCGGCGGCAGCTACGTATGTTCCCTAAGGTAAAGTCTCGTGGGATTCTAATATGTGAAGTAAGAGATCCGAAAAGACAGGACAGCTAATTTAAAGCCTCGAACCTACTGGCAAATGCTAGGTTATCAGAACGACCCAGGAGCCTGGAAAGTTGAAGATAGTTCCTTCATCGAGATAATAAAGATAATAAAGATGTTTTCCTGAGGGAAAACGAGACAAAATGACCAGGTATCAGACACACTAGTGAACAGCTGGTGAGACGAAATGTTTAAAGTGTCTGTGTATCTATCTGCTCTTAGCTACATACAACTGTTATGAGCCTGGTATTTCTCACATCCCCCAGGAAACGGACATTTCATTACAATATTAAAAACGAACAAAACGTTGAACTCGTAGAAAACCAAATCCTATCAGAAGCAGAGTTACTTGGAATCATCCATGTCTCACACAGGTATTGACTTGTGCTCCCCACCCACAATATTTGATAATCACAGACATTTGGTAAGCACCCATCACATGTCAAGAACACACGAAGATGACAAAAAGAATATCTGAGCTCAGTCTAGGCAATGCTGAAGGGCAAGCGATGAGTCCTAAGAGGAAGGGGGAGGGAAGCCAATATGAATGAAGAGCTGGGCTTTCATTGTA
>NW_006442103.1:17397650-17413795 GCF_000325575.1 Pteropus alecto
AAGAGGCATAAAAGGAGATTTCTAGGCAACGTGAAGCTGAGGGTGGTTTAGTCTCGTCGGATTCTGAAGGCATCTCAAGATCCAGCCCCCTCAGAACAGCTCAAAATAAGCTACGATTACGGCAAAGAGAACAACAGCCTGCATAAACCTGGCCATGGTTATCGTCGAAGTCGAGGAACTACTGTTTTCAATCGCTCTCGTCATCATAGGCTTCCTGATACGATCTTCTGTGGTGAGGATGGCTTCTCGAGCTCCACCCCACTTCCCCGGGCCCCGCAGGCGATACTGGATGGGAGTACAGGGTCCCAGAAACAACTGTAACGCCAGTTTGGGGTCGGTGAAGGCCAGAGACAGCAGGTTGGGCTTGACGCCCACCAGATCAGCAAGGTCGTCCATGATGGCGACGTAGTCTGTCTGAATGGTATGGCGTGGGCTCTCCACATACCTGAAGCAGACAAGACAGAAGCATGGCCTATCAACAGTTCAATCGGTCAGTCAGTCAAGCAGTAAATCAACTAACCAGTGCTTTCTGGAGCTGTGGAAGATAGAAAAGAAACGTAAGACCTCGTTTCTGTCCTTGAGGACTTTCTAATCTAAGGGAGGAGATAAGAGAGATACACGTGAAACAGAGAAGAAGATAAGACTTGGTTTTAGGCTGCTAAGTAGAAATGCAGAAGACGGTAGCTAAAATACAGCTATAATAAGTCCTTGGAAAATGTGGAACATGTAGATGGACTGAGAACAAGGCGGAAAGTTTTACAGGTCAGGGGAACGGCGGAGTGAAGGAGTGCAGCGGGCCCGAGTACAGAACGTGAACGTGGGTACAGAGTATCTGTGGGCATCGCCTACAGTAGAGGAGGCGCGTTGTAGGAACCCGAGTGGATATCCGGGTGCAGTCCACATCCAGAGACAGAGGACTCCGCTGTTATCAGAGAGACCCCACCCTGAAAATGCTCGAGTCGGGGACCCTCGTTTGTTCGGTGAGGGCAGTGGCGGTGGGGTCCACACGGCAGGATGTTTGAGTGCCGGAAAAACAAGGAAAGAGAGCACTCGGAGAAGGACGAGATGTTTAAGGGCACCAGACTCAGTGGGGAGGAAAATGAAGCTGGTCACGGCTGACCTTCAACGGCGCAGGTACAGGAGTGAGGACAGAAGTGACAAAGCGGGGAGCTTAGGAGGGAGAACAGGGCGAGACTTTAGAGCATCTAACATAGAACGTTTGTGGCAGAAGGTTGGCAGTGAAAGGGAGGCAAAACTAGAAGAGCTGGCGAGGGCATCGGGGTTCAATAAAACTCCCTCTCCAAGGTGGAGCCGTACTCAGCTAAAGACAACCGCCTCTTCGGGCCTGGGATGATGTGTCTCTGACTTTTTCCACAAAAGCCTAGGAACTTACCATCACCTTTCGCTTTGTCCAGATGAAAACCAGCCAGCGAATAAGCTCAATTCTGTAATTCAGCTCGCTAAATTACCGTGTTCGCCCAGGCACCAAGCAGCTGGCTGGTGTTACCGCCACCCCTGATCACAAATACTATTCATGCTACCGGCCGCCGTGACGCGTGCTGCCCCACGATGACAGCCTGCCAAGTGGCCTCTGCAGACAAGTGACCTTTGTTACTCTACCTGCAGATTTCCAATTCAACCATATCTCAGTAATTCATTATCTTTCTTCCTTTCCCAGGCAGCTCCACTGCCACTTCAAGTGATCCTTGTAAAAACATTATACCTAATTTTCTTTCCATGTGCTTCTTCTCATTTGACTTTTCTTTCATGCCCTAAACATAGGATTTTAAACACTTTTTAAAAATTTAAAGTTGTTACTAGTTTCAAGGATACAGTATAATGGTTAGACGTTTATATAGTTTATAAAACCATCTCCCTAACTGCTCTTTCTGTGCTCTGGCTCTCTATCTAGCCATTAACGCTAAATGCATTCCCTATGAGGTGCTCCCCATCCCATGACCACCTAGCAGCTACTAGTTCGTATTTCTTTAACCCTTCACCCCATTCTCCCAGCCCCCAACCCCCTCCCCTCTGGCCATCATCAGATTGTCCACTATATTTGTCAATCTGTTTTTGATTACGTTGTTCTTTCTTGTTCCATAGATTCTGCATATAAGTGAAATCATATGGTATTTATCTTTCTCCATCTGACTTATTTCACTCAGCATAATAACCTCTTGGTTCATCCATGTTGCAAATAGTAGGATTTCTTTTTTTTTTTTTTTAACAGCTGAGTAATATTCCATTGCGTATGTGAACCATAACTTCTTTATCCAGTTGTCTACGGATGGGCATGTAGGCTGCTTCCATGTCTTGGCCATTGTGAATTGTGCTGCCGTAAATACTTTTCTTAAGCTTGTCTCAAACCTCTTGGTACTATTTCTCCATTCTATCTTCGTAAACCATTATCTCCTTTTCCTTTAAAATCTGACCCAAATCCTTAAACTAACATGAGGAGGATAAAGATAGTACTCTATTGCTCTTATTAAGAACTAAGTCGGTAGAAAACCTAAGCACATACTTTCCTTGGAGAATTTCTTACCTTTTTTCCAATTTCTCTTGAATCTTAGTTATTTCTGTTATCATTTCACTTTGTGAGGGCAACGTCTTTAGCCCTAAAGAGAAAAACCAAAAATTTAAGTGTGAGGAACAATAATCCTACTAACAATTACTCTGGCATGGAGAATTTCAAGAAAAACGGGACCGTCTTCTGTACTCAAGGAGGTCGTACCTACCACCACCACCATTAATATCGATGTCAGTAGCTTTCTCTATTCTACTTTGTCTTTGGAAGATATTTCTCCAGCTCTGCCTTCCAACCAATACCTGCCTCCACCGTCACAGTCTTTTGCTGTGGACATAAGGAAATGATAAATGGCTTAAAAGTCTGTGGAAGGACTTTTGACAGGGCTGCAGAAGAGAGAAAGTGAAAATTAGATTTTAGTCAAGGCGCGGAAGTGGGTTCGGCGTTCTAGAAAAGGGTGGAATGTTTTCTTGACAAGAGAACAGTAATTCCAGAGCACAGAAGGAAGAAGGAAAATGGGGACAGGCCAGGCCAGGGAAGGGGACGGGCCGAGCTGGGCATGAAAGAATGGGAGAAACGGATCTAAAAGCGAGAAAGGGTTGAAAATAGGTACAGTGAAGGCAGAGTTCAGAGATGAGAAAGGCAAGAAGAGGTAGGGTTCCTACTGGAAGTTTGATAACGATTCTTCTAATGATTCTTTCCTTCCAGGTCTTAGAAGAAGGCCGGAGGAATGAGCACTAGGCCTCTGCTAGCACAGGAAGCTGGGCTTTTTGTGCATTTCCCCCTAAGATCCCCTAATCCCACAGCTGTAATGCAGACTCCCAAATACTCATTTTCCATGCTCCTCTCAACGGCTCGCTAGGTCTTAGAAAAGAGTCTGAGTTATTTCAAGGATACTACGACACTACAGCCTATTTTTAATGCGATTTTTTCTCTCTGACTTAATTGACCGAAATAAAAGATCCATCTAGGATGACTGGAATTAAGCCAACGTGATGGGTTCCTTGCGTTTGGTGGCACGGTGCTCACAGGGAGTACACGATCTACTGGGTAGAACTAAAAGGGATTAAGAAGTGATAGAACTTCGGGGGAACCTGGCAATGTTTTTGATTGGTCGACTCGAACGCCATTACTCCTTCTTTTGCTCTGCTACCGGAGATCGTCTCTAGGAAGGAGGGAGCTGTAATTCCAACAAGAACTCTGATAGTTTTAATTAAACGTTAGTGATGGTGACAAATTTTATTATAACAACCATAGAATCGTATAATTCCTTTGTTAGAAGGGACTTGAGAGGTGGTCTGATTTCTCCCTGTTCTGAGGTTTGAATCTACTCCACATGGGTCCGGCCGGATAGCCATCCAGCCATTTTCATTCTCTTCCAATTCTGCGTGGATTCCTCGCCATTTCAGAGGCAGCCCATTCCATCTTGAAATGGCCCTGGCTGATAGAAAGTTGTTTGTTCGTTTGTTTGTTTTTTATGTTAACCTGATACTGTGCAATCCTCAAAGTTTCACTCCTTGGTCCTGGTGCAACCCTTTGAAGTGATATTGAGCAAAACAAATCCTTCTGCCATGAGATAGCCCTTCAGATATTTAAAGGGAGCTCTCAGATCTCCCCTGAACCTTTTCCAGGCTAAACTTCTTCATCTTCTTCAGTTATTCTTAACATGGGACATTTTCAGATCCCTTAACCATTCTTGTCTCTCCTTTTAATGCACTACGGTTTCACTTTTAAAACATGTCTTTGGGTGTGCTCTGACCAGTTTAGAGAAGAATAGTTGGAAGTTTGGGGACGTTGTAATTTTTTAATGACACTAGATAGAGTTAAGCCTTTTGAAAGCTGGATCAATCTGCTGACTCATATCGTGCCTTCTACCCCAAACCCCAAAACTGAGAGAGGGGATCTAAAGAGGGGAAAGTGAGAATTTGAGAGGGTGAATCTTTTACATTCTGGGCTAGTCTTTAACCAAGTCTTACTTTGGGGCCGAAATCAAATCACACCACTTCTATGTTTGACTTTAACTATATTAAAAAAGATAAACTTCTCTGGCTTCACAAATATATATGTATCAGTTGTCTAAAATCTAGGTGAGTGGATCATGATGTAGAGTGCACAATGGAATCACTTGGGGAACATTTTCTCAAAGATCTATGTCTGCCCCACCCCAGGTTTATTAAATAAACACCACCAGGAAAAGCATGTGTATTTTGAGAAAATTTCCCAGGATATCCCAATATATGTCCATGATTATAAATGACTACTTTATATTTAGTGAAAAAATTAATTTTTGAGCACTATTTTTGTATCAGGCACGGTTACAATCGTATATACTGTCTCAGCTATTTAAGATTAAGATCATAAACATAATGAAACATAACACCAAGTAAGAAGTCAGCTTGCATGGTCACTTACCTTTAAATACTTGAGCGACCCAACGTCCTTGGAGCTCTGAAATGGGCATAATGGCACCCACGGGCTGGATCAAGCCTATGATTGCAAGAGTTGGTTTTTCCAGGTTGGGAGGGAAGACCTTTTTATACAGGAGTATCTTGTTTTTGGTTGTTTTGACTACATCTTTAAGAAAAGGAAAGGCAAAGCTATAGCCTGTGGCAAAGATAACAACATCAATGTCATCCTCCCTGGAGCCATCTTCGAATATGGCAGCTCTCTCTGTGAATTCCTTCACATTTCCTTTCACCTTCACCAAGCCAGAAAGTATACGATTCGGCAGGTCATCGTTGATTGTTGGATGCTGACTCAGAGCTCTGTGAATGGTGATAAAGACCAAAAGAAGGATTAATGAGAGAAATCATGAGGGGAGAGAGAGAGAAATCAGTAACATGTAAGTCAAATTCTATTTTGATGGAGGTGGTTAAATGATGGGCCAGTGGTCTCCTCTTTGGTCTATCCATGAAATTTGGGAAAGGCCTAATGCACGGAGCAGGATCTCAGAGCGGAAGCTGGACCCTGGATGGCACTGAAAGCGAAGGTGTTGGGAAGTGAAGGTCTTCTACGTGGTTTCGCAGGGAACAGAAATGCCCCAAGCCACAAAACTGAGTCTTACATCTAGTCGCCAAGTCTTTTCCCTTCGTCCTCTTAACATCCTTAGAATAGTTCACCCTGTTCTCTATCTCACCTGGACTATTACGATGGTCTTTAGGGTCTCCCGCTCCCCCCTCTCCTCCCTCCTTCAATCTATCTTCTTTTTAGAGTGGTTGTTCAAAAAAAAAAAAAAGTATTTATTATTGTGTCACTCACTCGCTTACAATCAATTCAGTGGCTCTGGACTGTCGTCATCCCAGACTTTTCATTTAGCAGAGCATACACAGGTGTTCATGTACCTGCCCGGTGAGCCTGGAGATGTGCTCAGTCACTCTTCCACCTCTGCCATGCAGTTCCGGCCAAACCAGACCACGTGCAGGTCCCAGAGCCTAGTTTTTGCTATTCCAAGATCTCGTACTTAAAATACGAATGCTATTTCCTTCCCCCATTTGTTTGTTTGACTATCTCCTCTTATTTCATAAAGCCTCAATTTATTTTGTAATCACCAAAGGTATAGATGGTACTGTTTCCATAATCGGATGAAATAAGTGGGTGAAAGGTTATTGGGGAACAACCTCAAAGTTCACCCTACTGATTATTTTCAAAGGAAAAAAAATATACCTTTATAAAGGAGAAACCTGGTAGATACCACCTTATCCAAGTGAGCAAATTTAGCATTAATATGTTCATGGCTCCTGTTGTGATCTAGCAAGAAGGTACAACATAACTTTTGAAAATAATTTGAGTATTTGTGCCAAAAACGTTTGAGCTGAATATGATAAGGGAAAAACAGCTATGTTAAGTCCAAAGTCAGAGACTTTCTGCAAAACAATTGGCTTGTTTTTTTGTTTTGTTTTGTTTTGTTTTAATGGAGAATTATTTCTGATTAAGGGAAATTAAAGAGACTTGACAGGATCTTGGGTTTAAAAATGAAAAAGCTATAAAGATATGTTATTGGGACCATTTGGGAAATTTGAAGATTAGATAATAGTATTTTATCAATGTTAAATTTCCCAGGTGTGGTAATTGTGTTTATGTAGGAGGATGCTCTTTTTCTTAGGCATCGTATGTTGAATAATTTAGGGTAAAGTGTCTTAATGATTGCAACTTACTCTTCAAAGGTTCAGAAAAAAAATATGTGTGTGTGCATATATGTAATGTATGTAGTATGCATGACATATATATGGATCTATCTTCAGAGGGAGGGACAGCAAATACAGCAAACTGTCAATAACAGGAAAATGTAAACGGAGTACAGATGCGTGCTCATTATACTTTCTATTTTGAAATAAGTAAAGCTGAGCATTTAGAATTGGCCTCTAGAAACGCTTTCACCGTCTACCTCCTCGGCTGTGTGAGGGTTCCCATCCGCCCGCTGTCACAGAGTGCCATGTGTTCTCTATCTTACTCTGCTGTCTCTCTTCTCTTACAGTCCTTGAGGCAAAATCCATTTCTTGGGTCTGCTGCTTATTCTTTGTGTGATCTTGGGCAAATTAGTTTCTCCAAGTGTCAATTTTTATATCTGGAAAATGTAGGTAAAACACCAACCTCTACGGCTGTCGTGAGGATTAAATGAGATAATGCATGTAACTCATGTAGCCCGGTGCTTGTCTTATGTTAAGTCCTCTAAAGGGAAGGGATGATTATTTGTGTTAGTATTACTATCAGGTCTTTAATCTCTGTATTCTCATGCCCGGCCTCACGCTTGGCTCATAAGAGGTGCTCGATGTTGATGGATGAATGAGTGAGGCGCTATCCTCGGCTACGATTTTGTTGTTGTCGTTGGACATCACATAACAAAACTGGTACTCGGGGGAATGATGGAATGGTGAGTGCCATGGAGAATCCTAGGTCTGGGACTTCCGGGGGAGCAAGGTCAAAACCTGACCTCAGATTCTGTGGATTTTCTTACTGTTCGTGGAGAGTGAACCTGTGTGACTGGTCCTTAATTCGTGCCTTGGCTGTTACCACCCTGCTCTCCCATGGGAACATACCTGTGTTTAGGCTTTAGGCCGTACATTTCGTGGTTAAACCTTTGGTTTAACTGATTTTCAAGATACGTGTTTATTAATGATTCATGGCACATCTGTAGGAAGAGTTGTTTAAATCGCGTTAAGGACACCACATCTTGAGGATATCCTTTGTCTCCTACACGATTGAGGATCCAAGACCCTCTCCGGGTACTGAGGAAAACCTGGAAGAGGGGAAAAATGGTTTGCTTTTACCATTCTCTGACTCATAAACCTTTAAAAGTACCCCATTTTCTTCAAGAGTAAGTTTAAATTCATTGGTCTGGCTCTTGAGTCCCTGTGCAATCTTTTTTTTTTTAAATTATTATTATTTCTTCCTACCTTCCTTCTCAAACACTACTCTTACAATTAAATTGGTGTATTCCCTGACCAAGACTGTGTCTTGCTCTGAAGCACCACTGCTTTTCTGTTTTCTGTTGAATTTCCAAAAGCCTATTCACTCTTAAGATCCAGATCAAGTCCGCCTCCTCCATGAAGACATCTCTGATTGCTCTGGCTGACAGTTTTCTCTCCATTCTCTGAAATTCTCTAGCCTTTACCACCTGTCCAACTCACAATCGTGGAATGATAAAGCTGGTAGCAACTGTAGATCATTTAATCCAAAACCCTCAATCTTTTTTGCCTTTGACGTTGTTTGCATCATTACAAAAAACAAACAAACAAACAAAAAACCCTCGTTATTTATCATTTATATTGATATGAAACTTTTAATTTTCTTTCAGTTGTAACATGTAAAAGTGCTTAATATGGTAGCGCTTTAGGTCACCATCAGTGAGAATACATGTGTGAAGTTAAACACTCTTAACTTCTGTCCCTCCAAATTTGTTTTCTCCAGGGTGGAAGGATAGCATACACATCTTTTAGTATCCCCGACACATCATTATCATCACTTTCCGTTATTGAGAATTGTGACCTGTAAGTCGCTCTGCTAGGTTCTTTATCTATACCTTATTTAATCAATACAACCACTTCTTGAAGTGGGTATTATTGTCCTCATTTCATACGTGAGAGGCATGGTCCGATCACACAGCTAGTAAGTGGCAGAGCTGAATTTCCAACCCAGGTCTGACTAACTCCATAGCCTGCACTGCAGAAATGTTTCATGGATTATTTACCGGAAAAACCGAAGCTTGTTAGGAGAATAACAGGGAACTGGCCAGTCTTTTTATGTCCTCTGCTGGCTAAAGTCCATGTTTAGAGCTGATAAAAGTTTGATATTGAATTACCTGGTGAAAAAAGTATCAATTTCTCTACATTATAAAACTCTAGAGATAGTTTTGAATCGTAAGGTATATAAGTACATGGCTCTATGGTCTTTTGTCTCAGCTGCAAGTAAAAAGATAACCTGTCATAATTGAGCACGTTCAGATGTCACAGTTTAAAGGGCAGGCATGGTCTCAGGAATCAGATGGTTTTGTGTGCAGTCTATATAACTTTTGTTATATAAGTAGATAAGTAATGAGTAATGTCAATGCTCGGAGCCCCATTTCAAAGGTTTCCTATGTATAAAATAGTGACAACGATACATATATCAGAAGGCTATTGTGAGAAGTAGTGTTTCGTAAAGGGAGTGGCATGTAGCAAACATTCAATAAATGCTTAATGGCTATCATCCTATTTCTTATTTCACTTGTCTGTCTGTACCTTGTTTTAAGCAAACAGCACATTTGCAGATTTGGATTTATACGGAAAAAAATGTAAGGAAAATCGAATTTCAAGAAAGGGATGTTTCCTCTTCACAAAGGCATTATAGTACGAGAATTCTCATACCAAAATGTCCTTGATACGCTGACAGGTATAGGTTCATTTAAGATGTCTGATTTACAAGCAACTTCTCATAAATACAATTTCATACATAAAGCCAAAAGTCAGAACCCAGCAACTGCGTTTCTTCAGCTTGTCTGAGTGGCGGCAGAGGTGGCTGTGCCGTCCTTGCCGTGCAGACATCGCGAAGCTGTGCGTTCCCCCAGGCTTTCCCAGACACGGCACCTCGTCTCCGCCCACTCTGGGTGCTCTGCCCTTTGGCAATCTACATTTCCTTGGTGCATTAGCCTCAGCTCCCTTATCACTGGTCCTGTGACAAGCCAAGGACATTGAAGAAGGCTCATGCCTCCGGTCCCCACGACATACCTGGTACATTCTTTTTATCATAACAGCCACACACATTTCTACCTTTTCTTATTTATCTAGTTATTTCCTGATAAATGCTTGTTGAATTCATTCATGCAGTAACATATGAAATCACTTCCGTGGTGACAGATGAGGATAGGACCGAGAAGAAATGTTATCGGATGGAGTTTCTGGGTAAATGTCATTTAACGAAGTTGTGCCATTAAACTTTTTTTTTTTTTTTAATAACTTAAAACATATTTGTGGAGAAGCGCAGCTTAACTCAACTTCCTGAAGAACAACCAGGCTTATCCCTGTTGCCGAGAAAGTTATGATTCAATAAAGATGTGAATAATAAAATATAAAAATGACATGTTTTTTCCCTAGGAATTTATAATGAAGACGCTGTCTTCCCAGTTCAAAATCTATGATACTAAAGAGAGAGAGAGAGAGAGAGAGAGAGAGAGAGAGAGAGAGAGAGAGAGAGAGAGAGAGAGAGAGAGAGAGAGAGAGAGAGAGAGAGAGAGAGAGAGAGAGAGAGAGAGAAGGAAGGAAGGAAGGAAGGAAGGAAGGAAGGAAGCCTCAAACAACAAAAAGCCTCAAGGCCAGATACATTGCTTTGGAGCAGAAGTCACTCCACGTTAGGGAGCTGCATGCGGAGGCTGGGGCGAGCTGGTGTGGACATATTCACACTGGCATGCATGCTGACTTTGGCAAGGTGAGATGGCTGCTCTTTGCCCCTTGGGGAGAGGAGAGGAAAGTCCCTCCGCCACCCTGCGAGCCAACAGCTTTCAGCCACCCAAGGTGCTTTCCTTCACGTGAGAGCATGGCCCATGGAGGAGCCAAGCTTCTGGTCCGCTGTGCGGGCCACCATCTGGTCTTCCTCAAAACCAGAGGCCACTCGGAGGGGACATCTGACTGTGGTTATGAGCACAGTCTGTGTCCACGACCTGACTCCTTAGCGTGAGGGGACTCCAATGGGCAGCCCTGGCTCCACCATATCGTCTATCACAATGTTGCCGCACTTGGCAATGAAACCAAGGCTTCCATCTGCCATCGGCACTGCCGAGCCATGTGTCGGTACCGTACCCTCCGCTGGGTCCACCTCAGCTTCCCTGACAGAGCAAAATAAATAAGTAGCTGATTCGAACCTGCTTGGCTACTGAGCTGAGCTCCACGGCCAGGTCCCCTCCAGAATTCCCAATGCCGATGACGATGATTCTCTTTCCAGTGAAACTCTGTGGATCCTTATACTCTCGACTATGGAAGTACTGTCCTTGGAACTTCTCGATTCCTGCAAGAGAAGGAGATATTATGATCAGCTGGTGGTTGATCTGATATCATTTGACAATTTTTTTTTCTTTTTTTGTGACGCGTAGAGTTTAAGCATATACTCTCCATACGCTCTCCCTTTATTCAGCTGCGCTATTGCTGTTTTGAATACTTTTTGTCTCTTTTCTCTTCCCCTAGCCTCAGAGCAGAACCTTGTGACTTCCTACCCAGGATCCATTTGTAGACTCAGAAATCCAAACTGCTTCGGAAAACCTTCACTTTCTTCTCTTTTCATCCTCTTTAAATATCTACTCCCATTTCAATTAGAGTACGTGTTTTCATGAACTCTAGAGTATACATAGAATACTTTTTTTTTTCTTCAAAATAAAAATCCAGGCCAAAGACCGTAATAAATTCTTTCCTAACTTAAGCTTCCATTTCTTCCTTACAAACTCAGCATTTCTGTGTTTTCTCGATCGCTGAAAAAGTCCTCATTCGACCTCATGTAAGTCAAGTCCACGTTCTTTCTTTTGATCTTCAGAGAAACTAATCATTGTGAAACTAAATCTAGAGCCTTCTAACTTTTCTCTCGTCTCCAAAATTATCATTCTCTCTGCTCTCAAGTGGCACTAACACGGGTTACCCCAATATCTAGCAGGAGAACATGCAAAATTAGGATAAGCCTTACTTCATCCCGAGGTGGGAATCACTCAGGCTGGAAACTTCCCCTTCCCCAGGGACCAGGCCACAGGCGTGGTTCAGGGGTCCTCCGTCCTGGTAGGCCACTCACCAGGGAAGCTGTCCAAGGGCAAGTGAGCATAGGTGTGGTGGCCGGTGCAAACCATGACCCCGTCGAAGACATTCACCTCCTTCTTCCCTGCACATTCTGTGACCACCTCCCACTGGCCTGAAGTGGAGAAATCAGGCTGCTTCGTCACACTGCACACATTGGTCTGAAAAGAAAAGCGACAGCCACAGGGGACTGTAACCACAGGCTGTCCAGTGGCCACCTTCCCTGACGTGACTCTCCTGACAGAGTGTGACGTGAAGGGCTGATGTCACGTAGCAGGGCACATGCAGGGATATTTGATTTTCGTGCTCCACAAAGAAGAACTTTTTCTGAGGGAAAACTTCCCTGAGGCAGAAATACTAGTTCCCTTAGAATGTCCCTAAGGTAGCGTGACACCGGAATAAAGCTTGGACTTCTGTGCTTCTAAGACACCCCATGCACTCAGAGCCTACCCCTCCCCTGACCCCCAGACGTCCTGACACCCTTTGATGTCTCGTATCCCAAGTCCTGTTCTCACTGTGTAGCCTTAAACATGCGACTGAGTTCCAGGGCTCCCTCCCTCCTAAGTCGAAAAACATCTCAGTGGCTCATTTACATAAAACTTATTTACATAAAACTTTTATGTACATGAACCTCTCTGAGGCTCCTATAAATGCCTATTTTACAAGTAACCATAAAGAAAGAGGCTGTGAGATGGGATAGTCAGCGGCCTAATTTTTACCTTTAAAAAAAAATAGGGAAAATTAAGAACGTGCTCCTATGTGCTTCCAGGGTCTACGACCATCATCTGTGTGTGGACTAAGGCAGATGTCACAGCTGTGTCCCCTAGCCTTCCCGCACGCTTTACAGTTCTTCTCTGCCACGTTTTTGCTTTTCCGCAGGCTGGTGCTCCTGAAGGGATCGTCCTTTTATGCTTTCTTCATTTGGCTGATTAAACCCTTCGTGAGTTTAGATATTTTAGTTTAGATATTTTAGATATTTTAGATATTTAGATATTTTCTCCAAAAAGGAAATGTCCCTGGTACCCGACCTCATGCCCGGGTGGGTTAAGCATCCGTTCTCTGAGCTGTAATATATAGAGATCTCTAGACAGCATTCATCGCCCTGTAACTCTTGTATTAAAAAAAAACCCAAAACCAAAAAAACGGTCAACAGGGACTTCATCTAAAATGAAGTAGGGAGGCAAGAAGGGGGGAGGGGCCCTCTCATGCCTTAAGTCAGTTGCGAAACACAGCAGGGAGGACTCTATGGTAGCTGTTCCAACTTCCTCTTCCCTCCGTAAAAGACTTCGCTCTCCTTGGTTTTTGCAGAATTGCGTGTGGTCCCGGATAAACCGTTGTTGTTCTCAGATAAACCCATTTTACTACATCTGGCTGACTTTTTGTTCAAAGTCATCACTCTTTACTTTTATTAATTATATTTATAATAAATTTTTCTTCACTTTTCTATCTCCTTGGACTATGAAATCACAGATTTTTTTTTCTTTTTTTTTGTCTTTGTATCTTCACTGCTTAGTACCGTCATGAACCTGCTCAATAAGTGTTTAAACAAGTGACAGGAAGCACCACAGGGCTGGAAATGACTGACTTTGGAAGTTGTCACTGGCTAGTACCATTTTATTGTTGTTGTTAAACAGAGAAAGGCATGATTCAGCAGAATGGTCAGAAGGTAGAAGGGGCTGGGGGTAGGTCCAAATGTGGGAACTTCCAGTTATACGATGGCTAAGTACTGGGGAAGAAACATACTATGTGGCGACTCTGGTTAACACCGCCGATGGCACGTATGAAAGTTGTAGAGAGTAGATCCTAAGACTCCTTGTCACACACACAAAAATGAAATATAGAAGATTTGGACTTTTTTTTTTTTTTTGCCAGCTGTCGGAAATATCTGTTCTTTCATGGCTATGCCTAAAAATGATGGAAAAATTGTGGAAGGCTTTACAGCAGGAAGAAGCCATTGAAGTGACACACCGAAGGTGAGCAACTTACTTGTCTGAGGCCGCAAGTTGATCCGTAGTAAAACAAAGACTAGAACTCAAGTTTTCCTTCCTCGATTCAGCGTTCTTCCCGCTTTACCGGAGTTCCCTCCTTTGCTTTCTCAGTAACTTCCCCATAACTACTTCACGGGGTTGTTACGATCACATAAAATAACGCGATGGAAAACACTTCGGAAGGTGTAAAAGGGCCAAGCAAGAGCGGGCGAGCTGGGGTGCCAGGAGGTTTTAAAGGTCCCACAACCTGTCAGTTCCCCTCTCTAAATGGGAAAACATTTGGCCTCATCTGTTTTATTGCGATCGGGGAGTCTAAAATGAAGGCAATAAAAACATTCTGCCGGGTGGATTCCTGAAATCGCAGCCAAAATATGTAAGAGAGGGACCTTTCCGTGACTATTTTTCAGGCACAGAAGAGAGACAGTGCGGAGTCTTTGTCTGGAAAGGCTAGATACATGTGGACATCAAACCAACCTTTATATGTAAGCACTGGTAAATGAAACCACATTATTCATCTACTCGACAAACAACTACAAACACAAGCACATCCACAACATTCCCTACCTTGAATCGGATGTACTTTAGAAGGTCAAATTCCTTGGCATACATCCTGAAATACTCCAGGACCTGGGAGTTGTGCATGTAGTTAGGAAAATGATCTGGAATGAGATAGTCACTATAGCACATCATCTCCTTGGAAGTGTTGATGATCACTGATTTGTAAATGCTGGCCCTTCCTTCTTCAGGAATTTCCTGCAGTAAAAAGCATTCACGGCAACTTCAGAGTTAACCTCGTGGTTTATAAAGAGTCAATAAATATTTCGAAAAGTTTTCTGAAAGAAATGCCATTTAAAAAAAGTTACACGCACACCCTCCACATCTCCCAGAATTTGTACCTTTGTGTAGTCTCTTCCCCTTGAATCTGAGTTATGTTTATGACTTCTGTTGACCAACAGCATGCACTTGGAATGATACCGAATGGCCTCCAAGACTAAGTCATAAGTAGTCTCGTGGCTTCTGCCCAGGTCTCTTAGAAAGCTTGCTCTGGTGGCAGTCAGCAGCCATGTAAGAAGTCCAACTACTCTGAGACCACCATACTGTGAGGAGGCCCAAGCTAGCCACGTGAAGAGGGTGACTGGAATAAAGAGATGCACAGCCAGCCCCCAGAAATTCGAGTTAGCCTAGTTGAAGTTTTAAACGTGTGTGAGCACAGAGACCATAGCAGATGTCCAGTGTCAGCTCTCACTTGATCACAGCGACATGAGACAGCAAGTGAGAACTGCCCATCTATGTGACAGTCTTAAATATTTTACATATTTCGAAGCCTAAGTAAGTGTCAAGGGTTTTCATATACTTGCGAGATTGCTGTCTGAGAATCATTGTACTAACATATTCTGGCCAGTATGTTCCCATTTTACCTCATTTTTACTAATTTAGAAGACTATTGGTCTGTGTTGGCAAAAACTGAGTGAAATGGAAACTTATGCTGGAGAGAGCGTAAGTTAGTAGAAGGTACTCTCCATCATCGTTCTTACCTAACCTTAGTGATGAGATCAAGAATCGATTGAAATTCATGTCTCGAGAACATACATGTGCTATTGATCCCCCTTATCCACTTTTTAAGGTTTCAGTTACCCACAGTCAACTGTGGTCTGAAAACAGTAAATGGGAAATTCAAGAAACAAACCATTCCTAAGTTTTAAGTCCCGTGCGGTTCTGAGCAGCGTGATGCAATCTGGGGCCCTCCGGCTCCCACCCGCCCCTGCTGTGAGTCACCCCTAGGGAACCCCCGCTCTGTCCAGCACGTCCGCGCCGTCCAGCACGTCCGCGCCGAGCCGCTGCCCACCCGCTCGTCACTCAGCAGCCACCCCAGTTATCAGACTGGCTGTCATGGTGTCACAGTGCTCGCGTTCAAGTGACCCCTAGTTGACTGAATAATGGCCCCGGAGTGCGAGAGTCGTGATGCTGGCAATTCGGGTGTGCCCAAGAGAAGCCGCGAAGTGCTTCTTCCAAGTGGAAAGGTGAGTCGAGTACAAGACACTGCGAGAGAGAGAGGAAGAGAAAAAGAAAGAGAAAGTAGAAGAACAGAACAAGAAAAAAAACAAGGTTAGAGAAGAGTTGGAGGGAATTTCCGGATGAGTTGGAGGCAGGTCATCTAGATCGCTTACTGCGGGTGCAGAGCAGCACTGACCACTGCGAATTTTCGAACCACTTTACATGTCCTCGTGTTTGTTATTTTGCCGACTCCCCCCACCCGCCCGCCACACACACAATCTTACCCTCTTCTAGATGGCAGCAAAACTCTTTAAATGCTCTCCGTGCCGTTTTTGTAGATACCAGTAAAGGAAAAACAAGTGACGCCTGTGTCCATTTAGCTGCTAGGCTAGG
>NW_006442103.1:17413843-17423105 GCF_000325575.1 Pteropus alecto
GACTTAATCACTGTCAAGGCCGTACTTCCAGATATGAGATAAAATATCTGACCCTTGCTTGCAGCGAGGGTGCCAAGCATTTATCAACTAGATTTACCTGGAACCTCCAGAGTCCTCCTATGTCACCTGTCCTTTCGAAGCAGACAGGCTCCAAGCCTTCTTCCAGGCAGCACTTGATAGACGGGAGCCCGCTCGCACCTGCCCCAATCACAGCAATTCTCTTCTTAGTCATGGTCTCCGGAGACCTGCACAGGGCTGGGCCAACGTAACCTGTCCGAAAGAAAGGATGGCAAAATACAGAAAGCACACGTCAGTTAGGACTTTTCCAGGAAGGCCTTGGCCGTGGCATCCGAGTAGATGCTGCAACAACAGGTGCCTTTGTGGAGGCCAGATCCCGCTGTTCTCAGCCATCCCTACCCGCTTCGCGTGGCACAGAGAGAGGAGCCTGCGCCTGCAGCACTCAGAGCCCGGCCGGGAGCTGGACTCGACTCACTGCCTGTCCCTCAGCGCCTGCGGATTTCTGGGCTGCGCTCCCCAGGCTGTTCTGCACTTTCGGCTGTTTACAAAGGAATATAAAGCCATCACATGCAAACGCCACCTCCTCCAGCCGCCCCCGCCAGGGCCGCTGACATAGCCCTGTTCCCTGTCCGAGTCCCAAGGTCAAACCGGACAGGACCTGGCTTTGCGCAGAAAAAATTAACCTTATCGCTCCCGGTTTTCGCTGCTGGTTCCTGCGCTCACTTCACTCTGCGAAAGGCAGCGGGCCGCACCCTGTGTGGCTCCCCACCCCTGCACAACCACTTCCAACTTCCAGGTGTGTTTGCCTTAAAGCGACAACCTCCTCCCGGTGCAGGGGATCTGTCCACAACGCCAAAGCAAGTCTGGGTCCAACAGCTGAAGTGAAGAACCCCTGCCTTTCAAGAGACCTGTTAAAACCGGTCCTGGCCCCTGGGGTCCAAAAGGCCCACAGAGAATTTCAATAAAATATACGTTTAGAAAGTGCTTTCTCTCATACAGTCTCATGTGGAATTAAAAACATAAAAGTTAATGTTTTTCAGATTTATCCAAGTATTTGCATGTAGCAGTAGTTTGCTCTTTTTTTTATTGCATGAATATATAATTTGTTTATCCATTCTCATATTGATGGATATTTAGGTTATATCCACTTTTTGGTATTATGAAGGTTTTTAATTCTTTTTTTTTTCTTTTTTACTTCTTTTATTTCATTATTAGGGCCTTTTATTACAAGTCGTTTTTGTGGATGTATGCTCTCCTTTTTCTTGCACGTCTAAGAATGGAATTGTTGAGTCATAGCGGTAGGTGTACGTTTAACTAAAGTTTTGAAAAGAGGTTGTACCATTTTATGCGCCAACCAGCAATTTATAAAAGTTGCAATACTTGCCTGTCTCTCAGCTCTTGAAACAGTTCGCAATTGCTCATGCGTAATAAATACCTCATGGTGCTTTTTATTGGAATTTCCCTGATGACCAACGATGTTCAATCTCTTTACATTTAATTTCTTGGCCATTTTTTGTGAAAACCTTTTGCCCATTTTTTAAAAATTTTATTTTATTAGTTTCAAGTATTCAGTACATTAGTTAGACATTTATATAGTTTATAAAACGACCCCCCTAATTGCTCTTTCTGTCCTTCGGCTCTCCACCTAGCCATTACATTAATGCTGACTGCATTCCCTATTTTAAAAGCTGGGTTATCATCTTATTGAGTTGTAAGACTTCTCTGTATAATCTGGTTACAAATCCTTTGCAAATATGTGTATTTCAAATATTTTCTCCTTGTCTAACATAACTTATTGCTTTCTTAATTGTGTCCTTTGATGAGCAGAAGTTTTAAATTTTGATGTAGTCTACTTTATCATTTTTTCCTTTGTGGTTAGTTTTTTGTTCTTATTTAAGAAATCTTTGCCTATCCCAAGCTCAGATAGTATCCTGTGTTCCTGGCTAGAAGAGATTTGTAATTTTAGCTTTCACATTTAGACCTATGATCCATTTTAAATTAATTTTTATGAACAGTGTGAGTATAAGGGTCAAGGTTCATTTTTTTCTCTCTGGATATTTTATCCTCCCAACACAATTTAGTCTAAAACTTTTCTTTCCCCTTGAATTGCGTTGGTGTCTTTGACATTGATCAAGTAACATATACATGCAAGCCTATATGTTGACTTTATTCTGTTCCATCGATCTGTTGTTTTGTCCTTATGCCTATACCATACTGTATTAATTACTTATGTTTATTGTAAAATTTGAAAACTGGTAGTATAAATCCTCCATCTTTGTGCTCATTTTACAGATTATTTTGACTATTCTGGTTTTTTGTAATTCCATTTAAATTTTCAAATTAGCCTATCAATTTCTACAAAAAAAAAAAACAAAAACGAAAAAACCCACTGAGATTACAATTAGTACTTCACTGACTGTATAGACCAGCTAAATCTAATTTGTGAAATAGACGATTTCTCTTTCTACTAGTTCTTTGATTTCTGTGTTGTTTTATAATTTTTACTGTAGAATCTTGCACATTTTATTTAATCTTGTGCATTTTATTTTAAAAATCCTATTGTAAATGGTTTATACAAAATGCTTTTAGGTTTTCATCTTCCAATTGTTTATCTCAGGTATAAAGAAATACAATTGATTTTTTTTTCCCCCCCTACAGCACCTGGTGTTCCTATCCAAGTACTAACCAGGCCCCACTCTGCTTAGCTTCTGAGATCAGACGGGATTGGGTTTGTTCAGGGTGGCATGGCCGTAGACACAATTGATATTTGTACATGACTTTGCATCACAAAACCTTGCTAAGTTCACGTATTACTTCCGGTAGTTTATAGATTCTTTGGATATTCTTTGCACACAATCGTGTCATTTATGAAAAAAGATAATTATTCAATTATTAATTTTTAATTGTTTTTTCTCTCCTTATTGCACTAGTTAGACCCTCAATACAATGCTGAGTAAAAGTGGTGATAACAGACACTTGTCTTGTTAGGCAGAAGCAGTCACTATTTCACCATTAAGTGCGATGTTATTTATCAATTTTAGGTAAAAAAAACTTGTCAAAGTGAGTAAATTTCTTTCTATTCTTACTCAACTAAGAGTTTTTATTATGATTGGGGTTGAATTTTATAAAATGCTTATTTTATATCTTTTAAGATAATCATATTGTCCATGTTACAGTGAATGATTGATTGTTTTAATATTAAGCCACTCTGTCTTTCTAGAATAAACTCACATGACCATAATGTGTATAGTTATTATCTGACAGTTTTTTATTTGTTAATAGTTCATTGAGAATTTTTTCCATATATATTCTTCAGAGATATTGCTCTGTAATTTTTTTTCTTGTAATATATTTGATGGTTTTGATATCAACGTTTTGCTGGCCTCTCTGAAAGATTTTGTGTAGAATCATTCATCTTTTCCTTTAAAAGTTTGGTAGCATTTACCAGTGTAGCCAGCTGGACCTGATGTTTTGGTCGTTGGAATGTTTGAAATTATGGATTTAATTTCATTAAAAGATATAGGATTATTCAAATTTTCTGTCTCTTCTTGTGCCAGTTTCCATAAGTTGTGTTTTTCTAGGAAGTTGCCCATTTGATCTAGGTCGTCAAATTTATCGGTGTAAAGTTATTCATGATATCTTCATATTATTCTTTCAATGTGTGTAGAATCTATGGTGGCGTTGCTTCTGTCATTCCTGATATTAGGCATTTCTATTTCCTCTCTCACTCATTTTTCCCCTTTGATCACGTCTGTCAATTTTAGCAATCTTTTTAAAGAACCATCTTTTGGCTTGACTTTCTTTGTTTTATAACTATTTTCTATTTCATTAATTTCTGATTTTGTTTATTAGTTCCTTCTCTGTACCTTCTCTTCTTTTCCTAGCTTGTTGGGATGGATACTTAATTCATCAAATTTCCATCCAAGAATCATTATATCTGCATCCCACAAATTTTGCTATGTTGTATTTCCATTACTGTTACTTTCAAAGTATTTTCTAATTTTTATTGTAATTTCATCTTTGTTGAGTGGGTTGTTTAAAAGTAAGTTATGTAATTTCCAAATCATTTGGGATTTTCTAGATATCTTATTGCTGATTTCTAGTTTAATTTTGGTGCGGTGAAAGAACATATTTTATATGATTTTAATCTTTTGAAATTGATTACTAATTGTATGGCTCAGCAGATAACATGTTTTGTTCAATGTTCCAATATGTACTTGAAAAGACTGTGTAAAGACTGTGTAATCTGCAGTTACTCAGTATAGTGTCCTACAAGTGTCAGCTAGGTTAAGTTGCTTCATATTGTTGCTCAAATGTTCTATATTCTTACTAATGTTTTATCTGCTTGTACTGTTGATTATCAAGAAAGTATGTTAAAACCTTCAAGTATAATTCTAGATTTGTCTAGGAAAGGCAAAACTATGGAGACAGTAAAATGATCAGTGGTTGCTAAGGGTTAGAGGGGAGGGAAGAATGAATAGGTAGAGCACTGAGGATTTTTAGGGCGGTGAAAATACTCTGCATGATACTGTTATGGTGGATACATGCCGTTATACCTTTGTCCAAGCCCACAGAACATATGACACCTAATGTAAACTATGGACTTTGGATGTTAATGATGTGTTAATTTAGGTTTACTGACTGTAATAAATATAGCAGCCTGGTGGGAGATGTCGCTAACGGGGAAGGCTAGGTGTGTGGGGGGGCTAGGAGTATATGGGAAATCTCTGTACCTTCCTCTCAGTTAAACTGTGATCCTAAAACTATTCTTAAAAAAAAGTCTAAAAAAATAGAATCTTTTAAAAAATGTTTTCAATAAATAAATTCTCTTCATAAAAACGAAAACAAAAACGAGGTACAGCACTTGCTGCACTAAGTTACAATTGTGTTGTTTTGGTGTAAGAATAGTCAAATAGATAAAGAAGACACTATAGAGAACCAAGAAACTGGTCCATGCACATAGGGACAACTGCTTTATGATGACATTGTCACTGCAAAGCAATGGAGAAAAATAGCTTTTCAATAAACGGTGCTGGGTGAAAAAAAAAACCTCGAAAGCTGATTCTTACTTACTATCCTACATAAAAGTTAATTCCAGTTTCGTAATAGGCATAAATGTACTGGAAGTCCTAGACAGTGTGATAAGATAAGAAAAATAAATAAGAGAAATTCAGATTGGAAAGGAAGAAATAAGACTGTCCCTATCTGCAGAGAACACGTTTGTCCATGTAGAGGATTTCAAGGAATCTACACAAAAAGCTACTAGAATAGTGATTAACCAAGGTCAACTTGAATTTCTATATACTAGCAATAAATAATTGGAATCCAAAAGTCAAAAATAGTACTATTCATAATAGCTACATACTACAAATGAAACACTAGATATAACTATAATAGAATATGCAGGATCTATATTTTGAATATTAAAAAATGCTGATGAAATAAATAAGAGAAGACCTAAATAAACAAATTAGAAAACTTAATATAGTTAAGACGTCAATTCTCCCTTAGTCGATATAAAGATTCAATGCAATCTCAATTAAAAATCCCAGCAGAATTTTTTGCAGATATAGACAAGCTAATTCAAAAATTCATGGAAATGCAAAGAAACTAAAGTAGCCAAAACAATTTCGAAAAACAAGAACAAAATTGGAGGATTCACATTATACATTTTTAAGATATATCATAAAACAACAATGAAGAAGTGTAGTATTGGTGAAAGAATAGACATGTAGATAAGTGGAACAGGACAGACACCGGAAATAGACCTTCATAAATTCAGTCGATTGATTTTTAACGAAAGTATGAAGGCAATTCAATGGAGAAAGGGGCCTGGAAAAATTAGACATTTACATGCAAAATAAAAGAAAGAAAGAAAAAAAGAAGAAAAAACCTTGACCTGTATCTCACACCATATAGAAAATTAATTCAATAATAAATGTAAGTGTAAACTATAAAGAACAGAAAGAGTAAACAAAGTTGGAGGTATCATCAAACTATACTACAAGGCTATAGTAATCAAAACAGCATGGTACTGGCATAAAAACAGACACAAAGATAAGTGGAACAGCCTATATGGTCAATTAATCTCTGACACAGGAAACAAGAATACAAAATGAGGTAAATGGTGTTGGGAAAATCGGACGGATTCGAGCAAAAAATGAAATTAGATGAGTTTCTTACACCATATACAAGAAGAAACTCAAAATGGATTAAAGACTTAAATGTAAGACCCCAAACCATAAAACTCCTAGAAGAAAACATAGGCAGTAAACTCTCTGACATTGTTCTTAGTAATATTTTTTTGGGTATATCTCCTTGGGTAAAGGAAATAAAAGAAAAAAATAAACAAATGGGATTACATCAAACTAAATTTTTGTACAGCAAAGGAAACCATCGACGAAATGAAAAGACCACCTACTGAATGAGAGAAGATATTGGCCAATGATACATCTGATAGGGGGCTAACATCTAAAATTGATAAAGAACTCACACAACTCAACACCAGAAAAAAACAACCCAATTAAAGAATGCGCAGAGGACTTGGAAAGACATTTCTCCAAAGAGATGCTCAATGTCACTAGTCATCAGAGAAATACAAATTTAAATAGCAATATCACTTCATACCTGTCAGAATGGCTATCACCAAAAAACCAAGAAACACATGTTGGCAACGATGTGAAGTGTTAATGGGACTGCAAATTGGAGAAGCCACCATGGAAAACAACACAAAATTATAAGTAGAACTACCTTATGACCCAGCAATTCCACTTCTAGCTATTTATCCAAAGAAATCCAAAACACTAATTCAAAAAGATATAGGCACCCCTTTGTTCATTGCAGCATTATTTACAATAGCCAAGATATGGTAGCAATATAAGCGTCTATCAATAGACAATTGGATAAAGAAGGTGTGGTACATATATACAACGGAATATTATTACTCAGCCATAAAAAAGAATGAAATCTTACCATTTGTGACAACATGGATGGACCTAGAAGATATTATGCTAAGTGAAATAAGTCAGACAAAGACATACGATTTCACTTATATGTGGAATCTAAAGAACAAAATAAATGAACAAACAAAACAGAAACAGACTCATAGATACAGAGAACAAACTGACAACTGGCAGTTACAAAATAGTCATGGGGATGTAAAGCACAGCGTAGGGAATGCAGTCAATAATATTATCACTACTGTGTATGATGCCTTGTGGGTACCAGACTTATCGAGAGGATCACTGTATAAACATTTAACCATTATGTTGTATACCTGAAACTAATATAATATTGAATGGCAACTGTAATTGAAAAATAAAAATGATAATTTTTAAAAAAGAACAGAAAGGGTAAAATTGCATGTGACTAACTTGATGGCAAGGCATGACAGCCAAAAGGCATTCAGTTCAGTAAGAAAGGAAAACAGACCTGTTGGCAAACCTTCACACACAGCTATGTTTGTAACCTTTAGACTCTGTCCTCAGAAGTTTGCTTTGTAATATTCCAGTGTTATGCCCTTGACTTTGGTACAAAAGGAGGTGTCAATTTTCTGAAGCAACTGGATGAAAGTCCTGCAGAGCAGAATCACGCTGTTGATGGATTTAAATATGCTCTCTCTTCAGTATATTCCCCTGGCTTTCTGCAATTTTAAGTTTATTATGTGTCATTTGATGCCAAAGTTGTGTTATTACATCAAAAGTCAAAATACAGTGTTTCCTGTGTTTGGAGAAAGAAAGTCCAAGTCTCTCATCCCAGTACACTGATTTCCCCACTCTGGGGGACACTGATCCCATCCTAACCCGAGCCCAAAGGTCTCGGTTCATGTACTCTAGAGAAAGTCCGGACACATCTTCATTCATGATCAGGCTCGTTTACTCAGGCTCCACCTCTGACCTACCACGTGCTGCCATTTGGCATCTGCTGTTACCCAATGTTCAGCGTAATGAACAGTAAATGCGACTTGTTTGCCACCCTGCGTTGGTGCTTCTTTTGGTGGGGTTGGCAGACGCTAGCGTGACATGTTACCATCTTGTTGGATTGCCGTGGCCCACGGTGTACCCTCTCTATGGAGTTACACAATGAAGAATTAATACGAACATCACGATTATGCAGCCTGAGCAAGGAATGAAAAGGAGCTGTTTTCACTAGAAAACACTGGACAAGTTGCCTAAACTTTCCATGCCTTAGTTTGCTCATCTGTAAAATGTCCTCTCTCTGTCTTGAGATTATAATGATCAGGTCCTGGGTTTTAGAATCGTTTCTCCCGGCACCTCATTCAGATGTTCAACGATACTTACTGAGCGCATACTACGTGCCAGTCACTGCCCCGGGTACAAATTCAACGTATCGTTAAAGTGAAATCCTTATCTTCCCTTCCTCAAGCCAGCTTCTGCCCCGTATTCTCTTTCTCAGTAGTGGCATCAACACCCACCCAACTGCCCAAGGCAGAAGCCCCTGGGAGTCAACCTCAGTGCTTCTCTCTCCCTCAGCCCTATATCCAGTCACTGACCAAGTCCCCTCAAGTGTCCCCTTGCCCATTTAAAAAGTCTGCTACTCCCTTGCCGACCTGCCTCCATGTCTTGGCCCCGGTGGTCCCCCTGCCTTAAGCACTCTTCTTCCTGATGACATCATCTCCTCGGTGACATCTTCCTGATGACATCATCTCCTTGGGGACATGCTCTTCAACTCATTTTATCGAGAGCTGCTCCCCAGCCCTATTCTTAATAACGTTACCCTGTTTTATATCTTGTTAGCACTAATACTACCTGAGAACGGATTTTTACTCCCTTTTTGTCTGTCTCCATCACTAGAATCTAAGCTCCGTCAGTGCAGGGACCTGATTTGCCTCGTTCACCACTATTCCAGACAATGGGGACATAGCTAGTATAGTCACTCTCTATTGTACTTAAAATCCAATTCTCTAAGTATTCCCCACCTGTACCCACCGTGCTGACTGGTCTCATGACCGTAAACCTCGTGAGTCCCTCACAGAGCTACCATATTGCTCTAGTCAAGTCGCCTTCCCACTTCCCCAAACAACCATGTCACACCTTTCCCTCCTCCGACGCCGAAATCCCCTCCCCTTCCTCCAGCTCGTCTGATGAGCTTGCTTCTTATTTTAGACAACAAAACAGTTTGAAGACAACGTCCGTGCACTCTCGCCCCTCAGTGTGTCCGTATGCTGTGCCTCTGCGTGTCCCCGTGCACGAACTACGTCCCGCTCCTGTGCAGGCACCCGCCC
>NW_006442103.1:17423124-17426271 GCF_000325575.1 Pteropus alecto
TCCCACCTCACAGTCAAGGTCACCACTCCTGCAGCCCGTTTCTCTCATACTGGATTCGCATTCAACATGCTCTAATATCGCCCAGGTGACAATAAAACACCCCTCCTGTTAGTACACACAGACCCAGGGAAAACTCCTGGGATTGGAAAGCTACCTCTGGAAGCAGAGGGCAGGGAAAGGCAGAAGAGAGAGGCTGGCCTCTCCAGTGTGGGAAGTGGTGGAGCTCATTAAGGGAGGTGCATCCCGGGATGGCTGCAAGATGAAAGGAATCCCCACGCTCCCTGACAGTTGCCAAAGGGTTACACGGTGAAAGGGGGATGGGCAGAGTACCAGGGCATGAGTGCCACCAGGTACGGGAAATGATGTTTGATCAGGCCGACGTCCAGGAACCAGCTCCTGGGGCAGAGCAGGGGAGGGCTGCTGATTTCTGCGAGAAAGGACATCGCTTATGATCAGAGGGTCCCTCAGCGGGGTTCACGGGAAGCAATCTCTGTTACAGCCGGGGTCCAGCTCACGGGTCCAGCTCACAGTCCAGTGCAGGGATCTGGCCGCTGTCTCTTCGCCACACCTGCCCCTCACTCTGTCTCCCCCTGCGGTTACCGCCCCCAGGGCTTCGCTCTCTCTTAAAGCAAAGCTCTGACAGAGGTGTGAGATGTTCGGTCTCCACTTTCCTCTTATTCTCTTTCGGACCCATTCCAACTGGTTATTTCTCCATCCTGCCTTCACGCCAGCTCTCAGCTGTGTTTGACACACGCAATCCACTCCCTCCTTGAAACTCCTTATGGCTCAGGGACTCCGCACTTAGTCTCACCCTGGGTCACAGTCTGCTCTTTCTCGTCTCTTCTCCTGGTTCCTCCTCCTCATCTTCTTATAAATATAGTTCAGTTGTCCAAGGCTCGGTCTCTTTTATAGATCCAGTCACCCCCTAGAGGGTCCCATCTAGTGCCAAGGCCGAAGGTCCATCCTAAAATCAGGACTTCCAAACTTCTGTGTCCAGTCCTAACTTCTCCTCTGAGCTCTAGACGAATCTATCCGATTATCTAGTCAACAGCTCTACTTGGACATCCGATCACTGTTTTATGTTACTTTGTCCAAAAATGAGTTCTCGATGTTTCTCAGACCTCCTCGTTCTCCGTCTTTCCCTCTTCCCACATAAACGGAAGCTCCACTTTACCATTAGCTTAGGCCAAATCCCTGAAATTATCCTTTATTTCTCTACTCTTCTCAGATGCTCAGTGTATCTTATAGTCTCCCCTTAGTGTTCTATAAGTGTATAGACTATAAGTGTATCTTATAGTCTCATCGGACCACGCAGCACCCCACTGCCACCACGCTGGCCCGGCAACTGCCGTCCCTGGCCTGGATTTCCATGACAGTCTCCTAAACTGGTCTCCCTGCTTCCACCCTGTCCCCTAATTCAGACTCTTTTCATACAGCATCCAGAGTAAAACTTTCATTTGTCATCTCGCTAACTGACTTGGAGTCTCTTAGCTACATTTTTTAGCTGTATTTAGATGGCAGACTCGATATACTTAGTGTATAGCTAGGACCCAATATCTGGCATTATACTAAAACAAATGTACTACTACTACTACTACTAATAATAATAATAATACACCCTTTGGTTTGAGTGGCAGGTGGTTGATATTGGTGCTTTAGTGGATAAGTGTACCCACAAAACCTGGAGGGGAGAAAATGAATCAAACAGAGACCAGGACGAAAAAACCATTTAGGAGCAGCCACATAGGACAGAAGCTGGCGAAGGACATAAATAAATGTATCTTAAGGTTCTGAGGAAGCACAGAGTAGAAAATCAGTGTAGCCACAATACACGACCGTTTGTCTTTCAATTCAACATTGATCACTACCTGGTTTTTATCTGCCAGTTTACTGACTACCTCCTCCTTTTAAAATGTAAGCTTGATTTAATTTACTTAAATATCTACAGATGGGAGTGGCGGCTTCTATCTCCAGTGCTTGACGCATAGTAGGTGCTCAATCAGTATTTACAGAACGACTCAAGACACCAAATTAGCTTCACAGAACAATGCTTTGTTTTTGAGTTTTCGTGAATAAATCAACCTAAGCCGCCATCTTCACAGCTCACAACGCACCTCTCCCTTTCATTTTAAGGGTAGGTGAAGATGGGGGAAAACCTAGCTTTAATTTGTTTACAGAAGACGGAGGCACCAAAATTATGAGAATAGTATCCCAATGACATTACCCAGAGAGTAACACTGGACCTGTTCCAGTTTCCTCACCGGTAATGTGGAGACAATTATAGTACCTATTTATAGGGCTACTATGAAGGTAAAATGAGACAATGCGTGCAGAGGCCATAGGCGGCAGCTCTAACTGCATCTCCACATGCAGCTATTGGGCTGGTGTTATCGTGATACGTGCGTCGGTGGTACACTAAACCTAAATGGCTACATCATAAATCCACTCGAAGCTGACGCTGAATCGTGGCGACCCCCTAACACATTGCTTCAGTTGTGCTGGCTGGAAAATTGCTGCTTGGCTATGGCCCATGGGAACATAACATTTTGGGGCTGCTTAATTTGGGGTCTGCATACCCCTGGCAGACCCAGCTGGCTGAATAAAGAGTGTGTTTCCTATAACTCACTGGTTTCTGGTGGTCCGTGTGTCTGTCTGGGGCTGGCGGCTACAAGTTTGCTCCCCGTAATTCACTTGACGAACCCACAGGGGCAATGGTATCTTTCGTGACACAGAGGTTCCCAACTGTGGCCTGTAGCCGCCAGGGAGCAAGTTAGAGGATTTCAGGGCCCAAACCAAGTTATTGCTACTGTAAACGGAACTGAGCACGCTCGCCTTTACAAGTCGCGCTGTGAATCGCTGGACAGCAGGGACGATGTCTTACCGAGTTCTGTGTCCCCAGAGCCTAGCAGAGCACCTGACACGTGAGTCAATGTGAGTCGATGATTAGTGAATGACGAGCACATGCCGGCCCCTTGGTGAGCGATTGGGATCCTCGGTCGCCTAGAGCGCGTATGAGCCCAACCAGAAGCGCAGGAGTGCGAATCCCGCGGCCCTGCCCGCACCCAGGTGCGGGGCACCCTGGACGCGCCGGAGCGTAACTCGGGGCCGCAGCTCCGCACAGGTAGCGCCCCCTGGCGGCCGCCGCGC